>NC_134540.1:63887071-64190101 GCF_050624435.1 Tenrec ecaudatus | reverse complement strand
AGCCACTGAAAGAAGCGCTGTGGATCTCAACCACGGTCTACAGGCCACAGCCAACAACAATGAGGGCGAGAGGGGCCGTCCCACCCTCACTGACATCCACAATAGGAAAGGACACAACTCCATCAGCCCAAACCATCCAGGTCACCCACTTCCACGGTCCCGTAACACACCCCATCCTTCCTGGCTCTCCGGCTCTTGCTGACCTAGCAAAGCAGCACCTGGTCCTCCCTCCAGGCACTGCCTTTGGCTCTTACAGACCTTTAGGCTTTGTGCCTCAGCTCCTGGACATTGCCCTTGGTTATCACTGTGTTAGTCAGCCCTCGGTGCGTGCCTGGGGCTGAGGCTACGGCTAACCAGTGCGGCCCATTGCCTATAGTCCACGCCCAGAGGAGGTGCACACGCGTTGCTGGTGATCTTCTGCCACCTGGAGAAGCGTCTGCCGTATGGTATCAAGACCTTGGCCAACTATCGGGACCAGAGAGGACTTACTCAGTGGCTCTGGAAAGACATCCTGTCCTGGGCACAAAGTCACCCTGACTCTGCCTGGGCTTGAGACGATCCTGGGATTAACCCAAACCAACGTGGGAGTCCCTGGTCCCAGCCCCGGGCAAGCCCATCGGAGTGTGTCAGAGGAGAACTCTGCGCCATAGGATGTCTTTGTTAACTTTTTATTGGGAATCGGGTGGAGGTTTGCAGAGCCGATGCTTCGTGGGGATTTCGATGACCGGTTTTTCTGAAATCAATCCCCAGGGTGTTCTTCTGAGGTGCCTCCGGGTGCTGGACCTCTGGACTGACCTCTGCGTGCCCACGGTCATTGGCTGGGCCTTTGTCAAGTGACCGAGTGACAGATAGGCTGCATAGTTATGTTTTACTTTCAGGTAAACATAGAATTCTGTCTTTTCTTTTTAGTATATGAAGAAGGTCTTACATTTTTATGCTCTACATCTCTTAATCCTGCTCTTTTTCCCCCAAGAATTAAAAAAAATAATTTTATTGGGGGCTGTACAACTCTTATCACAATGCATACATTCACTCATTGTGTCAAGCACATTTGTACATTTGTTGCCATCATCATTCTCAAAACATTTTCTTTCTACTCGAGCCCTTGGTATCAGCTCCTCATTTCCCCCTCCCTCCCCACTCCTCCTGCCTCATGAACCCTCGATCATTTATAAATTATTATTATTTTGTCACGTCTTACACTGTCTGATGTCTCCCTTCACCCACTTTTCTGTTGTCCGTCCCCCAGGGAGGAGGTTATATGTAGATCCTTGTAATCGGTTCCCCCTTTCCAACCCACCTTCCCTCTACCCTCCCGGAACCGCCACTCTCACCACTGGTCCTGAAGGAATCATCTGTCCTGGATTCCCTGTGTTTCTGGTTCCTATCTGTACCAGTGCACATCCTCTGGTCTAGCCAGATTTGTAAGGTAGAATTGGGATCATGACAGTGGGGAGCGGGGGTTGGTACATTCAGGAACTAGAGGAAAGTTGTTTCATCGTTGCTACACTCATCTCCTCCCCACGACCCTTCCAATAGGGGGTGTCCAGTTGTCTACAGATGGTCCCCACTCCGCACTGCCCCTCATTCTCAATGATATGAGTTTTGGTTCTTTAATGCCTGTTACCTGATCCCTTCGACACCTCGTGATTAATCCTGCTCTAGAGGACAGCTAACACAGACTCCCAAGAATGCACCCCGAGTCTGCTAAGAGCCAGGTCTCAGCAGCCAGCAGCTCTCTGGTTCTGACGTGGCTCAGCCTGGGGTCAAGGCCAACAATCCTTGCCTTCTCTGTGTGGGGAGGGCCCTGGGTCTTGTGTTACCAGTAGCAGATAGGAGTCCGAATCGACTCGATGGAAGTGAGTATGGAGTCTTTTGGTTTGAGTGGGGTTGAGGCACAGACAGACAGACACAGAGACACGGTCCACAAGATCACCCAAAGTGTTGCCTGGCCAGATGGGAGGAGCCCTGGGAGACCAGGACCCCCAGAGGAAATTGGGGTACCCAGACTTTATCCCCGAGCTTCCCTACCATGAGCTCTGGGATAAGAGTATTAGGGTGAGGAGAGGGGACCCCCAGCATCTCAAGAGGATGAAGTTAGGCCGAGCTTCCATTTTGGGGGTTGAGGGATGAGAACGAACACTGGTCTCCATCCCTACAACCCCCCTTCCTGCTTTTGAGGAGGAGCACTGGCTTGGCGTCCGGACCAAGGCCAGACTGATTCCTGCCTTGCTCTACGAGTCTCCCGGCACAGAACCCCAGCAAGAACTGTCTCTGAACAAGAACCTTGATTCTGCTACTGGGCCTCATGATTTGCATGATGGGCTGTTGATGCCACAAGCTTTTTCCAAACAAAACGGGCTTTTATTACCCTAGTAACAAGGAACATG
The DNA here is from genome assembly GCF_050624435.1 of Tenrec ecaudatus. Taxonomy (NCBI): domain Eukaryota; kingdom Metazoa; phylum Chordata; class Mammalia; order Afrosoricida; family Tenrecidae; genus Tenrec; species Tenrec ecaudatus. The sequence goes on along the minus strand of NC_134540.1, from coordinate 64,187,711 downwards.
CTTAGTACCGAGATCTTGGCTCCTCATAGCAGTAAAAGGAGCAAGAACTTCCCGGAGAAACTGGGACAGGAAATACACAAGGTTAGCCTGGTGCATCCTTTTTTTTTTTTTTTTTTAACATTTTATTAGGGGCTCATACAACTCTTATCACAATCCATTCATATACATACATCAATTATATAAAGCACATCCGCACATTCTTTCCCCTAATGACTCTCAAAGCATTTGCTCTCCACTTAAGCCCTCTGCATCAGGTCCTCTTTTTTTTCCCCCCTCCCTCCCCACTGCCCCCTCCCTCATGAGCCCTTGATAAACCACAAATTGTTATTTTGTCATATCTTTCCCTATCTGGAGTCTCCCTTCACCCCCTTCTCTGCCGTCCATCTCCCAGGGAGGAGGTCACATGTGGATCCTTGTAATCAGTTCCCCCTTTCCAACCCAGCCTGGTGCATCTTACAGAGCCAGAAAGCCAGGATGTGCTGGGGACAAAAAAAAAAAACAAAGAACCACATTGAAGAGGGGGTGTCAACGGGCACAGGAAGCAAGTGAAAGTGTTCCCAATGGCCAGGAGCTGGGATGATTTGGGCAAGAAAGTAATTAAAACTGTATTAAATTATAGGGCAAAGTACAAAATAAATGGCCACAAATAATAACTGAGTAGATATTAAAAATGAGTAGATAATCATGTAAAGTAATGGTTGAGTCAATTGTTGGGTGACAAAATAAATACATGAGTGTGAAGAGCTAAATCTCCCATGTAGAGGGATTCTGAATGATTTATGTAGATACTTCGTCCATCAGGAAATAAAACATAACTGTCCACTCCTTTAACGTAGGTCGTGCATAGGGACTGTCTTCCAAAGTGTACACTATGTGGACGGGGGAATGAGGAGAAACTTCCATACCCTCTGAAAATGTCGACATTCATATTTTCTACGGTATCTCCGAGTTCTCAGAGCTGTTGCTATGGCCTCACAGAACTCACAGAAAAAAGTTCACGATGTAAAGGTCCTTTAAGGAATCGACAAGCTGTAATGTCAGGGGAAATACTCAGGGCTGAGTTGCTTAACAGGATGTTACAAAGTCTTTCGGGTCTGCTAATAAACACTCAACGGGACATACCACTCGATCCAACGGCATTCAGCTCCTGAACTAAGTGCCCAGAGTCACCTTGCTCCAGTAAAGCCTCAGCCCAAAGGCACTCCGCTCCACTTCCTTGGGTCAGCAAGTCCAGCTTCCCCAGAGGCACCCCACTCCCCCAGCCAGCCTCCTGCACAGCAGCACTCCACTTTACTTGCTGTGTGGGCTGGAAAGTCCGCCAATCTCTTCCATGTCCTGCTTATTGGATCTACTCTGCCCCTCTGATAGCACTGCTGTCTTCTGCCTCCAAGAGGTTTACTGCACAGGCAGCTTGGTTCCAGAGGATACACTCCCCTCTTGGATCTTGCGGGTAGTGAGATCCCCTCCCCCTGCTGCTCAGAGGGCTCAGAAATCCTGTTTCCACAATCACTCACAGACGAATCCCATAAGAATTTTCCCCTACCTCACCAGACCCTTGCAGGGAAAGGTCATTTGTTTGTTTGTTTGTTGGGAGTTAGAGATTTTGCCTAGAAGAGACACATTAAATAATTCACTGCCCCTGCAGTGGAGATCACAAGCAGCATCAGTAAGTTTGTCGACTGTATGTAACCTTGATCTAATGTGATTGGAATGGCACTTTGCTCTCTGGCTGAGGCTTGGGTTTCTAGAGAAGCCCAAACCAGTGAAGCTTAGATCTATATTTAGAGAGAGGTTTACATCAAGGAAATGTCGCACGCAGTTGTAGAGGAAGACAAGCTCCGAGTTTGTTCAAGAGGTCAGGCTACAGGGGTTGGTGACCAAAGGTTTCTGGCTGCAGAGGCGAATTCATTCAAGGCCAGCAGGTGAAATGTCAGGCTGCTGCTGACACCAGGATCAGCAGGTAATACAACAGGCCACTGGCTTACGTACAAAGAATCAGAGATCAGCAAGTCAGATGCAGTACCCAGCCTTAGCAAAGAACCAAGCAAACTTTTCCACAGCATCCCCTAATGTTGGTAAAAAAAAACAAGGCCACACCCTAGGTCTTAGCTGCCAAACCACTGAGAACCCTGGCCCAGGCAAGTTGACATAAAGCATTGTGGTAGTTACATCATCTGGTGTCAATTTGGGACTTGAGAGGATTAAGAGTGAATGGGGTGGAGTCTAGTCTGTCAATTGGATCATAGCCAATGAGGCCACTGTGTGGCCATGGCTTTCTCCTGAGAACTCTGGGAAATCTGTTTTTTCCTCCTTGGAGGCTGGAGAAGGCCGGAGAGACTCTTTGCTCACTTCCTTGGAGACTCAACTAACTGGCTGACTCCCAGCAAGACATCCCTGAGTAGAAGCCACATGGACCTCCCCTGATGCAGCCAGAACCCAGGACCTGGAGAAGTCACGTGGAGACCCCTGCCAGCACTGAGAAGCTTACAATTCTACTGAATCCACAAGACCTTCTCCTACCCACTGGCCTGTGATGTTCCTGCATTCAGTGTGATTGCACGTGTTTCGTGAGTTTGAAGAGGACTTTATAGATTGGTATTGGACATATGGGCTAATATCGGACTTATGGCCTTGGACTGACTAGGTTGGGATGCTTTCTTAACGTACAATTACCCTTTATCTAAAACTCTCTCTTATACACATATGAGTCTATGGATTTGGTTCTCTAGTCTACCCAGACTAACACAAGCATTAACTATCATATCTCCCCAAACCTGTAACTCTAGCTTAATTATGAGGGAAAAATCTCGGACAAACTCCAAAGGACGGACTTTCTACAAAATACCTGACCCTTACTCAAAATTATTCAGGCCATCAGAAATCATGAAAGCCAAGAGAAGCTTAAAGAGACACGATGACCAAATGTAATCATGTGCTCTTCTAGACGAGTTTCTGAAACACACACACAAACAAAAAGATATTCATTAATAACTAAGAACATCTAAATAAAGGATGGTCTTAATGTGGGCTCATTCATTATGAAAAATATACTGAAGTGAGATGTTTGTAATAGAGGAAACTGGGTATGGAGCATATGAGAACTCTATACTACCTTTATATATTTTTTTGTAAATCAAAAACAATTCTGAAATAAAAAGGCTATTTAAAAAAAGAGAAAAAAGAGCTGGCTGTATCGGTGGTCTGAATTATGATTATTTATAAGTAGATTGAAACAAAACAAAAATATAAATATGAAAGTAACAATCACTTCAAACCTTATACTTCATTTAACATAATTCCTTCCAGAATTATGTGAGAAGCAGGCCACACCCTGGAAGCGTTGTCTGTCGTAGGAAACATTGCGCCTTCTATCCACAGAGTTAACCATGAATCATTTAACATGAATGAGATCCTCCAGGAATTGCTGTTTTGGCCCCTGCTTTCTTTATCCCCTGCCACAATAGTACATTCAGGGTAGCGTGTCATGCCAATAAAAATCGACCTAAGAATTATTCAAATAATTTTAGGATCATCCATTGAACTATAAGCTACCTAATCAAGAGGAGTCCTGGGGGTGGAGTAGGCTCTGCAGCCAAGTCAGCAGTTTGAAACCAGCAGCTACTCCATAGGGGGGAGAGGAGACTCTCTGCTCTGGGGAAGACAGTGCGGGGATTCAGCTGGTTCACACCAGCTTAGCAGAACCGAGACTTAATTTTTTGTTGAGTTCAGTGAACGGGTTGTTAAGATGGAACTTGTAATCAGGGTTCTCTCTAAATTGGGCTGCTATAAATTACACATTTACATTCCTTACTCTTTAAAAAATCATTTTATTGGGGGTTCTTACAGCTCTTATAATATTCCATACATCTATAACATCAAGCATATTTGTACATATGTTGCCATCATCATTTTCTAAACATTTATTTTTCATTTGAGCTCCTGGTACCAGCAATTCTCTTTTCTCTCCCTCCCCACCTTGTGACCCCTTGATAAATTATAAATTACTACTGCTTTCATATCTTACACCGGTCGCTGTCCCCCTTCACCCACGTTTCTGTTGTTCATCTCCTGAGGGGTGACTTACTCTTTTTTAATGTTCATCTGCTCAACAGCGTATTCTAAGGACCCGCAGTGTAATGTGTATCTAGTCATTTCATGAAGCGCATTATAATTTTGATGAAATACTCCAATTTTAGTCCCTTGCTTTTGTGACTTCCGTAAGCAAACAAATAATGCAAACAGAAAAGGTGCCAGGCAACAGAGGGCGACACGCTGTCATCTGTTTTTGCTCTCTATGGTGCCTCACATGCCCACGAGGTGCTATGAGTGAATTTTGCAATTCCTGAAAGAGCGAAAAATATTCCCAGAATACCTGCTGTCCGTGTAGCTTACGTGGAAGGGCCACTGAGCAGCTTGGGCGACCAGTGCAGGCCTTGCAGCTGAGAAATTAATCTGCATCCTCCCAGAAGAAAAGGCTGGGTTGGGTTTTTCTGCTCAAAACTTTGGCCAGCTTCCTCAAGACAGCCTCACGGCAAAGGGATGTTATTTTTGGCCCTCCAGAGTGTGAACTAGCAAAGTGTCACAAGCATCCCCTCAAAACTGTTGATGTGATCTTTGCTCTTGAACTGCCCTTTTGCTTTGGCAGGTTGACTTTTACTTCTTGGTAGCCTTCTTTGGCTTGTGCTCTGTCTTCTGAATCATACTGGTTTCATCTCCTGTTATAGTTCTTTCCCCCAATCCTCCAGGATCTTGATCCCGTTTGTTTAAAATTTCCATGGAAAGCTCTGTTCTTGTCTGCAGCTGATGCGGGCAGGGGTGGGGTGGGGTCATTTTTAACACCCACTGAGTAAAAAGTTGGTTCAACTTTAAGTTTTGAGTCAGGATCGTGTAAAAGGAATTAGCAGAGATGGGAGATGGGTATGCTGTGGGCTATCACTGCTGCTTTTAATCATCGATCTTCTTCAATGAGGGCATACACAAGATGAATTTTTTTCCCTTACAAATGGAGGTGAATGATCTGCCACACTGGCTTCATCTTCAGCAGCATCTTGTACCTTCTTATAACAAGTTATACATTTCAACAGCTGCCGGTGTCTTTAGGCTATCGTGTTAGGCTGGGCTGTCTGATAAAACCACCCTGTTACATGGATGTGTATATAAGGAAGAACTTTATCTCAAGAAGTAACTTCATCTTAAGAAGGCAGTCCAGCCCAACCCATTGCAAGTCCAGGACCCTCGCCAGACTCACTAGGCTGCAGGTCAGTGAGACAGAAAAGTGAAGCAGGATGCAGGGAGATCACAGGCTGGTGGGTGCAGAGTCGCGTAGACCAAGGGCAGTGGAAACTTGACAGAGCACTGAAATCTCTCAGAATGAAGCAGCCCACATGGGGTCCCCCCTGGAGGCAGACAGAGTCCCAGAGGGGTCCTAGCTAGGAGGAAAGTGAAGTAGCAGAGAGGGAGAAGGTTTCCGTTTCTCCCTTAAAAGAAAATCAATCTCTCTCTCTCTCTCTCTCTCTCTCTCTCTCTCTCTCTCTCTCTCTCTCTCTCTCTCTCTCTCTCTCTCTCTCTCTCTCTCTCTCTGTCTGTCTCTCTCTCTCTCACCATAAAGGCATCATCCGCCTGTGACCTGATTGACAGGTTGAACTCTGCTCCTAGCTGGCAGTGTCCAGTGGACCTAATACCTAACTGCCCCAGGTATTAGCCCCATAAACTCCTTGCAAAGCATCAGTGATGTCACCCTTCGTCCATCTAGGCTTCACCCTAAGTTAGGTGTCTGCGCTTGCTCCCAGTTTAGCTGAATTGTTGCTCTCATAGGTACTCCTTAGAAACATGCCTTCTTCTTCTTAGTGCCTCAAGCCAGATCCTGTTCTGACATGTGACACCAAGATCGTACGAGTTTATTACGATGGAAAAATAAATTGAAATCCAGCATAGGTTTTTCATAATACACATTTCCATGAATATTTTGAAGATCTCCTACCATGCATGTGTGCTTTGGTGTCTGTTCCTCACAGATGTGATGTGTAGGAGAGCTTGTGTGTACGTGTGTGTGTGTGTTTGCGATGAAGGTGGCCCTGAGACAAGTGTCCTGGATGAGACTGAAAAGCTGGTGACAGGGAGAGAAAATAATAGAAGGGATAAGTCCTTGAAGTGCATTTCATGTGTCATCCGAGGGGACAGGGTGACAGGAGACCACATCTGCCTGGGATAATCCGGCAGCTGACAGTACAGAAGAGGAAGCAATGATATCCCTCAACCTCCACCCCCCTACACACACACACACGCACGCACACACACACGCACGCATGCACACATGCGCACACACACACACACATGGTGGTCCCAGCTAGCTGGACTCCTCAACTTGCAGGGAAATGGACGCATGCTCCTTTGCAGCTGCTGATGAAGCATTGTGTGCTTTTTAATTTGACTCCACCCCCCCCCGCCCCCCAGGACAGTTCTGTGCCAAATGAGCCTGCTCAATCGCACATGGGGAAACACTCGTGGCTGGAGCCAGTTCCTGGCCACATGAAACAAAGCTAGGCCTTCAACACAAGGGAGACGTTTGCCCTTCTTGGCAGGGACAGGAGATTGTGGGGGATTTAAGTCAAGGAGGTGTCACACTGAATATCCTTTTCTCGGAACTCCAGGAGGGATTGGAATAAAGGCTACAGCGTCTTGTCCACGCCCTCATCACACTCTCTCTCTGGTTGTTGCATGTAGGCGGTTTCCAAGTGGGAGGACTAAGGGTAAAGGTTATTGAACAGGAAAGTCCAGCCATGGGCCTCCAGCCTAGAGCTTTTCCTCCCCCTCCAGCATCCAGGGGACCCTGGGCTCTTCAAACTCTGCAGGGCTGGGTGGGTGCTCATCTGACCAATATCGGACTCCAGATGGGAAGGTGTGGACAATCCTTGCTTCTCAACTAAGAGTCATCATGGGGCCTTGACACCAAACGCTTCAGAATGACACTTGCGCTTCACTCAGCAGGACCGCAGCTCTCTTTGCACAGCCTCGTGCTCTGTTTTCAGACAGTCCTTTCAGGGCTGATTGCCTGATGACAGAAAAGGAAGGTGTCTGTCGGCTGTGACCACAGGTTCCAAGCCACGTCTCCAGCTGAAGTTCACAGAGCCTCCATGAACATTCTGGGCACTGGCTTCCTAGATGTGTTCTAGTGGCTTATGGGAGAATGACCTGATTTGTTGTTGTCTTGTTCTATGTTGCCATCGGAGTCCTGGTGGGGCCTCAGACTGCCAACCCAAAGGTCAGTGTTTCCAACCTACCGGCTGCTCTCAGAGAGAAAGCTGAAGCAGGCTCCCTCTGCCATGCTTCACAACTTTGAGCCCTTGTGGGGCAGTTCTCCTTTGTCCCAGAGGATCGCTCTGAGTGGGGTCGACGCCACAGCAGTAGGTTTGCTTCTTGTGTCTACACAGCGCCACACACACACTCAACTCTGAGCTGCAGGGGTGAAGCATTGACAGCCACCGGCACCCATCGTCTCGCCCTCCCACTTGCAATAGAAAGCTTTCCCATCGTCTGGACATGTCTTCTTCGTTGCCCACTGTTCGGCTTTCTCTCACCCTCAGTTGGTTTTACCTTTTCTGGAGCCTCGTGGAAATGGAGTCATCTGTGTGTACTGTTTCATGTCTAATTTGTTCTCTTAGCACATTATCTGTCAGGAGGATCTATGTCGGATGTATTGGCAGCCTTTTCAGTTTCACTGCTGATCAATTTCCCGCTGCATGGCTAGTCCACCGTGTGGGTAGCCATTCTTCTGTTTCTGGACATTTGGGTTTTCCCAATTTTCGATGACTAAGAATAAAACTGCTAGGAACAGTCTTTGTGGGACCTACTTTTTCATGTGTCTTGGGTAAATGTCTGTACATGGAACTCTTGCGTCATAGGATTGGTGAATGTTTAACAGTATAAGAAACTTGCAGCCTACTATTTTATCACTTTGCTGTAAGGATGTTTAGAAATCAGCTGGGACTTTTAACGTGCGCCAAGACCACACTCAAGCGATCTTCACGGAGACAGGGTGGCAACACTGGAAATGGCTGTGTTATTTGTTCCAGGAATAAACGCCGGAGTTGCATAATTGGTGCTAATGTTGGGCTACCTGTCCCCCAACAATGCTTGCTGACATTCCTAATGGGAATTAATGCAGCAAAGTGGCAATACTGAGCTACAAGGAAGGCTATTTCACCAAAAGACTGGCCAAACCTTTTGGAAATTTGCCATAACCTCATCTTCTTATGACTTAGCAAGGTGATTCACTAGAATAAGCTGCGGCAATCTGACTCCCTGTGTTTTGAACTTTGTTACTGTGAGGTGGGTGAATGTTTACAGGACAAATCAATTTTCCTTTCAACAAGTCACACACTTTTTTTTCATCTCATTGATTGCAATCAGCACAATGTAGCATTGCCGAGCCCTCTTCCTTCTCCCCGTGTTTCCCACTTCCATTCCCACTTCTTTCTTACTTGCTCCTGCCTTCTGCACTTTATCCCGGGGCAAATTAACCCTTATTTCTCAAGTGATTCATTATTCTAAAGTTGTGCATATCCTTCTAGTCTTGTCCCACTTATAGATCTGTCTGTTGTTTGGTTGAAAACTGAGTCATGAAATAAATTCAGTTGCAGACCTGACTAGTAAGGAGGACCCCCAGTCTCGGGGCTTCCACCAGTCTCTATAAAGGCAACTCTTTGAAGAAGTGAGTTTTCACAGCTGTGCACTCAGTCTTAGGCCAGCAAAGAACAGCACGTGACTCTCAGGCTGCCCGTCTGGGTCTTCCCTCTCCCTCAGGTGTGGCACCAGCTGTCTTATATCAGAAAAAGGCCTGATAGAACTTTTTGGGGGAATGGAACAGGAGAAAGGGGTCTCTGACTCTAGGTGGACCCTTGGGGGCAGGGGCCAAGGAAAACACCTGCTGTTTCTGTGGGAGGAGAGCTGAACCCCTTGGTAGCACTACTTCTGTTCCCCAAAAAATGGTTGTGTGTGGGGCGGGGGGACTAGCAGTTAGGGCATAGGAGGCCTGTGTGAAGGGCTCGGTTAGTTGTGTCCCCATCTGAAAGAAAGGGCAGCAGGAGTAGGACCAAGCAAACAAACGCAGGGTCATCGATTGATGCAGCCTCATCCTGGCCCTGTAGGACAAGGTCAAACCGCCCCTATGGGTTTCTGACATTGTAGCTCTTTTTTTTATGTTTATATTTTTTAATGTCAAGGGGGGACCGCCCATTGTAGGTCTTTACCGAAGTAGAAAGCCCCATATTTCTCTCTCAGGAATAGAAAGTTAAGCCCCAAACCCAAAGCCATCAAATGGATTCTAACTCATGATGACTCCACAGAATTGTACTCCACAGGGTTTTCAGTGGCCGACTTTTCAGAAATAAACCACCAGGCCTTTCTTCCAAGGCACTTCTGGGTGGATTCAGAGTGCCATGCTTTGAGTTCGTGAGCACTTAGTCATTTACGTAACCCACGACCTCCCGGAAGCTAGACCAAACCTAAACCCACTACTATCAAGTTGATTCTGACTCATAAAGACCCTATATAGATTTCAAAGACTGTAAATCTTTATGGGAGCAAATAGCCTCATAGTTCTCCTGTGGAACAGTCGGTGGGTTTGAACCACTGACCTTGTGGTTAACAATCCGCACCCACCTAACAGCACCCCCAGGGCTCCTGGAAGTTAGACCGACACTGCTCCCCGGCCTCTGCTGCCTGCCCACTCCCCACCACACTGCCTGCTCTTAAGCCTTCCCCCAGTGTGTGCAGGTGGAAAGGGAAAGGGGTGTCACCAGAATTCCCAGAAGGCTCTGGACCCATTCGGGTCAGGGTGTATGAGTATCCTCCCCTGGGCTTAGCATTTGTACATCACTGTGTTTCTTTCTCCCATATGCTTTACCTGCTGCCTGAGGCTCCAAATGGTTGGGCATGTGGATTACTATTTGAGCCGCGCTTAGGCTTGAGTCGACCCTGTAGCCTGCCTGGTCACTGCGCGAGACTGATAAGAGGCAGACATCCAGAAAACAGGTGTCAAGATGACGGAATTATTTTAATGCACCCACTGCACTTTTGGGTGTTTTTTTTTCATGACTTTTGGTGACCTGCTATGTGCTTTGGGCCTTGTAGTTTATAGGCACTATCTGATTAATAATATTTTTAGAAGAATTCGTACAAAGGTCGCTTGGGAACTGAAATTAAGTTGAGCACTTGCTAAACAGCTCTCGGCGGCTGCTCCGATCACCAGCTCTCTAAGAATCGGCTTGTTCTCTTTCTCTGTCCCACTTAGTGTGGTTACTCAGTGGGCCCAGTCTCTCCGAGGCAGAACTTGTGTAAGACCCATTCATTTTCACTCCTGTCCCGATGCCAAGTCCCTACCCAGGAAGTCTTGTCTCCGATGCCAAGTCCCTACCCAGGAAGTCTTGTCTCCTGATTTCTCCTCCTCCACATCGAGTCTCCAGAAAGGGAGACTCCAAAGGCAAAGCACACACCTGCAGCTCAGAGCTGATTAGTGGTTGGGGTGCAGGGAGAGGGGAGGGGAGAGGTGGGGGGGGGACTCGTTGCTCAGGGAACACCGAGGCTCTGTTCAGAACGTTCAGGAATCAGGGGAACACGCTCAAGGTGCCAGTGGAAGAAGGACACCCCGCCGTTGTGGAAACGTTATTCCTGTCCCTGAGAGGTACACAGGAAGAACGTTGGAATGGTAAGGTTTTTGTGAGACCTCTATTTATCGCAATACTAACAATCGTAAGAAAGAGCAACCCATAAAAAGGGATATTCCGAGGGAAGCGGGAGAGCCTGGCACAAGCTTGTCCTCTGAGTTCTGGTTTGGAAATTTCGGAATCCCTGCGGGAGGGCAGCCCAGCATGCAGGCCGCTTGGGAAGCAAGCTGTAGGTGGTGTCTACTTCTTGAGAGATCTGCCGACCCGGAAGCCCACAGAGGCAGTTCCACCCCGCTTGCGGGATAGAGGTTTGGGGCCAAAAAGCCCCCCAAAAAAACATCTCTGCATTTACCGCTCTTTAGGTGAGACAGGCAGTGGCCCGTCAGGTGGGTAGAAATGGAAGACTCCTGGACCGTGCGACCCAGGAGCAGAGAAAGAACCACAGCTCAGGGCTAGCCACGCAGGAAGTACGGGGCTTAGGCCCCATGGTGCGGAGGGAGTCCTGAGGCTCCCTGAACGGCAGGATCATTGTCACAGGAGCGAGTGCAGGCTCCCCTGGGTGGGCCCAGTGTTTAATGCACCCGCAACCCCCAAACAGAATTGGAACTCCAGAGTGCAGTGTAGGCACACTCCTGGGGGAGGGACAACGCAGAAGCTGCTGCTGACCAAAAGGCTGGGCACTCAAGCTCACCAAGAGTGCCTTTGGGAGAAAGGCCTCGTGATTAACTTATTAAGAAACCACTCCTTTAGAACTCAAGGGGCAGAATTCTACTCTGAAACCAATGAGGTCACCATGAGCTAGAGCCCACTTAATGCTCATTTATTTTCTTAATAAGAAGCTTATTTAGTTTGGTTGTTGTTCAAAATATAGCAACAAAACGTAGGCCAATTCAGCAGTTTGTACGATTTTATGACGACTATGTTCTCTGGGTTGTGTAAGCATGCTCACCGGGCTGGTCTGAGCTGTTCCTGCTTGGTGTGCCTGATTTCACCGCACCCTAGGGCTCCTATCTAACCTTCCAAGATTTTGTTGTCAATTTGATTCCCAGGTGGATAAATCACTATGCTCAAGGAAGATGACATATCTATCAAGGCATATATATAACTGAAGACAGTTATATCTAAAATGTTATAAATATAATATTATATATAACAATCATAAGATATATAATTATATATGTAGGGGGGCAGCCACTCCATAACAGGCTGAACCTCCTGAAATAGGCCTGAGTTTCGACGCCGACTGCAGCTGGAAAGTCCGAGGCTGGTCACAGCCAATTCAGAGCCGACACAATCTGGCGTTACTGTCTCAAGACCTGAACCAACCAATTCGGAAGCCAAAGACAATCAGCCGTAGAGAAAGAAGCCAAAGAACCCAGAGAGAGGGCGGGAAAGGGAGTGGGGAGCCTGCCCAACTTATGTAACCTGCAGAAAAGTATAAGAAGGCAGCTCTACAAAGAAAGGGGGTCCTTGTCCCCGGTGGCCACCGCTGCACTGGTGCACTGGAGCGCGGGACCCTAGCTCGAGCCTGTCAATTAACTCCTTTGTTCTTTACAGCTTCGGTGATGCCGCCTCGCTGTTCCTGGGGCCGAGGGAGAGCCGGTAATAAACAATATAGAACAGTTATATATAATTATATATAATTGCCATATATTATATATAACAATCATACACAATATAATTATAAGAAAATAATCATATATAACAATTATATATTATATAATAATTATATCTAAGATAATTAAAATATAATAATTACTGTATATACTTAAATATAAGCCGACCCAAGTATAAGCCGAGGTACCTAATTATTACCTGGGAAACCAGAAAAATTGATTGACTCAAGTATAAGCCTAGGGTAGGAAATGCAGGATGTGAATTAACACTGAGACCAGAGGGGAGAGACGCAGCGCAGTCACAGACACCTCTTTACCAGTTCAGCTGCCGGGCATAAGTAAATCACTATGGGTGCTTCTGCCGTCTATGTCATAGGACGGCTGATTGGTTAGATGTGAGTAAACAAACATTCAAAGCCCTGCAGTGTCAGCGGGGCTTTGAATGAACAGCGGAGGAACGGCAATCACCCGCAAGATGTTACACCTCGCTGGGGCACCACTGACCCGTGTATAAGCGAGCCCCAGTTTTTCAGCAATTTTTTTGTGCTGAAAAACTCGGCTTATACGAGTCTATACGGTAGGTATATAACAGGTTAAGCTAAACTGTTGCTTTAAGAAAACTCTCTTTAAGAGCTCTCTGGGATAAGATTTGAAGATCCTCTCAAGGCAATACTTTTTGAAGTTCATTCAACCTTCCTGGTTCCCGGAAGTCTGGAGTCCCTGAGGATGTGAAGTCCTGTTCTGCATTTTCCCGTTTGGGCAGGAGGCTTCTAAACGCTTGCTCAAACCCTTTGGTCACGGGAGTGCTGCAGCAGCCCGTCTGGTCGCATGGTCCAGAGGCAATGAGACCGCACAGTCCGCGTCCTCCTCCTATTCCTGACTCCCCTTCTTTCCCTGCGGTTACAAAGAGAGCCCAATAGTTGTAGTTTGAACAGCCTTTGATTTTTAATGAGATGCAAGCCGGTTATGGCTGTAGGCGTGGCTGGGGGTGAGTTCTCTGCCTCTCCACCCAGACTGCCAAGACGATTGAATTTCAAGCCTGCCCGCAGGAGGCGTGAGCGTGACAAGGAGCATGGTGGTTCGTCCCCATTTTTTGCTGCTTAGAGAGCAAAGTCGAGTAAAAACAACCATGCGTTGTGCTCACACAGACTCGTCCTTGAATCTGAATCTGAGTCTTGGGGTGGCCCCTGTTAGCGAGCGAGACCCTCACCCAGACCACTCACTGAAACAGATGGAAACAGTAACGCTTTATTCAGACAGATTCGAATCTGGGCCCTCACCAGCAACTGAGGCAGGCTCAGTCTGTAAGGCGAGAGCCCCGAACAGCTTCAAAGGGAAGTTATTATACATCTCTATGGGGCGTCTTGCCGAGCAAGGGGAGGGGGAAGGCAAGTTCTTGTGTGAAACTGGCAAAGCATTCTCAGAAAAGTGAAGCAAAACAGTTTTTAAGTCTACCAAAGTAATTCTACATTTAAGGTCAGTTTGTCCCCAGTGGTCTGCCAACCGAGACTGTAGGTAGGCTAGGCTGCTTCTGGGAGCGTAAACATCCTGGGCTGGGCTATACCTGTTTCAGGCTGCAATTTTTAAATGTTTCCATTTCTGACGGGGGGGGGGGGGGGGGGGATTGACATGCCTGTTACTGTTACAGGGCACCCGTTCCTGACCCGGCAGGGGGGTGAGCTGCCTGTTATTGTTACAGGGCACAGTGTCACAGCCCCGTGGAGAGACCAGGGGCAGGGGGTTGACTACAGCAGGCTGCTGGTGGTGGTGGGAAAGTTCTCACTACCTGTGAACCCCTTTAGGGCCCCTGGGTGATACTGAAGATTTACGTCAGACTGCTAACTGAAGGGGGCGGGAGGTTCAAAGCCATCCTGTGATGTTACAGAGCAGCAGCACCAAGCTCCTCCCCTGCATACATTACATGTGAGAATTTGAAGAGGAAATGAAGGAATGCGGAATGGAAAGTAGGATAACAGACGTCTAGAGACGTAACAGTGTGAGGCATCCAAGAGAAGCGTCAGAGGGCATTGGGCCAGAGAATAGGCCAGGGTGATATGGGCCCAGCAGATACCTGAGAAAGGCCCCAGGGCCAGCAAGACACCATCAGTCATGCAAATGATGCCTCTTGTTCTGGGTTAGCACGGGCTGCTGCCCCAGGGACCACAGTAGGTCTCTAAGGCTCAGGAGGCAAAACTTAATTCTGCAGATAATGAGAAGCCTGCAGAGAGTTTGCAGAGGGGAGTGCTGTGTGGAATTGAGTTAGACTGAGGGAAGACTTCATTTATTTCTGCACAGACAGAGCCACACTCAGGCTGACTGAGACACTCATCCAGACGAACCCCTGTCTGGATTTCTTATGGAAAGACAGGGAATGGGAGATTGCAAAACAGGGGGATTAGGCCGTGGGATGAGAAACAAGAACGCCGATGGAATGTGGGAGCAAGGATTAAGCAAGAGAGAGAAGGAGGTGCCAACCTGTCCAAAGGAGCGCCGCCCATCTTCCACAGCACAGAGGATGAAGGTCACTCAACTCACAACGTTTCTGGGCGTCTGGGGGCAGGTTGCTCCCCTTTAAGCAGCCTCACACGGGCAGGCAGGGAAGCATGGTTTGTGTCTCCCTCAGCAGGGGCAGAAGCAGCTGGACATCACCAGTGCACCAAGGGGCTGATGAATGAATGAACGAGGCTTATGAGACGGAGCTTTCTGGCAAGGGTTCTGCCCTTGGACACCCCCCACCCACCCAACAGCTTTCTGCACAAGACCTTCCCTGCATAGATAAGACATCTGTCCTTTCATGAGCACAGGTGCCCCTGCAGGGAGAGGCCTGGGAGGGAAGCAGGGCCTCCCAATCCAAGGTTGTTCTTCTCGCAGCCTGCTTGAGTACCTGGACCCTCCTCCTCTCTCTCTGCAGAGGCACCAATCCAGCACCAAGCCTTCCTTACTAGTTCTTGGCTCCTCCATGTGAGCCTGCCCTGTCATGCCAGTCCTTGTGAGATTCCCCTCTGATTTTTTTTTCCCCCTCTGATTTTGACCATGGCTCAGGTCACCATGTAAGGGCTTCGGGGGATCTGTACACCCACCAAATGACCCACCTAGACACAGGCCAAAGTCCCAGGGGTCATCAGGTCAATGGGAGATCTGAGCACTGAGGAAAAGGCCAGAAGGGACGGTGTCTAACTCATGGGACATTTTTCTTTTCTTTTTTTTTAAACATTTTATTAGGGGCTCATACAACTCTTATCACAGTCCATACATATACATACATCAATTGTATAAAGCACATCTGTACATTCTTTGCCCTAATCATTTTCTTTCTTTCTTTTTTTACATTTTATTAGGGACTCATACAACTCTTATCACAATCCATATATATACATACATCAATTGCATAAAGCACCTCCATACATTCCCTGCCCCAATCATTCCCAAAGCATTTGCTCTCCACTTAAGCCCTTTGCATCAGGTCCTCTTTTTTTTCCCCTCCCTCCCCACTCCCCCCTCCCTCATGTGCCCTTTGTAATTTATACATCGTTATTTTGTCATATCTTGCTCTATCCGGAGTCTCCCTCCCCCCCCCCCTTCTCTGCCGTCCCTCTCCCAGGGAGGAGGTCACATGTGGATCCCTGTAATCAGTTCCCCCTTTCCAACCCACTCACCCTACACTCTCCCAGCATCGCCCATGGGACATTTTTCACTCACCCTGCAGAGGACGGGACCTCCTGATCTTTATGAACAAAAGTCAACAGTTCTTTGGAGATGGGCCCCTTTGAGACGCCAAAGTGCACTGTGCCTAGCCCCGAACCATGACTCAACCAAGGGGTAAGCGGCCAATGTGACCCATCTAAGGGCCTTAGTTCACAGACTTCTGACCTTGGGTAGCCACTCGCTCAGCCCTTGGCCTTGGGCCTCAGAGGGGTGGTGGGAGAGGCTAGGAGGAGCAGCTCTCCCACATCCCACCTCTACCCACACTGTCTCCAGCCTATCATTTAAAAGCGAATCTTTGCCAAATATTACCAGAAGGGGAGTTCGTCTGTGCCCATCAGAATCTCTTGCATCGTTTGGTATTCCTGACAGGTCAATGAATGCCGTTCAGTCCTCCCCCACTGTGGACAGCTGGAACTCCAGGCTCTGTGCTGAGTGTTGAATGTAAAGGGGGGTAGGGGAATCGCAGTATGATCAGAGAGGCAGCCACCCAAACCAAACCCAAACTCCCTGCCATTGAGTAGCTGCCTCCTCCTAGTGACCTGATCACACGGAGTAGAACTGCTCCCTAGGGATTTTGATACTGTAAATCCTTATGGGACCAGAGAGCCTGGGTTTTCTCCCATGGAGTGTGTTTGAACCACTGACGTTGCAGGTGACCAGATGTCCTGCTTTTGGCGGGACAGTCCCAATTTTTGACAATTTTCCCCACATCCTTCAGCGTATTAAAAAAGTCCTGATAAGCTAGAGTATACGGTTTTGGGCTGCCGTGTGGCTATTTCGCCAGGATACGAGTTTTATCAATGGCGTCCCGCTTGACCGATGTTAAAATCTGGTCACCTTAGTATACCTAACTCACATCTCTACCAGGGCTTCTTAGAGGCAGAGGGACCCAGACATCACAGCTACCACTTCAACTGCTGTGAAGGGGGGGGGGGCAGCATGCCTTGGAAAAATAGGGGAGGCCCTGGTTCTTCGTGGTTAGAGGGATTAAGTCAGGCAGCTGGTGTGCAGAGGAGATGCTTGGACTGGGCCTTTGGGCCTTTCCCAGGAATGACCCTTAATCCAAGGAGGGAGGTGAAACCCCAGGAACATCTGGGAAAAGGATCTGGATGGCTGGTGTGTGGCATAGGAGAATGTTGGAAAAGAGGAACGAAGAGGGAGGCTGCCATGATCCCCGCTTGGATCTGAAGGTTGACCAGAAGATAGGTTAGGATGGATGGGGGTGGGGGAGGAAGTATCTAGGGAGAGATTACTAAGGACACGGGCAATCCTGAAGCTCTCGCACACAGTAGTGGCCCTGAACAGAACGTTTCAGCTGAGGAGTAGGCTCAGCAGTGAGCAAAGCACTGAGCTGAGGGAGCCTCCCGCCCAGGCTGGGGGACCTTGGGTGAGGGAGTTCCCTCCTGGGCTTCAAGAGCACACGTGCAGAACAGGCAGGGGACATATGTCTATTGTCGTTGCTTCTTGGCTGTGAATCCATCAGAGTCCATCAGGAAAAGGTAGGAGTTTGAGGCGGGGCTTAAAGAGGGGAGAGTGTAAATGGCTCATGGGACTGGCTGATACTGGCAGGTGGGGGTTTCAAACCCACTCAGAGACACCTGTGAAAAAAGGTGGGCAATCCACTTCTGAAAATATCAGCTCCTGAAAACTTTGGAGCCCAGCTCGACTCTGAGGTACGTGAAGTCACTCTGTGTCAGTCATCTCGTGAGCAATGGCCATGGAGAAAGGACAGTTTACAAAGAGGTGGGTGTGGCTAAAGGGACTTGCAACCGCTAGACTACACACTGTTCAGCTCTGGGCTTGAAGGGACGAGGGAAGAAGGCTGTTAGCCCAGGGCAGGGCTGCCTGGCCGGAGCTGCCTCCCACAGACCGTGGAGTCACCGTGGACTGCAGCTGGGAGAGGCGAATGCAGAGCAGAGGAAGAAATGCACCGACCTTTGAGCACCCTGGGTCTTGTTGGCAGAAGCCAAAAGCCAGAATGCAAATGGGAGGGCGTCTCTAGAGAACAGCTTCCCCAGACAGAGCATCAGAAAGAGGGCCCGGGCTATCTTAAACACAGATAGCAGACTGACTGAAGCTATATGTTGATTTAAAGGAATAAAGAAGAATGTAGCCAGCTAGATTATTTGCATTTCCCACATTCTTCCTCTTCCTGAAGGTTAAAAAATATATATTTTTAAAAGCCCGCGAGGCCACCAAAAGAGATGGCCAAGACAATTCACAGCACCACTATGTATTGTAGCCCCGCACATGCAGCAAGGGGATCAAACCCTGTGCTGGATCTGTCCCTGCGCCAGTAGACAAAATAAACAGGCTGAAGCCACATGCAGCGGCAGCGATGACCCTTGCCACCTCAGTGCCGGCTGACAGCTAGCAGACTCCAAGAGGGCACCCAGTAGGGTTTCTTTACATCAGGTTCAAAAGCAAGCGTAGTGTGGGTGTCAGATGAGTGGCTGCTGTGGCGGATGCAGACAAGGATGGCGACCGGAAGGAACTTCTGGAATGCAGGCCGTGCTTGTTTCGTGACCTGGCTATCTACCTGGTCGGCTCATTCAGAGACCCGTCCTTGTGCTGGATGCTTAAGGATGGTTTGAACTTTGGGGCAGTTCTCTCACACTTCAGTCAAATCGTGTATCATTATAAGGGCAGAGGAAATGGGGAAAAAAGGCTGATTCTTATTTCTTTGTTGAGTAGTAAAATGACCACAACTGATGAGGGACCTCTGGGACACACAGAGGTGACGGGTCCCTAATGATTACTTCTGATCCCACTAACTCCCTTGCCCTCCTCGACTTCCATTCTTGGTGGTACTCCTGCTACCTCCAGCTATTTCGTAGAGAAACATTTCATAGGCTCCAAAACACTCTTCCTGTCTAAATCTGGTTGTGCTCAGCTGACCAGAGGACAATGAATCCCCGATGGAGTTGCTCCAGCCTCTCAGATGGTGGTAGAAGAACTTGAGACGCTGTGTGGTGTGCCAGGAAATGAACCCGAGGCTATTCAATGGCTGGTGGTCGTGCCTTTGTTACCATGAACCTTAAGGCCTGGCTTTGGACATGGGAGGCTCATGAGCACACAATGCTCAGCTACAATCTTGACCACAAGACTTCCAACTCCTTGCCCAGCTGAGGCACAGGGACGTCCACGGATATTCCCACGATCTGCTGGGGGCAGTTCAGGCCAAGGAGCCCTGGTGAGGTCATGGTTTTAACTGTTAGCCCATCAGCGATGGGGACTCAGCAGCCGCTCCTACTGAGAAAGATGTGGCAAACTCTACTTTCATGAAGATTGTTGTCATTGGTAGGTGCCATTGAGCCAGTTCTGACTCATGGCGACCTGAAGCACAGCAGACGGAAACACTTTCCAGCCCAGCACCATCCTCACAATTGTTCTCATGTTTGAGCCCGGTGAGCAACCACTCTGTCAACCCACCTTGTTGAAGGTCTTCCTCCTTTTCGCTGCCCCTTGCTTTACCAAACATGATGGTCTTCGCTAGGGTCTGGTCTTCCCCGACAACATAGCCCAAGTCCATGAGATTAAAGTCCTGCCATCCTTGCCTCTGAGAGCATTCCGGTTGTTATGGCGATTCCAGCGTTGGCGACCCTGGGAGATGATCTCTCTGTCCTACAAATGGGCTCAATGGCAGGTTTGGATTTAGGGTTTGGACACAAGTCTTCGGCTCTCTAGGAACTCGCCCCCTGCACCCCGCAACAATACTGCTTATGTTGGTCTGGGTAGACTAGAGAAACAAATTCATAGACACTCATATGTGTATAAGAAAGAGCTTTGTATAAAAGAGCAATTATATGTTAAGAAAACATCCCAGCCCAGTTGCGATCAAATCCAAAAGTCCGATATTAGCCCATATGTCCAATACCATTCCATAAATTCCTCTTCAGATTCATGGAGCCATTCAATGATGTCAAATGCAGGAAAACCACAGGTCAGTGGGTGGAAAGTCTTGTGGATCCAGAGGCAGTAGAAGCATCCTAGCACTGGCGTGGGTCTCCACATGGCTCCAAGGCTCTGGCTGCCATCAGCATAGCTCCATGTGGCTTGTCCACAGGCATGTCTCACAGGGAGTTGTGTGTGTCCTGCCTTCAGCGAGCTACTTATCTATCTCCTTAGTGCCTCCAAATGAGGCCATCAAGCTGTGACCTGATTGACAGGCAAAACTCCACCCCTTCACAAATCCACAGGAGATTCTGTAACTACCGCACTGCTCCACCCGCTACAGCCGAGGCAACAGAACCACAAACAACCTCCAGAGGGGGTGTGTAGAGGAAACAGGATCTCCAGGTCTTTGAGGAAAAGGCTGGAGAGAAGGGGGAACATGACTAATTGCTCATTAAGTTTTTCACCCTACTATGCTGTGCTGTGGGATGTTTACAGAAGACGAGGTCCCTGCCTCTGAGGACCTAACTGTCCACTTGGGAAGATGAAGGCATCCCTGGATAAAGTATTTTTTTTTTAATAAATCAGACAAACTAGTGTTTGAAGAAGCAGCAGAGACATGAGGCCAGGCTCTGAACCTGATCATTTGCATTCTTCCATGTCAGCAGAATCATGCTGAACTTTATCATCTCCCCATCACCTTGATCAGAGTCCAACATTTCCCAGACCAGAGAGTTTTGTTGGACTCTGCTGCTCTGTCCTGTCAGCCAAAAACAAAACAAAACTATCCTGATGTATTGCTAATCCTTAAAAACCAAGGGAATTCACTCTTTTGGGAAATTGTGAGCTCTGGGGACTCAGGTGCGCACGCCCACATGGCAGGAAGTGGCAAGAGCTGAGCTGTGGCTTTTCCTTTGCCTGGGCCTCTCCAGTCACTACAATGCCACGCGTTCTAGATTCCCATGCGCCAGCCTGTTCCCTTCACTTCAGCTACCTACCTGCCAGGTCCCCCGGCAGCTGATCAGATCCCTTTGTAATATAAAAATGGCTTCCTGCTGCCAGAAGAATGCAGTCTGCATTCCTGAGGCTGGGATTCAATGCTCCAAACCTTCTCTCCCCGCTGTCTTACACATGCTTTTTCTTGTAACATGCCTTGGCTCTCTTGTCTCGAAAGCTTTTGTGGAAGCCGGAATGTTCCCTTGTGAGAGGCTGGAGGAGATCTCAACACGCCTGCGGAAACCGCTCTTACTGCTCAAGTTGAAGAATGATCTTGGCCCTCTTCATACCCTCGACAGTGGCATTTTGTCTGGTCCTTCCACAACACTGGACCAGGACCTTGAAAACAGTCTCCAGAGATACGCTACCTGGGATTGAGACCTCGGGAAAGCACTGCCCATGGAAACACAACATGCGTGGGTGATCACTGGCGAAGATGTAGGTCTCGTGTTTCTCAGCTCTTAGGACTCTGGATAGCTCATCAGGAGGAGCCGGGACCTGATGACAAAATAGAGCGAGTAAGCAGACCAACGAGGCAGACCCCAACGAGACGGACTGACACAGTGGCTGCAACAAGAGGCTCAAACACTGGAACGACAGATGAGCTCAATAGAGTGGCTCACACAATTGTGGACCTGGAAAGCCTAACACAGCGGTTCTGAACCTGTGGGTCACGACCCCTGGGGGGGGTGTCAAACGACCCTTTCACAGGGGTCACCTAAGACCATCAGAAAACACATAAATGTTTCACAATATATAATTACATGTTGTTTTGTGATTAATCACTATGCTTTAATTATGTTTAATTGTGTCCAATTTGTAACAATGAAAATACATCCTACATATCAGATATTGACATGACAATTCATACAATAGCAAAATTACAGTGATGAAGTAGCAAGGAAAATAATTTTATGGTTGGGAGTCACTACAACATGAGGAACTGTATTAAAGGGTCACGGATTAGGAAGGTTGAGAATCACTGGACTAACATCTTATCAGTAGGTCAGGAGGTCGGCTGGAGATCCCTGCTGGTTCACAGGCCTGTGTGGGCTATGGAAAGTCCAAAGTCTGCAGCGAAAGCATCAGGATGGAGGCTTCCTCAGTCTTGTTTCCCATGACCCTTAGGTCAGGCAACAGGAAGAATGCAGACTTGGGAAAGAATGCCCAAATGTAATATCTATTTACAGTATGGAGGAAGGCCACTTCCCAAGGAACTTCCCTTTTGACTGATGGATTGATTAGGTTACACACTATCCCCTGATTCCGTCTGAATGCCTGCCTCAAGGTCTAGGCACAGGCTCCACACGAACACAGTTAAGTGTTCTGGAATTCCTACTCTTCACAATGTTATTAATAATTTGTTATGATCACACAGTTGACTATCTGCAGAGTGAATAAAACAATTATCTTTCTGGTTTTCTCTGCTTTCAGCCAAGATCCATGTAACTCATCCATGACAACCCTCTTTCCACTTGCTCTTCTGAACCCAGCTTGAATTTCTGGCAGCTCCTTGTAGATGCAGTGCTGCAACTGTTTGGGGATGATCTTCAGCAACGTTTTACTTGCATGGGATATTAATATTACTGTGTGATAATTTCTACATTCCGCTGGACTGCTTTTCTTTGGAATGGGCCCACATTTGGATTTCTACCAGTCAGTCTGCTGTCTTCCCAATTTCTTGGCTTGTATGTGCTTCCAGCCCTGCATCAGATTTTTGTAACATTTCAATACAATACAATAACAATTCAATTCCTGGGACACTGGTTCTTGAACATATACTGCCTCTTGAAATGGCTGAATGTTGGCCAATACGTTTTAGTAACAAACCCAAACCAAACTCACTGCCACGGAGTTAATTCTAACTCATAATGATCGTGTAGGACTGAGTAGAACTGTCCCGGTGGGTTTCCAAGAGTGAATCTTAACAGGAGTAGAAAGCCTCACCTTTCTCCAGAGGAACATCTGATGGTTTCAAACTGCTGACCTTGGTGTTAACGGCCCCATTCGTGAGCCACGGCACAACCAGAACACCAGCTTTTTAGAGCCCTGTTCTTTT
This sequence comes from Tenrec ecaudatus, assembly GCF_050624435.1. NCBI lineage: Eukaryota > Metazoa > Chordata > Mammalia > Afrosoricida > Tenrecidae > Tenrec > Tenrec ecaudatus. Next base: position 64,164,777 of record NC_134540.1, on the reverse strand, counting down.
TTATTTCTTCTGATGCTTCCTGTGGAGTTCAATATCATGCCCACAGAATCCTCCTTTTCTTCTAGGCGTTTTAGCTACTCTCTGTTCAAGAGCAAGTTTCAGAGCTTCTTCTGACATCCACTTTGGCCATTTCTTCCTTTCCTGTCTGTTAAACAACCTTTGCTTTCTTCATGGATTTGTTTTCATTTTGTTCAACTTCAACCTGAAGTTGCATATGAGCCATTGCTGGCCTGTCCACAGTCGGTCCCTGGCCTGGTTTTCATGGATGATGCCATGTTTCTCCAGCATCTCTTTTCATATATGCAGTTGATATGAATCCTCTATATTTCACCTGATGACTCTCACCTGTACAGCTGTTATTACTGTTGTTGGGAAAAAACCAAGTATTTGCAATTAACAAGTCACTGGTCTTGCAAGATTCTCTCATGTGATCTCCGGCTTTGTTTCTGTCACTAAGGCTGTATTTTCAACAACCAATCCTTCCTTTGTTGTTTCCAGATTTCAAATTCCCCTGGTGACACACAAGGAGCCTTGATGGCAGAGTGGTTAGGCATTTGGTCACTGAAAGTCCCCACCAGACTCTTCTTGGGAGAAAGGTGTGACAGTCTGCCTCTGTCTTCCAGGGACACTATGAGTTGGAATTGACTCAGTGGCAGTGGGTGTGGTTTGGGTTTGATGCTCAAACACAACAATAGATTTGGTTGTGATGGGACTTTGTAGATGTCATTCAAGTCCCAAATCAGCTGACATTAAAATAGAGTGTATGGCTGGGTCTGACTTACTATGATACCTTTAAAACCGGGAGGTTTTCTCTGGATGACTGAAGAACAGAAAGTCACGCAGCGATATCTTGACTGGCTTCCAGTAAAGTATGCATGTTGTGGCCTTTCCGTGGGGTCCTAGGACACTTTGTTGTGTTCCTGCAGAACGTGCACTTGTATCAAAGGGAAGTTGTGCGAACAGAGCGAGGGAAGAGTGCATGCTTTAAAAGCAGGAAAGGTGCGCATCAGGGTCTTCCCGACACACATGTTCAGTCTGTGTGCTGAACAATTAAGCAGGGAAACGCAGCATCAGGACTGGAGGGCGGCTGATTCACGACCTGCCAGATGCAGAAAGCACAGCCTTGCTTGCCAAAAATGACGAGGACGCGTGGCACTTGCTGATGAAGATCAGGACTACAGCCCTCAGTGTGGATTAGAACTCATTGTGAAAAATACCCAAATTATTGCCACTGGACCGATACATAGCATCATGATACATGGGGGAAAGATGGAAGTGTTGGGGTGTTTCGTCTGCCTTGGATCCACAATCACTGTTCATAGAAGCAGGAGTTAAGAGATCAAAAGATGGATTGCATTGGTTAAATCTGTGGCACAAGACCTCCTTAGATTACTGAAAAGAAAGGCTGTTACTTTTAGGACTAAGATATGCCACAGGGGTGGGGAGCGAGGATTGACTCAATGGCAATGAGTTTTGAGGGTGTTATTTATTTTGAAATAGTTATAAAACAACATCTTCTGTAAACAATGTATCAATGATACCTACGTGGTTCAAACTGTATGCCAATTAGCTTTTCTGATGCGCCCAGGTCTGGGCAGTCATTATTACCAAGCATGGTGATACTTCAAGTCACGTGGGTTCGTGGCCTGTGCTCCACGCATGCTATTGCTTGCATGACTGCCAGTATCTGTCGTCACTAATTTTGTCATATTTTCTGGTGTCTTAGCTGAAATATCATGGTAATCAGTCTTCGTGAACCGTTATCAATAACTTCGTTGAGAACAAAGACATAGTTAACGGAAGCAACAATTTAAGAAATTCCACTCAGTTACTAATAATGTAACTAATAATGTTGTTTTTTAATATCGAAACATTTTACAAAACAATTTTGTGGATACTATTTGTACAACCTGAGGGATATTACATTTAAGTACTTTATAACTATAATAAACACATGTTATTTTCCTTCAACTCTCACAGCACTCCTGTAGGACAGGGCAGAACTGCCCGTCCATATGGGTTTGGGGGATGTAACTCTTTACAGCAGCAGAAAGCCTTGTCTTCCTGCAGCAGAGTGACTAATGGGTTTGAACTGCCAAGCTTGTGGCGAGTAGCCCAGCAGCTAAGTAACTACTACGCCCTCGTCCATTCCTCCCCAAAGTCGCCCTCTTGGTGGGTAATATCTTCCCCTTTACTTGAGTTGTAAGAGCCTTGGTAGTGTAGTGGTTATGCATTGGGCTGTGATCCACCAGGTCAGCAGTTCAAAGCCATCAGCCTCCCCATGGGAGATCTCACCAAGAGTTACCATCTCAGAAACACACAGGGTAAGTCCACTCTGTCCTATATGGTTGGTATGAGTTGGCATTGATTCAATGGCAGTGAATTTTTTAGTTTTACTTAACATTTGTCTGCCTTCTAAACTATTGCTTATATTATTCATAATTAAATTTCATCATAAACATTGCCAAAGAGTCTGTATGGCCTGGTACAGGAGGAAATTCATGGTGGGGTGGTGGTGATGGTAATGTCATTGTAAGTTATTGCCTTGGGTGACCAGCCCCCCCCCCCCAGTGATGTCACTGAACCTCAGTCCTATAAGCACAAGGATGTAACTCCGTGGTTCTCAACCTCCCTAATGTCGTGACCCTTGCATCAGGTCCTCTTTTTTTTCCCCCCCTCCCTCATATGCCCTTGGTAATTTATACATCGTTATTTTGTCATATCTTGCCCTATCCGGAGTCTCCCTTCCCCCATTCTCTGCTGTCCCTCTCCCAGGGAAGAGGTCACATGTGGATCCTTGTAATCAGTTCCCCCTTTCCAACCCACTCACCCTCCACTCTCCCAGCATCGTCCCTCACACCCTTGGTCCTGAAGGTATCATCCACCCTGGATTCCCTGTACCTCCAACCCTCATATGTACCAGTGTACAGCCTCTGTCCTATCCAGCCCTGCAAGGTAGAATTCGGATCATGGTAGTTGGGGGGAGGAAGCATCCAGGATCTGGGGGAAAGCGGTGTTCTTCATCGATACTACCTCACACCCTAATTAACCCATCTCCTCTCCTAAACCCCTCTATGAGGGGATCTCCATTGGCCGACACTTGGGCCTTGGGTCTCCACTCTGCACTTCCCCCTTCATTTAATATGATATATATACATATGTACACATACATATATACATATACACATATATACACATACATACACACACATATCTTTTTTTTTTTTGCATGATGCCTTATACCTGGTCCCTTGGGCACCTCGTGATCGCACTGGCCGGTGTGCTTCTTCCATGTGGGCTTATTTGCTTCTGAGCTAGATGGCCGCTTGTTCACCTTCAAGCCTTTAAGACCCCAGACACTATCTCTTTTGATAGCCGGGCACCATCAGCTTTCTTCACCACATTTGCTTATGCACCCATTTGTCTTCAGCGATCCTATCATGGAGGTGTGCGGTCAATGATATGATTTTTTGTTCTTTGATGCCTGGTAACTGATCCCTTTGGGACCACTCGATCACACAGGCTGGTGTGTTCTTCCATGTGGACTTTGTTGCTTCTGAGCTAGATGGCCGCTTGTTTATCTTCAAGCCTTTAAGACCCCAGTCACTATCTCTAACAAAACAGTTCACAAGAGAAAAGCTTGTAGTTAGTTCAGAGATCGTTTGCTGGCCCTTAGGAGCGTTTTCCAGTCCAGTCTGTTGGAGCACCACGCCCTGGCACCAAAGTCCACTTTCAGCATTCCCTGGGGACCTTGCCACTCCATTCCCTTGCTGTTCCGCTGCACTCCCCCAGTGATTTGCCTCGGTGTGGTGGAATCAGGTCAGGTGCAATTCCCACACTGTGTCTCCGGTGCTGTCCCCTGTATCACCCTTAGTCACTGAGGGGCATCATGTCTCATAGTAGGGCCAGCCATGTTGTTCTCTCTGTGGACTGGCTGCTCTACTCAGGAACGTTATTTATTTATTTATTGAAAAACAAAAACCTTTTGTATGGTGAATTAGGTAAAAACCCTAGTTAGATCATCATTTTTCTATTCAAGTACTCGCCAAATTTCCCAATGGCTTGTCCTATTCCCATCGTCCATTCCTCCCCAAAGTCGCCCTCTTGGTGGGTAATATCTTCCCCTTTACTTGAGTTGTAAGAGCCTTGGTAGTGTAGTGGTTATGCATTGGGCTGTGATCCACCAGGTCAGCAGTTCAAAGCCATCAGCCTCCCCACGGGAGATCTCACCAAGAGTTACCATCTCAGAAACACACAGGGTAAGTCCACTCTGTCCTATATGGTTGGTATGAGTTGGCATTGATTCAATGGCAGTGAATGTTTTAGTTTTACTTAACATTTGTCTGCCTTCTAAACTATTGCTTATATTATTCATAATTAAATTTCATCATAAACATTGCCAAAGAGTCTGTATGGCCTGGTACAGGAGGAAATTCATGGTGGGGTGGTGGTGATGGTAATGTCATTGTAAGTTATTGCCTTGGGTGACCAGCCCCCCCACCCCCCAGTGATGCCACTGAACCTCAGTCCTATAAGCACAAGGATGTAACTCCGTGGTTCTCAACCTCCCTAATGTCGTGACCCTTTATTACAGTTCCTCAACTATAAACTGATTTTTTATCCTCTTTTTTTATTAAACATTCTATTAGGGGCTCATACAACTCTTATCACAATCCATACATATACATACATCAATTGTATAAAGCACATCTGTACATTCTTTGCCCTAATCATTTTCCTTTTTTTTCCTTTTCTTTTTTTACATTTTATTAGGGGCTCATACAACTTTTATCACAATCCATACATATACATGCATCAATTGTATAAAGCACATCCATACATTCCCTGCCCCAATCATTCTCAAAGAATTTGCTCTTCACTTAAGCCCTTTGCATCAGGTCCTCTTTTTTTCCCCCTCCCTCCCCGCTCCCCCCTCCCTCATGTGCCCTTGGTAATTTATACATTGTTATTTTGTCATGTCTTGCCCTATACGGAGTCTTCCTTCCCACCTTCTCTGCCGTCCATCTCCCAGGGAGGAGGTCACATGTGGATTCTTGTAATCAGTTCCCCATTTCCAACCCACTCACCCTCCACTCTCCCAGCATCGCCCCTCACACCCTTGGTCCTGAAGGTATCATCCACCCTAGATTCCCTGTGCCTCCAGCTCCCATATGCACCAGTGTACAACCTCTGCCCTATCCAGTCCTGCAATTCAGATCATGGTAGTTGGGGGGAGGAAGCATCCAGAATCTGGGGGAAAGCTGTGTTCTTCATCAGTACTACCTCGCACCCTGACTGACCCATCTCCTCTCCTAAACCCCTCTCTGAGGGGATCTCCAGTGGCCAACATTTGAGCCTTGGGTCTCCACTCTGCTCTTCCCCCTTCATTCAATATGGTATATATATATATATATATATACACACACACACATACATACATATATATATATACATATACATATATCTTATTTTTTGCATGTTGCCTTATACCTGGTCCCTTTGGCACCTCGTGATCGCACTGGCTGGTGTGCTTCTTCCATGTGGGCTTTTTTGCTTCTGAGCTAGATGGCCGCTTGTTCACCTTCAAGCCTTTAAGACCCCAGACACTATCTCTTCTGATAGCCGGGCACCATCAGCTTTCTTCACCACATTTACTTGTTCACCCGCTTTGGCTTCAGCAGTTGTGTCGGGAGAGTGAGCATCATAGAGTGCCAATTTAATAAAAGAAGGTATTCATGCATTGAGGGAGTGCTTGAGTAGAGGCCCAAGGTCCTTCCTCCACCTTAATACTAGACCTATAAATATAGACACTTAGATCTATTTCCCCATCCTCATATATATGTTTGCATGTACATGTCTTTGTCTAGACCTCCATAAATGCCCCTTGACTCCCAGCTCCTTCCTCCATCTCCCTTGATTTTCCTCCTGCCCCACTACCATGCTCCGTCACCACCTGGGCTACAGCTATACCTCTTTTCTACGCAACCTTACCCTTGATCATTCCCCACCAGACATGCCACTCCCCCCTCACTACCATTTTGGGTTCCATGTTGTTCCCTTGTCCCTGTGTTTGTTAACACCACTTCCTTACCCCCCTACCCCTCCCCAAGTCCCCCCGGAACTGTCTGTCCCATTGTTTTTCCTCCAGGTAGTTCATCCAGCCTGTCCTATTCAGACAGACCTGTGGAGACACTAACATGCACGAAAACAAGACAGAGGAAAACAAAGCAACAGTATGCAACCGGACAACAAAACAACAAAACTAAACCACTGACAGAGAACAGAACAAAACAGTTCACAAGAGAAAAGCTTGTAGTTCACTCAAGGATTGTTTGCTGGCCCTTAGGAGCGTTTTCCAGTCCAGTCTGTTGGGGCACCACGCCCTGGCACCAAAGTCCACTTTCAGCATTCCCTGGGGACCTTGCCACTCCATTCCCTTGCTGTTCCACTGCACTTCCCCAGTGATTTGCCTCGGTGTGGTGGGATCAGGTCAGGTGCAATTCCCACACTGTGTCTCCGGTGCTGTCCCCTGTATCCCCCTTAGTCACAGAGGGGAATCATGTCTCATAGTAGGGCCAGCCATGTTGTTCTCTCTGTGGACTGGCTGCTCTACTCAGGAACATCATCCTCACGGCCTGGTAGGCCAGGCTGTGTTCCACTCTCTCCTCCTGCCCCTTCATCTGCTCCCGTGTGCTCTGATCAGATATGTCCCTCTCCCGGAGCTGCAGAATCAATGTCGTCCTTTGAAACAAATTCTTTTCGGGGAGGGCATAAAATGATTTTTGTTGCTACTTCATAACTAATTTTGCTACTGTTATTAATTGTTATGTAAATATCTGGTATGCAGGATGTATTTTCATTGTTACAAATTGAACATAATGAAAGCATAGTGATTAATCACAAAACAATATGTAATTATATGTCGTGAAGTATTTCTTTCTGATGACACATGAAACTTGTCTTGAAGCGTGGTGCAGCATGGGTAACAGTCTTCACGCCGGGCACTCTTATGAGGGCTTATTTACATATGGGCGGACCCACCTGGAGACGATAGAGGAGCGGTTTCTCAGTTCTTAAGACCATTGGTAATATGTGTTTTCTGATGGTCTTAGGAGACCCCTGTGAAAGGGTTGTTCAACCCCCAGAGGGGTTGTAACCCACAGGTTGAGAACCACTGATCTAAATTATTCCATCAACCAGTGAACCAACAAATTCTGTTAGTATCCAGATGAGAGCAGTACCTCTGACACTCTCATTTCAAATGAATGGAATTTGAACAGCATCGCATCACGGAGGTATCTTAGGGGAGAGACCAGATACTTCTCACCTGAGCTGTGGCAGTTAGATCATCTCCTGTCAACTTGTGAAGGGGTGGAGTCTAGCCTGTCAATCAGGTTCAGTTTGATGACTTCATTTGGAGCTGCTATGGAGATAAATAGCTGACTCCACCACCACTGCACCCACAAGACTTTCCACCCACCGGCCTGTGATCTTCCTGAATTCAGCGTCATTGCATGTGTTTGAAATCTGAAGAGGAAATTATAGACTAGTATCGGACATACGGGCTAATATCGGACTTATGGACTTGATCCGGGCTGGGATGTTTTCTCAATGTACATTGCTCTATGATGTAAAGTTCTCTCTTACACACATGAGTCTCCTTGGACTTGTTTCTCTAGTCTACCTGGACTAATACACGAGCTGAGACTCTAGTTACACTGTGCTCAGACTTCTGGTCTATAGAAACTGTGAGACAATAATTTCGTCTCAGCTTCTCAGTTAGTTGTGATGTACTATGCAGTAATGGAAAACCACACCGCTGCTACTGGGTATATCTACTTTATCCTTCAATGTCAACTCCAAGTTTCACTCCTTCCCTAAGTGTCCTTTAAGCTCTGAGACAAATCTAGTCACCGCTTCCTTGGGTCCTATTGTGGCAGGGGTGTGTCTGCTTGTTGGTGTGGCTAGCTTTCCAGGGAGAGCTGAGATCCCTGAGGACCAGGACCATGCCTCTGGGACTGGGCTGCTTGTGCTCAAGACCGGATTTCCCTACAGCCATTTGATTTTGGGCAGTGTTCAAAACATCTCTAAATTTCTCAAGTCTCAGCTTCCTTCTATAAGATAGGGGTATAGTATGTCCCTACTTTAAAAGGGTATTGCAAAGGTAAGCTAATTCTCTTTTTAAAATCACTTTATTGGGGGCTCATACAACTCTTATCACAATACATACATACGTCAATTGTGTCAAGCGCATTTGTACATTCATTGCCCTCATCATTCTCCAAACATTTGCTTTCCGCTTGGGCTCTTAGAATCAGCTCCTCATTTTTCATTTTTCCCCTCCCTCCCCGCTCCCTCATGAACCCTTGATAATTTATAAATTATTTTATCATATCTTACACTGCCCGATGTCTCCCTTCACCCACTTTTCTGTCGTCCATCCCCAAGGAGGAGGTTATATGTAGATCCTTATAATCAGTTCCCCCTTTCTACCCCACTTTCCCTCCATCCGCCCAGTATCACCACTCTCACTACTGGTCCTGAGGGGCTCATCTGTCCTGGATTCCCTGTGTTTCCAGTTCCTATCTGCACCAGTGTACATCCTCTGGTCTAACCAAGTTTGTAAGGTAGAATTGTGATCATGATAGTGTGGGGTGGGGGAGGAACCATTTAAGAACTACAGGAAATTTGTGTTTCATTGATGCTACACTGCACCCTAAGTGACTCATCTCCTCCCCACTACCCCTCTGCAAGGGATGTCCAGTTATCTACAGATGGGCATTGTGTTCCCACCCCACACTGCCCCTCATTCAAGATGATATAATTCTTTGTTCTTTGGTGCTTGATACCTGGTCCACTCGACCACTCGTGATCACACAGGCTGGTGTACTTCTTCCATATGGACTTTGTTGTTTCTGGGCTAGATGGCTGCTTCTTTACCTTCAAGCCTTGAAGACCCCAGGGACCCTTGTCAAAGATTAGTTGTCTATATACTGATGGTTTTTTTCCCCTGAGTTTTCTATTCTTTTCCAGTGGTCTGAATATTTGTCATTGTGCCAGTACCACGCTGTTTTGACCACTGTAGCTGTGTAATAGGCATTAAAATCAGGCAAGGCGAGTCCTCCAACTGTGTCCTTCTTCTTGAAGGGTTCTCTGCTAATTCTGGGCTTCTTCTCTCTCCATAGTGATCAGTTCTTGCAATTCTTTGAAGAAGGTTGTCAGTATTTGAATCAGAATAGCATTGAACTTGTAAAGTGGTAAGCTAATTCTTGTAAAGCCAATAGCATAATGCTTGTCATGTAATAGGTTCCAGAGAGATGTCTGGGCAATTAAGATATGGGTGAAGGATGGCCAGAATGAGGGCTTGAAGGTGTGCCTGAAACCTGGTCTGCGCAGAACATTTTTCTCCGCAGGGTTTGCCCTTAGCCAACAGAGTCCCGTGATGTTTTGTAACATCTTTCTCCCTTTGTTTGTTTTATTTCTGCTTCTCTTGTGAGTGCTCACAGGAAACATTCCTAGAAAAACCTCCAGGGACCGATTTCCTTTGTGCTTCAGAGCAGTAGACAGAGGTTGTGCTCTGGTGGCTGGCAGTTGTGTGCCAGCCCCTCGGGGCAGGAGCCCAAGACGGTTTCCGGAGGATATGGTGGGAGTGGGGAGGAGAAGAAAGTGAATACAGAGCCTCAGGAAGCCAAGCCTAAATCCGAAAAATCCCACAAGGTGGGCTGAGGAGGTGAGGGAGCACTGACCCCTGCAGCCTCCCACATCCCCAGCCTCCCCTTTTCCTTTTGGGCTATCTACAAAGCAGCCCACCCAAGTCAGCCCTCCCAGCTTCAGATGCCAGGCCCTGGGACAGGACGGGGTGGTGGGAGACACACCCCTTCTGTCCTAGTGTTTGATTGAGAGCCATTTGGCAGGGATTAAGAAACAGTCTCTAGACGTGTCCTTTAGTCAGGTCCAGTGGGGTACCATGCTCTGGCCCCAGAGTCTGTCTTTAGTACTCTCTCAGGGGCTTCCTGCTCTGCTCCCACGGTTGCTGTGTTGCATGCTTTTAGTGGTTTGCCTCAGTGTCACAGGGTCTAGAGGTAAAAAATCCGACCTTTGTCTATTTACAGGTTTTTCTTTCTTTTAAATTTTTTCTTTTAATTAATTTTTTCTTCTATGGGTAATTGGTTACTTTTGTTGTCATAGTTGTGTTCTCACTTATCGCCTTTCTTGCTATGACTTGATTTTTGGTGCATATTATTATCTCTACAGATCTATCTAAATAAGATAGACTGGATGCATCATCTGGAGGAGAAAACAACGGGACCAATGGTTCTGGGGGGACATGGGAGAGGGGGAAGAGGAGGCAAGGAGGTAGTGCTGACCAACCCAGGGACAGGGGAGCAATAAGTGATCCAAAATCAGTAGCAAGGAGGGTGTGAGTGGTCTGGTATGGATTCATCAAGGGCAAGGTAACCGAGAGAAATTACTGAAACCCAAATGAAGGCTGAGCATGATAGTGGGACAAGAGGAAAGTAAAAAGAAATAGAGGAAAGAACTAGGTGACAAAGGGTATTTATAGAGGTCCAAAGACTGGAATGTACATATGTAAATATATTTATATGAGTGTAGGGAAGCAGATCTATGTGCATATATTTATAGGTTTAGTCTAAGGCAGCAGATGGACATTGGGCCTCCACTCAAGCACTTACTCAATGCAAGAACACTTTGTTCTATTAAATTGGCATTCAGATAGCAGAGTCGCGCAGCGGAAGCGTGCTGGGCCCATAAATTGGCATTCCAGGATGCACACCTTCCCAACATGATTGCTGAAGAAAAATGTGTGCGTAAGCAAAGAAAGCTGACAGTGTATGGCTATCAAAAGATATAGCATCTGGGGTCTTAAAGGCTTGAAGATAAACAAGAGGCCATCTACCTGAGAAGCATCCGTCCACATGGAAGAAGCAAACCAGCCTGTCTGACCACAAGGTGCAGAAGGGACCAGTTATCAGACATCAAAGAGTTAAAAACCATATCAGTGGGTGCTCACCTCCCTGATACGATCAATGAAGGCAAAAGTGTGCATAAGCAAATGTGAAGAAAGCTGATGGTGCCCAGCTATCAAAAGATACAGCATCTGAGGTCTTAAAGGCTCAAAGATAAACAAGTGGCCATCTAGGTCAGAAGCAACAAAGCCCGCATGGAAGAAGCACACCAGCCTGTGTGACCACAAGCTGTCAAAGGGATCAGGTATCAAGCATCAAGGAACAAAAAAATCATATCATTGAAAAGGTGGGTGAGTGCAGAGCGGAGACTCAAAGCCCAATGGTAGCCAACCGGACACCCCTTACTGAAGGCTTGTGAGGAGGAGATGAACCAGGCAGGGTACAGGGTAGCAACGATGAAACATATAACTTTCCTCTAGTTCTTAAATACTTCCCCCCACCCCCACTATCATGATCCCAATTCTACCTTACAAATCTGGCTAGATCAGAGGAGGTACATAGGTACAGATAGCAAGTGGAAACACAGGGAATCCAAGAGAGATGACTCCTCCAGGACCAGTGATTAGAGTGACGATGCCTGGAGGGTGGAGGGAATGTGGGGTAGAAAGGGGGAACTGATTCCAAGAATCTACATATAGCCTCCTCCCTGGGGGAGGGACAGCAGAGAAGAGGGTGAGGGGAGACGTCAGACAGTATATCATATGACAAAATAATAATTTATGAATTATGAAGGGTTCATGAGGTAGGAGAGAGTGGAGAGGGAGGGGGAAACTGAGCAGCAGATATTAAGGGCTCAAGTAGAAGGCAAATGTTTTGAGAATGATGATGGCAACAAACGTCCATATGTTCTCGACACAGCGGATGTATGTATGGATTGTGATTAAGAATTGTATGAGCCCTCAATAAAATGATTTTTTTAAAAGAGTCCATATGGAGAGTCCTTTGAGCCCTCCATCATTTGAAGCCCTCTTGTTTTTATTTATTGCAGAAGACAGTCTGGCCCCTTAAAGGCTATTTTAAGGAAGGAGAAAAGACCACTCACACTCCCTAACACCAGAGCAGTCTTATTTTTCCAAGCTCTCTCCTCGGTTTTGTCCGCACCCTGGTGGCTCGCACACAGTCTGTGACCTTTGTCCTTTTTGGTTCCTTCCTTCACTCAATCTTATCTCCTCAGCCTTTCCTGGTGATGACATAACCTTCCCATTGACTTTTTTCTTTCTTTTTCTGCAAATATCCAGCACAGGGTGAAATGATTCTTTAACCCACTGGGGGTTTTTGTTTTTCCTCTTGAATCTTTGAGGTTGATTCTTGGCAAAACGGTAAATGAATGAAAGATTTGCTTCGGCTCTCATCTGCATCGCTCACAGCTGTGACTCAGAACTGTTAACAGCCACCACTTCAGCCTATGAGCCCGGGCTCACTCAGCAGGTGCTCATTTCCAACCTGCTCTCTAAGATTGTACCTTTACCCAGTGATTGAAAAAATGGTTTTTGTTTGTTCTTCAACATGCAAGCATTATATGCTCATATTGTCTAATTTGAGAAATCTACAAACCCCTACTGCTACCAAGTCGAGTATCACTCATAGTGACCCTATAAGATAGAGCAAGGGGCAGTTCCTGAGACTATAAATCTTTTTGGAAGCAGACAGTCTCACCTTTCCCCCTAGGAGCTGTGGGTGGCTTTGAACCTCTGCCCATGAGGTTAGCAGCCCAGTGTGTAACCCTAAGCCACCTGGGCTCCTGAAATACACAAAAGCAAAGGAAAATCAAAATTCTCTACAATCTTGCTACACAGAACACGTCCACATTCCTTATTGTTTGGGGGGCAAAATGTTGGCCCTTTTGACCCGTCTTGTCTGTGTGATTTTTGTTCTCACTCTGCCAGAGGTTAGCCTACGCAGCAATAATGAATGCTGGATGAGTGAGCCGGAGAAAGTGGGTGGGCCTCGAACTGGAGACTCGGTCAGTTGACCTCCCACTTTACCCAGTCCAAAATTGCTCTGGGGGTCTAAGTGCAAGTATTTCTTGCCTGTTCCATGACAAAAATTTCCTCCCTGGCCTTTAAAATATTCATCACAGTCTTTCCTTATTCATTATTTATATTTTTAATCTCTGTAATTTTATTCTTATTCTACCACTTTTGTTTTGTCTTTTATTGTTTCTGTTGGGTTTTCCAGTTGATGACACACGGACGTAGTAGAGACATAGAGATAAGAATCGACGGGAGGGTTTATAGGGAAGGTGGGGTTAGGGTGGGAGACAGGGAGAGTGAGGAGTTGGGGGAGCAAACAAGGTTATGTGGGAGCTCTAGAACTGATGGTGATGACACATCTCATTTTAAAGGCAATGTTGTACGTTGGCAAGACAGGAACGACTCAACTAAAAGTCAGTGCAGTAGAAGTTTACTGCACGCCTGCGCAGGGACCAACTCTCTTGGCCTGAGAGCGGCCCCGAACCGTATGAGCAATACTCTTTTATACCTTTATACAAGGAAGCGATCTTTAGCTGTGCAAGAAAGCCGAGACAGAAGCAAATTTTTGCGGTTAGCTTTGAGCCTTTCATCTGCAATGGTCTGTTTGTGGTCGGCTTATTCTTGAACCCTTCGTCTGTGAGGGTCTGTTTGTGATCGCCTTATTCTTTAACCCTTCCTCTTTATTTTTTCAGAACCTTATCAGGGTTGAACAACTGTCATATTCCCATATCCCAACCCCCGAGTTTTTTTTGAAAACTAGATTATGCCTGCTCCTGCTTCTCTGGATACAAAATGGCTTATCTCGGGCTATGTTCCACAGCAACTGAACCCTTGGGGCACGGGGGTGTGGAGAAAATGTTCTAAAATTGATTGTGATGAGTGCAGAACTCTTCCTGGTGTGATTGAACTATGCCATTGTGTAATATGAGGTTGAAGGGCCAATAAAATTCTTAAAAAGAGTCTGATCCTGAGGCCTCAAGCAACCTGTTTCAGTAAAAATGTACACAAACAGGCACGGTGAACTGTTTAAGGTGCCTAACATTGCCTGCGGCAGAGAATCTGATTCCAGCTAGTTTAACTCACAAGAGAATCCATTGACTCATCTGATTGAAATGAATCAAACCAGTTCTGTAGCCCCGTTGACCGTTCTACCCAGTTCCCAGGATGGGGAAAAGACGCGCCCATTTCCTGCCAGGCGGCAGCCAACATGGAGTCGTGGTAGTGCTGTGGGGCCAGCTGTTGCCCGGCTACCTAACGCAACGGCAAGGCTGGTAGGTCAAACCTACCAATCCATCCACCGGAGAAAGACGAGGCTACCTGCTTCTGTAACTGTTTTGATCTGATATGAACCACACTGTTAAGGAAACGGGTTCTTTCTAAGCCCGCTCCTCTGGTGGCACAGCATCTACCCTTTTTCTATGGTAAATTCTTCTTCTTGTCCCAAAATTGTTCAAAATGGCCCCCTTTTAGTTAGCTTCTGAAGGCTGCCTACTGCTTGGCTCCCCACCAAAAAACCGAAACCCATTGCCTTTGAATCTATTCCGATCCATAGTGACCCTGTGTAGGGTTTCCAAGGCATCAAAGCTTTATGGGAGCAAATAGCCTCCCTTTGCTTCTGTGGATGGACTTAGGGGTTTGAACCACCAACCTTAGAGTTCACCAGATGAACAGCTTATCCAATGGTGATGCCAGGGCTCCATGCTTGGCTGCTACCTGGTAAGAAATGAAGGCATCTTTTCCCTATCGCTTAATAAATTCCTGGTTGAATCAAGCTGGTTCTGATGGCCACCCATGAGCACGTTATGTAGCAAGGATGGTTAGACTACTCTTGGTAGCTGAGACTAGCTGACCTCAAACTCTTTGGCCTTAGGCTCCCTTTATGCTCTTTAAAATAACTCAGTAATTTTAATGTAGGTTTTATCTATAAATATTCACCCAATTAGAAAGCAGAACAAGAATTTTGAAGTATTCACAAACTGAAAATAGCAAACCCATTACATATTAGCATAATGATGAGAAATAACTATTTTCCAACACACAAAATAGTGTAAAGAATGACACTGCTTTATATTTTGCAAGTCTATTTAATGTCTAGTTTTATAGAAGGTAGCTGGATTCTTGTAGATGCTTCTGCATTCAATCTATTATAGTTTTGATTGACCTATATGAAGAAAACCTGCCTTCACAATGGTGCAGGATTGGAAAAGGGAGGAGTATTTTAATAGCCTTAGGGTTTCCTTGTTAGTTCCTTAGTTAGCTCTTCTCCTGTTCTTTTGTGGAATCTCAAGTGTACCTATTAACATTTTATCACCTTAACATAAATAAACACCATTGTCCCTGTTGCACTTTTAACAGAACCTTTGGGCATGCATTGTTCTGTAACATCTTTGCACTAATCTTTTGAAAAACATTGGTTCACTTAGCTAAAGGGAGATCTTCCAAAAGCGGACATATTTCATTATATACTATCCCCCCAAATAATATTAATATCATTGTAGATTCCACAAGGAAAGTCTTTAAGTGGGTAGCTGCCAAACTCACAGTGGCAGATGCAAGTTTTCCAAAATTCTAAATTTATCTTGAAAGCTAAAATTGATTCCGATCCCCAACCCCCAGCTCATTAGCAGCAAAAACTCACGGTTGTTTTCTTTGAGGTGTGTGTTAGGCAGGGTTATCTAGAAAAACAAAACCAAGGCACTTATGATTTTATATATAAATATAAATAAATTATATATTTATATATATGTGTACAGATAGAGCATGAAGGACTAGAACAACTAATTAGTCCACACACAGAGGGCTCAGCTCAACTCACTTCCATGGAACAGTTAATATACTGAAGTCCTTCAACTCAGAAGGCCTGCTGGGTCCTAGGTCAAGGAAGCAGACAGCTGAGACTACCCTGGGGGCAATGTGGGCAGTCCAGCCACAGGCAGCAAACAGCAGGGTGTGTCACCAATAGTCAGCAGCTCAGGAGATTATCAAAGCAGTCCCAGAACTCAAGCAAAACAAGAATGACAGGGTCCGACAGCCTCAATTTCAAGTGATGTATACATCAGTAGCATGATGAAGCAGGTTTTGAAGGAACCTCAGCTGAGGCAGAAAACCAGCTAAGGCAGCTACACGCTGGTCTGATCACCAGAGAGGAAGAGAGAGGCGGGGCTGGCTGAGCCATTTATCTCTTTGTCCTCCAATCAAACTGCGACTTTATTAATCCCACATGTTCTTATTGTCCAGGTTGGCACAATTAACCTAACTATTGAAAGGTGTCCATTTCACTTCTTTCATTTTTAAGAAAAAGCCTGCCAAATGCTCCAATCTGATTACACCGCATTGTCAGCTCTCGTTTTCACGTCGCCGTGGTATTCTACGAGAATAAAAAGTGGCTAGTTCAGCTTACAAGTCCAAGGCTGCTTCTTGAGACAGCCATCCCACTGCAGTCTGGAGCAAGTGCTTTTTGTGTATGCTCCACGTGATCACATAAAACGGTGAAAATTACTCAGGGCTGAGGTTTTAAAAAAGTTACTAATTTTTACTGCAGAAGAACATTCGTAAGTGAAACAGGATTTATTCTGATTCCATTTTAACCCTATGTGGTGGTGGTGACGAAAACAACTACTGTGTGGGGCCGCTGACTTGCTTCGTGAAGGTCCCGGCAGGGCTGTCTATGGCTTTGCACCATCTGGGGCAGGGGAAATAGGGCCTCAGACTATTCTGAAATTGTTTTGACTCCACAGGCTGCCTGAAAGGTTCTCAGGAACCCCCAGGAGTTCATAGGCAATAGGTTGAGAACCACCGGCTTACACCAATCAGTGTCCACCCACAGAGCCGAGAGTGTGGCAAAATAACCCAGACCACATGTGGACGCTCCACACAGGAAGGTGGAATGAGTGCTGAGAGCAACCACAGGGCCAGACATCAGAAGGACGCAGGTAGTGAGTTAAGAACGTGGCAAAGAATCACAAAATCAGATTTACAATCTGTCCTATCCTTTTGCTAGCCAGAATCCAGAAGCTTCTCTTAGACCAGTTCCTGGCCTGGTTGGTTCCAGCCTAATTTTAGACAAGGTTTGCTGTCTTAATCCAGACCTAGAGCTAAGGGGAGAGTGTGTGGCTGGTGGAAAGGGTTCTTACCCTTCAAGTGGGTTCACCTCTTTCCTACCATAGGTAAGAGGATGTTAATGGTGTGCAATCAGTCAGGGAGTGAGCACACGGCGGCCTTCGCAGCTTTAGACCAGGACAGAAGGCAGCTTCAAGTTCCCTTTCTGTCCCAGCCTTTCTGTACACCCCCTCTTCCCAGTCAGGCTCTGCCGCAGCGCTAGAAGGACTTGGTTCTCTGGAAGAGGAGAGCAGACAGAACAGCAAGCCAGATGATGGTAAGGTGGCTTCCGGGTGCAATGAGAAAGAGAGGGAACACGGCCTGGAGCGGAGAGATAAAGATGGTCTGGTGGCTCAGGCAGGGCTGGGGCAGGCTCCAAGAGGGGCTTAGGAGGCGCCTGGCTCAGCATTTTTCTCGCAGCTGTCACTGACCCAGCAGCTGCCGTGCCTGTCCCACCTTGGCGGGCCCACTGGATTCAGATCTCCTACTGACAGTTTTCCCTCTAGTGTTCTAAAAACGCTGTGGTGTAGTCTGCTTTATTTTGTGCGGTAAAATTCCTTCTACCCTCTTCCTGCCGCACCTACCCCCCCACCCCCAGCCAGCTTCCGCTTCTGACTTTTGTTTGCTAGATTATAGGTATATTCTATATAGATTTGCTCCCTAAAGCCTTGCATTCTCTGGGAGAGAGGAGGGGCTCCTACTCCCTTGACGGGTTCTGCAGTCTCAGAAGCTCATGAGGGCAGTTCTCCCCTGTAGTACAAGGGGCGCTCTGAGTCCACATGGACTTGATGATGGCAGTGAGATTGCTTTTGGATTCTGTGCCCTCCCTGGCGGCGGGGGAGTGCGCGGGGGAGGGGGGATGGGGGCGGGGAAAAATGAGACAGCTCCCAAACAGCTGTCATGTGAAAGCTGTGGCAGGGTGACAGGCTCTCGGGCATTTGTCTCAGCGCCTAGGATCATCCTTTCCCGGTTGTACCTGGGTTCCAGGCACAAAGTCAAGAGACACTGTCAACCTGAAAGGCAATTCTGAAAGCACACCCACTTGGTTGGCTCCGCTGAGGCGCCAGCAAGTCAGTCCCAAGGCACAGAAAGTTGCTGGTTCAACTGTGTTGGGCATGTGTCGGTGATTTAAGCTCCCCCACCCCTGAATAGAGTTAATTTTAGATTGCAGTTATATTTATGCTTTTTTAAATGGCTTATCTCCCCTGAATCGAGAGGGGCTTCGGAGGTTTGGAAGTGGGTACTCCGAGCCCAGGTTCTGATTCTGGCCCTGCCACTAAAAGCCCCAACGACCCGGGCAACTCACTTCAGTTTTCTGGGCCTGAGTTGTTCCATCCCGGATAATTAGCGCGCGCTCTCTTCCTTTTCCAACACGTGAAACCATGTGATGTTCAGATGCTCTGCAGACACCCCCGCGGCACTGGCGTCGCGAAAGTCTCGAAGGCCCCGGGGGACTTCGGGCCAGAGTCAGGCTGGGCTGGGCGTGGGGGCTGTGCTGGGGAAGGAAGCACGTGACCACGGAAAGCCCCTCTGTCCACCCGCTCCGCATCACCATTCTTGCGCGCCGCCAAAACCTTCCGTTCCTTTCGCCGGGTGCCCGCGGGGAGCTCGCAAGAACCCCGGGTGCCTGGGATCCCGCCCCAAGCGGCCCACCCTGCCCACGGGGCTCCGATCCTACAGCTCCCGCCGGCCAACCGGCAGGGCGGGGGTCCTGGGGGCCGGCCCGGCGCGGGGCTGAGCTCCGATTGGTCCTCGCGGCCCCGTGACTCGCGGCCCGCCCCAGGCCCGGCCCCCGCAGCCTTGCAGGGGCGCCCCGGCCCGGCCTGGATGGGCTGGAGCGCGGCGCGCGGGGCGGCAGGGGGCGCGGGGCGCGGGGCTGGTGGGCCGCCGGGGCCCCCTCCCTGGTATGCGGACGAGGCCAGCGGGCGGCGCGGAGCGGCGTCCCCTGCAGCCGCGATCGGACGCGGTGGCAGCGGCGGCACCTGCCGGCCGAGGTAAGTGGCGCAGCCCGCCGCCTCGCGCGCGGAGGACCCGAAGGGGGCGGCTGCAGCCCCGCGCGAGCCCCCGCCCGCCGGCCCCGCGGCTCCACCCAGCCGGCGCCTGCAGTTCCCGGGGGGAGGCGCCCCCGGACGCGCTGGGCGCGGGGCCGGCCGAGGCTGAGAGCCCGGCGGTCGCCGGCGCGCGCAGGTGTGGGAGCATCGCGGCGCTGCGGGCGGCGGGAGGCCGGGGGACTCTCCTGCCGCAGTGGCCCCTTTTGTGTTTGCCGCTGCGGCTCGGGGTGTAATTCATTGCTGGAGCTTCTGAGCGGCCACGACCGAGTTCGCTCGCCCCCCCGCCGGGGCCCAGGGGAGCCTCCTGCGGAGTAGTCTTGGCTCCCAAGACCTCCGACCGCATCCACCTTTGCGCGTCCTTTGAGGCGTGAGGTGTGGCGGGGTCTGCCGGTAGAAACCTGCCAGTGACCTTCGCCGCCCACTCTGTGCGGTCAGCTCTGCGGAGGAGACACGTCCTTTTATTATCTTTTTTCCCCCTGAACTGTGATCAGTGGCTGGACAAGGAATGCATTCATTGTGCGCCTTTAATGTGTAAGTAATGCAAGGGGTCAGGCATCGCCCCCCACCCCCCCTTCCTCCCCCCCCCCCCGGAGCCCCGCGAGGAGGGAGAGGGCGGTCGCTGCCTTTATCCTGCACCAGCGGGGCCAGCTGGCCTATGCTCTTCACCCTTGGATCTCGGAAGCTTTGGTTTGTACTCCAGGCTTGACCCTGCTTCCAGACCCTCGGTTCCGTGGCCTTGACCACAAAGTGGTTTTCTGTTGTGGTTTGTTTTTTCTTCAAACGAAGAAGGGCCTGCGTATGCATGGTCTTTGCTTAAAGAGGTATCGTTGGCTTAAAAGAGAAAATGGGTTTACCCAGCCATGCTTTATCCGGCGCAGGTGGGTTGCCTGCTCCTTGTGTGGCCAGGTGTAGGGACCACAAAGAGGAAGGAGCCCCAGCTACCCTCTGCTGACCTTTAGGCATGCTGATGCTCGTGTACAGCCATAATCTGTGCCCTGAAACCGAGGGCGAGAAATCATTTTTATTCAATGAAGGGACCCAGGTTCAACTACAACCAGGACGTTGTAATCCTGAAAGCTTGACGGCTAAAGGAAGGTTTTCCGTTATTTCTGGCAGCAAGGTCAGAGATACCTGAGTTCCAGATGTCCGTGTGGACAAATGAATTTGAACTGTCCTGTCACCAGAATGTCAGGAGGGCTATATGGTTGTGTATCGTGTATAGACGGGGTGCTGCAGTTTCTGAAAGTTCAAAGCAAACTTGAGTATTCTTGGTTATGATCTGTAGCTGTTTCTTCTCTAGGCAAGAAAAGAAACAGGGGGGCGGGGGTCGTGGGAGGGGAGATGGAATGGAAGGTGCGAACGGAGTTCTGGTTCAGGGGCTGGGGGTCCATCGAAGGGTGTGAAGGCCTGCAATGGTGCTTTTGTTGTCAGCCTGCACCTTATGCAAGGTTCTTGTAAATGTGGCACAAACCACCCACTTGTCACCTGGTACCGTAAGGTCAGTGGTTCAAAACCACCAGCCACTCCGAGGGAGAAAAATGAGGCGTTCTACTCCTGTGAAGAGCTGCCGTCT
The DNA here is from genome assembly GCF_050624435.1 of Tenrec ecaudatus. Taxonomy (NCBI): domain Eukaryota; kingdom Metazoa; phylum Chordata; class Mammalia; order Afrosoricida; family Tenrecidae; genus Tenrec; species Tenrec ecaudatus. The sequence goes on along the minus strand of NC_134540.1, from coordinate 64,144,094 downwards.
CGAAACCCCCCAGGGGCAGGTGTGCTCCATCCTGTAGGATGGCTGAGAGTCAGAATTCGCTGGATGGCAGTGAGTTGTTCTTGTTTTTCCATCAGAATAGAACAGCGGTGCATTTTAAGCATGTATCCCGGACAGTTACTGGTGAAGAACCAATGCCTTCGCCCTTGATTTGCTTCTCTAGTTTTTCTCGCTGGGCTACTCGGCGGTGATGAGGCTGCAGGCACGAGGGAGGAGAGGGGCCATGATGTTCTGGGGGGCTTCTGTGGCTGGGAGGGGCTGAGGTGTGTGTCTCAGAGGCAGCAGTGCCTGGGGGAAGGGTTGCTCCCCTGTGCTCCTGAGAACGCTTGACTCCTTGCTGCCTGCAGAGACCACCCAGGATTGAGAGCCCTCCCAGAGGGCATTGCCTGGGTTTTCAGTCCAACTGGGAAGCCTCAGCAGAAATGCCACACTGGGCATATCTGGGACCCGCGGTAATGACACTGTGACCTCCTTAACCGCCAAGGAAGGAGAAGCCAGGGATCGACCCACATGGGCAGAATAAGTTAGCCAAAGGGCAAGTCAGTTACCAGCCTGGTATGGGAGGAAGCCATACCCATGGATCGGTGGCCAGAGGTTTCTGCAAGGAGAGCCAGCTTAACCCAAGCACAGGGAGGGCTCCCCCCCCCCCCGCCCCCCGCCCCCAGGTGTGTGAGCGAGCAGGATGGAGGTGTGAGGTTAGAGGAGTTCACAGACATGACCATGCTTGTCTGACACTGGACAAAGTTTTTTTAAAAACATTGCTACATGGCGGCGTACAGACCAGCAAAGTAGGCATGCCATAAGCCTCGGACTGTTCAGTGGGTCTTCCCACCTGAGCCCAGCCATCTCCTCGGCACGGGGACCCAGGAGCAGAAGATGCTGCAGCTCCAGGAGCTCTCCTGGTGTTCCCTGCCAGCACCACTTCCTCCAGCTTAATCGCCAACCCGACTTCCTTCCTGTGTCCGTCCTTTCTGTAAATGGAATCCTCCTGGACCTTCTTTCCTGGGCCTCAGTTAGGTTGCCGAGACTCATCGCGATGCTACCTGTGGTTGTGGCGTTGTCTCCTGGCTGCTGGTAGTGGCCTTTGGGTGACTAGACACATATTTACCGATGGACATGTGGCCAGTCCTCAGCATTTGGCTATGACTCTTCTAGCCGTACTTGTGCTGTAGTGTATAACAGAGGCAGTTCTGATGGGCTTGTAGTTAGGAGGGGGGTGACTGGGCCTCGAGGGGTGTGGAGGCTCAGCTCTGGGATCCACTGTGGAAGCTGGGGACTAATCGCCCTTTGTTCTTAGCTGATGGGTGGCTCGGTCTCCTAGGTGAGGAACTACAAGTGTGATTCCTTCGAAACTGAAGGGAAACAGCTTTGCCTTTGGTCCCAGGAGTCAAGATCAGTCTCTGCTTGACTGTACCCCGTGAAGTCGCCGCAAGTGTGGACACCGCTCAGCCTCCATTCTCCCCATCCTTGGACCAGGCAGCAGGATAACCTGGGCTGTAGAGCGCCTTTATCTTCTCTAAGAGCTGCTGACACTGGGGAGCATCTCCCTTGCCAGGGAGCCCTGGTAGCATAGTGGTGAAGCATGGGGTTGCTAACCAAAAGGTCAGGCTCAAACCCACAGAGGCAGTTCTACCCACCCTTTCGGGTCGCTGTGAATTGGAGGAACAGACTCTAAGGGAGTGGGTTTTCTCTTGCTAACCTGCTTGGCTCGACCTCTGTTCCTGGTGCTTTTTGCTGCAGACAGGCCTGTGGACTTTGATTTCTACTTGCAACAACTTCCCTGAATCCTAGAGGGAAAGAAAGCCTCGTTCTTCTCCTTTGGGCTGTTGAGGCCACACTAGACATTTTGCCTCTCCAGTTGCGACATGGAGAAAGATCCAAGGTCAAGTTACTGACTGGTTCACCAAATTCCACATCTGTGAATGCCTCACCCTTCCCCCCCCCCTCCACTTTTGGTACCATCTGGAATTATTATAGCTAACTATCAGGCCACATGATTCAATTTGTCCAAAGAGGAAAAATTTGATAGAACTAAATTAAATGAAAACAATTACTTTGGTGGAATAGTTGTCCCTTTTTGGGGGCTTTCATTTTCCCGTCAACAATTTGTACTTTTTTGGTTTTGTTTATTTGCAGTGCCCGCGATATAACTAGTATTTAAAGACCATAATGCAAGGCCAACAGGTATGGAGTTCCAAGCAGGGTGGTTTTCTCTTACTTGGACAGCATTTGTTCTCCCTGGCTTTCCTCTCTTTTTATCCTGCTTGTCTCCTCACTTCTCTGTCTTTTCACTGACATCCTGTTCGGTCTTAACTAAACTCCGGCAGCAGACCACTTAGGATGGGCTGTGGGGCTTCCCCTCGCAGGGCTGCCCCCAGTACGCGCCTCTGCTTAGCAGCAGCAGCAGGCCAGCTCTCGGTCATCCAGGACTCGGCTGCTGTAGGCTGCTCACTTAGCCTTCCTCCAGGCCAGCCCAGTGTAGAGCCACAGGGACTCTTTTTTAATTGGGCTGCTAACTAGAAGGTCAGCAGTTTGAAACCACCAGCCACTCCTCGGGAGAAAGTGAGGCTTGTTGCTCCCATGAAGATTTACAGCGTCAGAAACCCTCAGAAAAAGGGGCGGTTCTACTCGGTGCTATAGGGTCACTGTGAGTCAGAGTCAAGTTGGTAGCAGTTGAGTTGAGTGGCTGAATGGGGCCGTGGTGGTGTGGTAGCCAAGTGCTTGGCTGCCGGCCAAAAGGATCTGCCAAAAGATGTGGCTGTCTGCTTTCAAGAAGACAGAACTGAAGACAGATGGGGCAGTTGTACTCTGCCCTAGAGAGTCGCTCTCAGAACCAACTGGACAGCACTGGGTTTGGTTTTTTTCTTTCTTTTTTTTTTTTTTTAAGGGGTGGGGGTGGGGGTGGTGTGGGGGGGGCGGGTAAGGCTGTGTTAGTAGCCACAATGAAAACTTTTAAAAAGAAAACAGATGAAATTGATTTCAGAATCTGATTTTCTTGAACCCCATATGTACAATATATTTGAAATCAAGAGGGAGCTGAAAGGACAGGGATTTGATGATGTGTAAGAGGTGAAGGGAAAAAAATGAGGCAAACAAAAAAACCGAGGGAGATACTGTCAGCCATCCAAACAGATGAGTTTGAAAGCTTTTGTAAAAATGGAATAGAAGATTTGGCAAATGTATTAAGTGTAATGGAGAGTACTTTGAAGATGATAAGGTTGTTTTGTTAAAAAAAATTAAATATATAGCTTTGAAAAGAAATACGTTGGTGTGGGGGTAATTCGACTGGTGATGGATCTACTTGTCTGTATTTTTTACAGCGAGATGCCCCATCCCCACCCCCACACCACCCAACTGGTAGAGTACAGGACAAAGTGGAAGGGCTCCTTAGGGTTTCAGAGACTCTAAAGCCCAGTGACTGCCTCAGCTTTCTTCCACCGAGTGGCTGGTGGGTGTGAACCACCGTGTGCAGTTAGCAATCCAGTGCTTTAACCTAGTGAGACACCAAACCCAAACTCCACACTCACTGCCGTGAGTGGACGCTGACTCACAGTGACCGCGCAGAGCTGCCCCTGTGAGTTCCTGAGACAGAAACTCTTTACAGGAATAGAAAGTCCCATCCTTCTCCCCAGAAGTGGCTGGTGGTTTTGAACCGCTGACCTTGTGGCTAACAGCCCAACATACACCCCTACATCACTTGGGGCTCCCTAAGGGGAAACTGCCCCTTGAAATGAGACTTGGGGGGAGGGACTATATCTGTACTGCAGACTACTATGCCTGGGGGCACTTAGCAGGGCTGGCCCAGGAATATGGTCTCCCCACAGGCTGGTTTACCACCTTTTTATGAAGTGAACTGTTTAAGAGACGCGTGGATGAGAGAAGTAAAAAGAAATCACGGGCTTTAGTCATGCCTCTTACAGACCTACAGTGCGCATTGCTGGGTGTGGACACTCAGACATGTCGCATGGGTTCTGATGTCAAGTGCCCCAAACATAACTTACTTTGGATCTCCTGTGCAGTTCCTCCTCCTCCCTTAGCCCCTCCACGCCCCGGCCCCGCTGCCCCTTCAGGTTACTCCAAGTTACCGTCCCTCTGCTGTTTGTGTTTTGTTCTCCCCACCCCCCACCCCCAATTGATTTACCGAAGGCCTGGTTCCTCTGCTCCTATATTTTTGAGTACACAAGAGATTTCAATACTTAGTAACTCTTCCATCTCCCCTCCCCGGACACCACTTGCCAGGGCTTTATGAAAAAGGCTGTTTCTTTGCAAACACTTGATTGTGAGCTAGGTGGGGCTTTACACATTAGATATTATCCCTGTATTCAACAGCTAAAACAACTCACCTGAAGACATCCCAGTTTTCCCCATCTCTGTGTTTGCACTTGAGAGTGAGCCGTTGTGGTGCACTGGATAACGTGTTGGCCTGCTCGCCACAAGGTCAGCGGTTCGAAACTCTCAGCCACTCTGGGGAGAAAGATGTCGCTTTCTAGGCCCGTACAGAGCTGCAGTCCAGCCCCCTCGCGTCTGCAGGGTGAGTTGGAGTGGACTTGATGGTATGGTTCGCTGGGAGATATTTCTTTGGCTCGTGGGGATGTGATGCCTCTTCGACACGCCAAACTTTTACCCTTTCTCTTCAGCCAGGGTGGGGGCCGATTGGGAATTCTGATCCACATTCTCCCATCATCCTGGTTGTGTCTCTCGTTTCCCAGCATGCTGCCTCAGTCTGGGAGACCCTCTCAGACTGGTGTGGAACCCGTCTATGCTGGTGCCCAGAGTAGACACTATCAAGCCAAGCGGCTTTCTCTTTCTTCTGTTAAGTGTTCCTTATTCAGTCCAATGACTCTCGTTTCTATCAGGGAATCCTTCCATTGAGGAATTAGGTGTAGGCGAGAGGTCAGCACTGAGACACAGAACGGAGATAGAATTGAGACCGAGAACGTGAGGTTAAGAACGGCTTTTTTAAGGTAGGGAAAGAGCTCCCGGGAGGGACGGGAGAGCAGAGAGAGGGACCGGAGCATCCGGAGCTCCTGGGCGCTTCTGAGACCCAATGGGTTGGGTCAGGGAAATCGCAGCTGGTCGGTGAGGTGGTGGGAGAGATACGGGGCTCGAGAAGGAAGATTTTTTGCTTGCAGCTGCAGGACCTTGAGCCAGGATGCGATCCGATCCGTGGGGAGTGCCTTTGTTGTTTGCCAACCTGCTCCCTGGAATGCTGGGACAGGGACAGGGACCGTACAACCTTGGTCTGGGGAGATCAGCCCCTTGGAATGTTGGGGCAGAAGATGCACACTTCAGTAGGTCATTCGTCTTCCGGAGAGGCTGGAAATGGGGATCTTGAAGTTCTATCCTCCTGAGGAGCCGGAGAGGAGATGGGGGCTGCCGAGTCTGGACCCGGCCCAAACACTAGGTTTTACTTTATTTGCCTTAGAGGTGTTTTTGTTTGCTTGCTTTTACTGTAAAACATCCTGCATGTTCAATTTGCTGTCGTGCACGTCCACTGCCAGGGAGCTGGACCCTATGGCGTGTGGTGAGACCCACAGGGGAGGGTGAGCCTGGGGAGGTTTCCTCCCTGAGCTAGAGCTTGGGGTCAGCGCTTCCTCCCGCTGCTGTCTTGTTTGATACCACTATCTCTGCTGTTAGGCCCCTCGGAGGCCAGGGGCAGCTTTGCAAAACCTTCCTGCAGATACCCTGATCTCCCCACCCCAGTCAGCCACCTAACTCTGTTATGCAGGCTGTGTGAGCCACCATCCCGGGTCACTGAGCTCTGTGGCATTCTCCTCCTCCTCCTCCTCCCTTGTCTGGCCCCTCCTTGTTTTTCTGCTCAGGTTCTGTACCTCCTCTCGAAGGAACCAGCACTCCTCACTGCCCCCACGAGCCAGCTGTGACTCTGGGTCTCCAACCAGCCCTTCTTTTATCTGTGATTCCTGCCCCGCGCTTGTGTCTCTGAAGTCTTGACCAGTGGTCCCTGAGCCTGCTCTGACTCCTGGTGATGTCATATGTGCCGGAGCAAAGCTGTTCGAAGGTTTCCAGTGGTCCATGTGCTTGGCCATGAGTCACCATGGTCGTCTGAGGCACGGTGAGGTAGACTCACTCGAGCAGCCAGCCTTTCAGAGTGCATTCACTGTCCTTTTACCCCTGTTGCCCCCCTCATTTCCTGTGATGGAGCAGGGGCTCCCTACCCAGGGTGCCCAAAGGCTCCTTGGCACTGGAAGAAACATGTGGGACCACACCTGTCCTCCTCCAGCACCGCCCCCACGCCCGCCCTAAGGCTGACTGCCACAAGGCAGAAGTCAGGTATCCCCCTCCTAAGACACTCTGCTGTTTTAGCACCAGCTCAAAGAAGCTGCTCACAGTGTGGGCTGCAATTCAGATGAGAAATGCTCAGGATACAGTTCAGTCGGGACTGGTGCTTATCTGCATTGCCCGAGGCAGGCCTTTCTCTGCACCTCAGTCTCTCTCTTGACCTAGTCTCTGTCCTGCTTGGCCAATGTTACAAAGCTCTTTTAGGGCCGCCAATAAATGCCTAAAAGGCTTATTATTCCATTGAAGCCTTAGCCTGAAGGCACTCAGCTCCAACTTCATGAGTGATCAAAACCAGCTCCCCAGTGAAGCACAAAGAGGCACCCCACTCCACAAGCCAGCCTCCTGCCACAGAGCTCTCAGCTTTTACTTGTTCTGTGGCCTAGGTAGTCCACTGCCCTGGCGCCTCTCACTCCTCTGGCGTTGCAACTGTCTTCTGGCTCCAGAAGGTTTACTGTGCAGGGATCTCATGGTCCAAAAGACACTGGGGGAAGCCAGCCCTCCACAACTAATCATGGGTTCAGTAACCGCAATTTTCCGGTTAAGCTATATAAAGAGTATTGTAAAGTCATAGAGAAATGGGAGAGATGGGAGAGAGAGTAACATAAAGAAGTCAGACACATTTAATGGAAGCATGCTTACCTCCTGGACGGCCATGATCTCAACAACCAGGCCTGCGCACAGTGCGGGCAGAGAGGGCAGGAGAGAGATTTATTATTAACCAAGGCTTATATATCTTTTGGGGGTGTACGAGCCCCCTAATTACAGGGAAAGACATATATCACAGGAAGGGGTTGTACTATAGGTAATACAGTAAGGGGAGAGGGACAATCTAGGGGTGTACATTTGAGGGATTAAGGCTATACATGTGACAAGATCGGCAGATCCTAGATTCATGATTCAAGGGCATCCTTGATTGTCCTTGAACTGGAGACTTGATTGAGTCTAAGCTTTCAGGGGAAGCAATCCACTGTCCCTAACAGCAGGGAGTGAGCCCCACCTATGGCAGGACAGACAATAGGGTCTGCTTGCTCTGGATGGCTGGTGTCTTCAGGGAGATAACTTGACAGTCATTTACCATTAGTTGCAAGCAGTGTCTTCGGTCTGTCATATATATCTGGGGGAGATGAGCTGGGAACAGTCTCTTCATATCCCACAAGACATGTTCAGCTTGCCTCATCTCTCTTGCTGGTAATGAGGTCCCTATTCTTGCTTCTGAGATGGATCGTTTTATACCCAGCAGGATGATCATCACAGTTGACGATATTAGCCTCCCTGGCAGTAATCGCAAGTGTGGCTCGGGGTAAATGTTAACTGTCAGAAATGTTAACTGTCAGAAGTGGCAACCCCGAGCCATGCTTGGGATTACACTGCAGAGAAGTCCCTTATCTGCTCCCCGGTCAAGCAGTGTCCTCCGCTGTGATTGCAAAGTGATCTGACTTCCTCATACCTGGAATGTCTACTAGAGAGATTAAAATGAGTAATTTCTTAAGAAGGACAGGCATACAATATAAAACAACAGATTTGATGCAAAACCATGTACCGCTTTGGGTACAAAATTACTGACATAATTAGACCGCCAGGGAGGTTAACAGTCAATCACAGGTACATCGTATAACACAGTCAGTATCTGCCCCCACTTCTTGCCCACACCCATCAGGAAAACGGAGGGCAGCTGGTTGGAGTAACAAAGGCTATGGCTGGAAACCAAACCAGACTCAGTGCCATGGAGTTGACAGGATAGGGGAAAACTGCCCCTGTGGGTTTCTGAGCCTGTAACTCTTTGTTTGTTTCCCTTTTTTTTGATACTGTTACTCATAATGGGAGTAAAAAGCTCCATCTTTCTCCCGAGGAGTGGCTGGTAGTTTTGAACTGCTAACCTTGCAGTTTGCAGCCCAATGTGTAACCACTCTACGACCAGGGTTCCCTTACGGCTAGAAGAGCCATGTTAAATAATTCACTTGCAGCAATAATTAATTGCAGCAAGATTATGCACTTAAAGATAGGGGCTGTTTCTTATTTCTTTTTATTGTCAAGCGCATGGTGTAAGGAAGGTGTAGGTGAAATGCTTATTTTAGATGTTGTTAGCTAGATACCAAGGAGTTCAAGAAGAAATACAATGTTTTGGAACGGATTGTGGTAGCAATTGTACAATACTGTTTGATGTGATTGAATTATGGAATGTTAGATATCTGTAAGAGCTCCCAATAAAATGATTAAAAAAATAAAATGTTGTTAGCTAAACAAAGTAAATTATATAGACCAGCCTTTCTCAACTGGGTCTCCAGGAGCGACTCAAGGCTCAAAACCCAAGGCAGTTAAGCCATTGTAGTTAATGAGTTAACTTCTGTCCTGGTGCTTCTGGAATGATTCTAGTTGTAGGACATTCTTAGGAACCGGCAGGTCGAGCTTCTTTGAGGGAGAACAGTAGCAGTGATTTTCATTGCTCTCCTTGCTTTTGTTCCTGCTGTGTTCCAAAGTTTCTCACTTAGTGACACCTCTGTGATTTACAAATGTTTCTTGAATCAGCCAAGCGGAGTTCCTAAGCCCTACATTGCCTCGGTATAAGGCGCAGCGAGATGCAGTTTGAGGTTTCCAATATAGCTCCGTCCGCTCACGGCTGAGTGTAGCCCCCTGAGAACTGGCATCCAGGAGCGATGGGGTGGGCTTGTGAGACCGTCATCCTCTAGAGCGACCTCGGATGACAGACCGAGAGGGACAGTAGCGCCCTTCACACACATGTTCTCCCCTGGAGCCTTGTCCTTCTCTTCCTGTCTCTGATGTCCAGATTTGAAGACAAATCTAGAGAGAGTTTTTGGGTTTTGAATTTTGATAGCTGAGCGTGAGTATAAATGGTGGTGGGTGGGGGGCGTATGAACCAAGTCTTCTAGGGTCTCACGGGCTAGTTCTTGCTTAGCAGCTACTGCTTCATCCAGCCCTATGTAAAAATCCTGTCGTCTCCACAGGCTTCTGTCCCTGTTGTTGCACAACCCCACCAGGCTCATTACCCCTTTGGCTGATCCCCACTGTAGCCTCCATGCGGTGAAACAGAGCTGCCCTGGGGCCTTTCCCTGGAGGTGCTGTTCACAGGAGCAGATTGCCCAGCATTTTCCCCACAGAGCGGCTGGTAGGTTGGAACCTCTAACTCTTTGGTTAACACCGTCGGTTAACCCCTATGTCACCAGGGTTTTCTCAAGAAAACCCCCCTCCCCAATCCCCACCATGACTCTATTCTGACTTATAGTGACAAGAGTAGAACTGCCCTGGTGGGTTTCTGAGACTGCAAAAAAAACAAAAAAAAACAATTTTTTTCTAACAGCTTTATTGGGATATAATTCACAAATGATACACTTCGGTAGTTCAGTCATATTGAGAGTTGTAAATCATCACTATAATCAATTTTGGGACAGTTTCTTCATTCTTGTATGCATTGTTAGTAACGCCGTTTCCCCCCACCCTCCCTGCCATACCCCCCAAGAAACCATTACTCCAAGTACTGTCTCTATAGAGTTACCTATCCTGGATCAGTTCATATACAGAAAAACGTTAAAAAAAAAAACAACAACAAACCCACAGAAGTGACAACAACAGCAAAGTAAAACTCCCCAGGATTGATGAATTTATAGAGACAACAAGTAGAGTAAGAGTTCCAGGGGCCTGGGGGGAGGAGGTGGGGACGAGGGGGGAGCTAACAGCACGGAGTTCAAGGAGGAAGAAGATATTTTGTAACGGATTGTGGTAGCCATTATACAACACTGCTTGATGGGATTGAACTGTGGAATGACGGTACGATGTCTGGATTAGCTCCTAATAAAATGGTTTTGGGGAAAAATTACTTAAAACAACAAAAACACTAAATATGGAGATATAAAATTTCAATACCAATTTTTTTTTTCAAAAATAGTAAAACCCTCAATTGGAAAGGAGCAGAGAAACCTCATTTTTTGCAAGTGGTGGATTCTAACTGCTGAAGTTGCGGTGGACAGCCCAACTTGAAACCTCTGATGCCCGAAGGCTGCTTTCTGGACTCCTCCTGGGGGGTCTAAACCAGGTGGCTTTGATGAGGAAACAGGATGTTTGCATAGTCCCCATGTGTCTCCCATAAGTTACTTATTTAACTTCAGATTGGAGGAACCTGACTTGCCCCTCCTTAGCTGAACAGGGGGGTCAAGAATTCTGTGCTAGCCCAGCCCAAAACACGTAAGGAATCTGATCACAAAGAAACATTAGGCAAGCCCCTAACGAGGGACGACGTGACGGGATAACTGGCCTGTCCCTTTCAGAAATGCCAAGGTCATGAAGGACTAAGGAACGGTTTCAGATTAATGATGGTTGAATGCCACGTGTCCCTGCACTGGACCCTGGAACAGGAGGGGGGAAAGTTTTCCTTTGGCTCTATGGCCACATTGGGATTGGTGGAGAACTTTGCACGAGGGCTTTAGATAGCGTGCGATCAGTTGCCTGCTTTTTCTCATTATGTGATGGCTGTGCAGAGTGCGAGGGATTAAATATTGCACACACACCCCAATATGCGCTGGGATCCTGACCCAAGCACCTGTGTGTCAGACTGTTTAGAAATAAAAGTTGTCTTTGTGTTAATGAGATCACAGCCGCACGAGGCTGTGGTCTTCACTGGAGCAGCCAGCCTGCTCTTTGTCCCTCGTGTACTCCTTTGGCCGGATTTCTGCCCTGCTTGATGTTTTGACCAGTGGGGTTCTTCAGTCCCTGCTGAGCTCATTTCTCACAAGGCTGAGCTCACTCCAGAATTGAGTTAGCTTTCTCTGCCGCGCCCCGAAAAGCTCAAACTCACTGCCAGCAAGGCAGTTCCAACTCACAGGGACCCTGGTCCTCTGGGTTTCTGACACTGCAGCTCTTTATGGGAGTAGAAAACCTCACTTTTCTCCTCCTGAGTGACTGGGGGTTTCAAACTGTTGACCTTGCAGTTTGCAGCCCAGGTAACCCATTGGTGCCCCCCTTAAAGATTCTCAAAAAGGCACTGCCATCAAATCTATTCACAGCCATAGCGAGCCCATTGGGCTGCCTCTGTGTGTCCGAGACGAGAGAGAGAGAGAGAGAGAGAGAGAGTGTGTAAAAAGCCTCATCTTTCTCTCCCTCGGAGCAGCTGGTGGTTTCGAACTGGAGACCTTGCAGTTTGCTGCTCCATTTATAACCACCATGCCACCAGGGCTGCTCTGCAGAAAGTGGGATGGGAGATCATTAACAGTGTGGCTCTACGGGACTGGAAGTCTCTTCTCCCCTCCCCTCCCCAGATGCCCTTTGTTTCCAACAGTCTTCTGTGTTCCTGGGAACCCATTGGCATTGTGGTTCCGCATTGGGCTGCTAACTGCAGGACCAGCCGTTTGAAACCAGCTGCCCGGTGGCAGGAAGTCTGGGCTTTCTACTCCTGTCCAGTTACAGTCTTGGAAACCACAGGGGCGGTTCTGCCTTGTCCTAAAGGGTCGCTATGAGTCGGTATTCACTTAATGGTAGGGAGGGGGTTTTGTTGTTGTTGATATTGTTGTTTTTCTTGTCCCTTTGGCTGGAATCATTGGTGAAGTAGTGGGGACAACAGGGATTGTTCTGGGTTCAGAAGAGGCTTTCTAAGCTGAAATTGAGGTTGGCGTGTTTAGACCAACTCACTGCCATTGAGATGATCCCAACCCATGGCAGCCCTGCAGGACAGGGTGCGACTGCTCATTAGGGTTTCTGAGACTGGCAGTCTTCACAAGAACTCCCTGGGTACATATGCTTATCAGAATTGGGGAGCAGCTAGTTCCTCGGGACTGTGCAGGCCCCAGGGAAGAGAATGTCCTGCAGCGATTCTTCCTTCCTGTCTCCTCCCCTTGGGGGTTTCTCCCTGACCGAATGCCCTCACCTCCCCAGCCCCGCCCCCCATGTTCCATTCCTCCACCTCCACTTTTATCTTCTTGAGTGCCCCCCTCACATATTCCAGTTTCCTAATTCTCCCTACTAATAGCCAGAAGAGAAGGGATTGTTAGTTTCTGGTTCCTGTTCTTCTGAACGTCGCCGAGTGAGAAGCGTGACATTTGCGTGTGGCGAGGTGCAGTAGCCATGTTCCCTCCTCACGATGCTGCTTTTTCTAGGGAAGCACCTTGCTGAGAGGTTTCGAGTTGCCCGTGTCCGACAGCCAAGCCACTGAACGCTACACTTCTCACCTCCTCCCTTCCAGCAAAGACAAACACAGATCACGGTGCCCTCCTCCCTGCAGTGGCAGTGGCGCAGCCATGGTCAATGATTACCGCTCTCCCGGCAGCATACCCAGGCCAGGTCCCACCACGTCCCTCCTCTCCAGTGGCAGCCTCTCAGGTGCTACAGCGGGACTGAGCTCCGCGGGGGTTTCTTCTTTAAATAGGAGTTTCTGCATGCATGTGCCACCCAGCGACAGTGATGGGCCTCTGAGTTGTGCCATAGTTCCCTTGCGCATTTTTCCGTCCACGCTATTGTAAATCGCTGCCTCTGATGGTTCCTGTGTCATCTTTCTAGCTGCTGTTGCTTGTTTGACCCACATATGCTCTGCCATCGAGTTGCTCAGTGACTCTCCAGGACAGGGTACAACTGCCCCAGTCAGTTTCTGGCGTAGAAAGACCCATCTCTCTCCCTCAGCTTCTGATGGTTTCTAACTGCTGACCTTGCAGTTAGCAGCCTGTGGTAGTTACATAATCTGTTGTCAATTGGTGAGGATTAAGAGCGAAGGGGTGGAGTTGAGGCTGTCAATCAGGTGGCGGCTCGATGAGCTCATTTGGAGGCGCTAAGGAGATAAACAGCTCATTGGAGGCGGGGCACAGGCGCAGTCCTTCGAGACTTGCAGACTTGCCTCAATTTTCAAGCCACGTGGAGAAAGGCTGATGGCAGCCAGAGCCTCAGGGCTGGAGAAGCTCCGTGGAGACCCCTGCCAGCACTGAGATGCTTACACCACCACTGGATCCACGAGACTTCCTACCCACTGGCCTGCGATCGTCCTGTATTCAGCGTCACTGCATGTGTTTCGTGAGTCTGAAGAGGACTTTATAGATTGGTATCAGACATAGGGCTGATATCGGACTTATGGACTTGCTCTGGACTGGGCTAGGATGTTTCTTAATTTACCATTACTCTTCATATTTATGAATTTGTTTCTCTCGTCTACTCGCCTGACCCAGCCCAGTGTGTAACCACCACACACCAACGCTCCTTGATCCCCATAAGCAAACAGCAGTGAGTAACGAACTCTTTGCAGGTGTAGAAAGCCTCCTCTTCATGCTGTCGATCCCATAGACAGACAGTTCCAAAAAGAACATTGTGAGCAAGGTGGAGGGTTTTTATAACTTCCTTCGTAACTTCCTTCCGGCTGGGGTGTGGTGTAAGATTCAGGCAGCAGCTCAGGGTGTCCAGTGGCTGATTTGCCAGAATCAGATCGCAGACCCTTCTCTCAAAGCGCTCTGGGTGGCTCGGTCCTCCGCATGTGCGGCCCGCAGCCCAGCCCAGTAACCATTTACACCACCCAGGAACCCCCAGCAGCCGCCCACAGTGGTTCTCCTTTGAAAAACCTATTCTCATCCCCAATCTTTTTTTTTTCCTAAAAAAAGATCATTTTATTGGGGGCTCTTACAGCTCTTATAATAATCGATACATCAATTGTATCAAGCACATTTGTACATATGTTGCCATGATTGTTTTCTAAATATTTACTTTCTATTTGAGCTCTTGCTATCAACTCCTCCTTTCCCTCCCTCCCATCCTTGATAAATTATAAATTATTGTTATTTTCATATCTTACACCTATTGCTGCCTCCCTTCCCCCACGGTTTCTGTTGTTCCTCCCTCTAGGCCAGGTGTCCTCAAACTATCACCCATGGGCCACATGCGGCCCACTGAGGACATTTATCCAGCCCGCCGGGTGTTTTTGCCCTGTTTGTTTTTTTTTACTTCAAAATAAGATATGTGCAGTGTGCATAGGGCTTTGTTTGTAGTTTTTTTTTTTTTAACTATAGTCCTGGCCTCCAGCGAGTCTGAGGGACAGTGAACTGGCCTCCTGTTTAAAAAGTTTGAGGACCCCTGCTCTAGGCTCTAGAGCCCTAGATCCTAGTGGTTCTCAACCTTCTTAATGCTGCCACCCTTTCATACAGTTCCTCATGTGGTGGTGACCCCAACCATAAAATTATTTTCGTTGCTACTTCATAACTGTCACTGTGCTACTGTTTTGAATCAGGCGACCCCTGTGAAAAGGTCGTTCAACCCCCAAAGAGGTCATGACCCACAGGTTGAGAACCGCTGGTCTAGGGTGTGTGTGTGTGTGTGTGTGTGTCTACCATTGCGATCAGTTCCCCCTTCCTCCCCTCCTCTCCCTATCTTCTCCCTACCCTCCTGGTACCACTTCTCCCATTTCCTGAGGGGTTTATCTGACCTAGATTCTGTGTGTCATGAACCCTTTTCTGTACCGGTGTACATGCTCCAGTCTAGCCCAAAGTGAAAGGCAGGCCTGGGGTCATGATAGTGGGGGGTGAGGGAGCCTTAAAGAACCAGAGGAATGTAGGTTTGTCAGTGCTGTACTGCACCCTGGTTGACTCACCCGTTCCTGATCCCATCCCCAATCTTGATGTGCCGTGGGGGCGGCTCCCAGTAGTCCTTGTGTTTGCCTCTTGTAAGAATCTTGCTAAGTTGGGTGTGCTCCTCCGTGGTGATCTGCCAGGCCATTAACTGGCGCGTTCATTCATGTCCTTGTTCAGCAAATTTTTACTGAGTTCCACTGATGTATCAGGCCCTGTTTTCTGTGGTTATAGCAGCAAACAGACATGGCAAAACCCCTGCCTTAGGAATCTTGTAATTTATTGGGAGAGCAGGTAGTAGGCAAATACGTTATCTGTACATCCTGAAGAGACGTGGAGCAGGAAGGAGAATAGCAGGGTGGAGGGGGTGTGGGTGCTGCTTTTACAGAGGCAGGTCAAGGAAGCTGAGTTTCCCTGTGAAGACCTGGATGCAAATGAGGAAGGAGAATCCCCTTGGGGGTGGGTGGATGTAAGGAGCTGCAGGCAGCCTAGTGGCTGATGTGGGGGAACTGGTGGAGGAGGGGTCAGAGGGGGCACCGGATTTGACCCGAGAGCCACTGCACGGGTAGTGTTTTCTTCCTGTAGCAGAGACTGGTAGTCTGTTACCATTGAGGCTGGGAGTCTGCATTCTGACTGGCGTCAGCCCTGGGGATACCTTTGTCTCCTTCAGCTTCCATAGGCCTGGCACTCCTTGGGCATTCCATGTGTCTTGGTAGCAATTTCCCCTGGATCTCGGAGTTTCTCAGTGCCAGGCCTGACGACACTGCTGGCTCGTTGTTCTCGGTGGTTTAGGTCCCGCCCAGTGGGTGCACTCTTCCTTTACATCGTTGCTCCTTCAGACAGTCTTGGGAGACGTGCCAGCGTAGTGGCCGGCAGGTTCTAGATCTGCGGGACGTCGATGTGGTCCAAGGACTCTTAGGCGGCTGGGTGATCACGGCGATGCGTGAGCAACACTTGAGGAGTGCTGGTTGATTTGATTGAGATTAAAAAGTGCCCCGGAAGGGCTTGCGTCTGGCTCGGTGGTCAGAATTCAGGGCGTGGCTGACAGTTCGTGGGCAGGACATTTTTGTGACTCATTGGGCAAGATCGGTCCTCTTCAGAGCCGTGTCTGAGTTCTGACTGGTGTCGCACGTGTCCTGGGTGCCCCGTTAAAGGACATGGTAGTTACGTATTCTGCTGTCAATTTGAGACTTACCAGTGAAGGGGGTGGATTTTAGCCTGTCAAGCAGGTCACAGCTTGATGACCTCATTTGGAGGCACTAAGGAGATAAATAGCTTGTTGGAGGCTGGACATTCTTGTTGACAAGCCAACTGGAGACAGGCCCATGGCAGACAGAGCCCTGGAGCTGGAGGTACCACATGGAGACCCCTGCCAGCACTGAGATGCTTCCACCACACTGGAGCCACAAGACTTCCCACTCACTGGCCTGTGATCTTCCTGCATTTGGCATCTTTGCATGTGTTTTGTGAGCCTAAAGAGGACTTAATAGATTGCTATTGGACATATGGGCTAATACCAGATTCTGGACTTGATCTGGACTGGGCTGAGACATTTTTCAATGTTCAATTGCCCTTGTATATAAAGCTCGTTCTTAGACACATCTGAGTCTCCCTGGATTTGTTTCTCTGGTCCACCTGGAATCACACAGAGGCATATTCCACTGCGGGCTGTGAGAGCCCTTTCAGCAAGTTAAAATGAATACTATTGTACTGGAGAGCCCCCGCGGGTCAAGACAGACTGTGTGTCTACGTTCTCCCGAGTGTAGAGTGAAGGCCCCGAAAACAAACAGCCTCCCACCGCTGCGCACACGCTGGACCACAGTCCAGAAGTGAAAGTCGGGAGGGCGCAGGGGCCAGTCTCCTGTGTTGATAGCAGATGAATGCGCTTGGCAGGACGTGGTTTTTGAGCTGTTGTGATGGTACAGATGGTGCCAGGTGTTTGCACAGGGCCACAGCTGGAGGGCTTACGGGAACCCTTGCCCTGGTCTCCAGTCCAAGGGCCACCAATGAGGTCTAGAACGACATTTTGAGCTGCCAGAAATATGAAAGGCAGTCAGACAAGAGAGGGAAGGGCGCTTTCTGTTGGCTTCCACGGCTATGTTGATTCATCTTAAAATTGGGGGCAGAGCACAATTTGGAAGGTCTTGTTAGCCGAGCTAAGGAGCCCAGTGGCGTAGTGAATTCTAGTGTTAGGCTGCTAACCTCAAGGTTAACAGTTTGAGACCACCAGCTTCTCCGCAGAAGAAAGACCAGGTCTTCTCCCGTAGAGAGGCCATCTCACAGGCGCATGCACTGGTCTAACCTTTCCTGGAGGGCCCCAGTGAGTGGGCGGGTGCCACGGCAGTGAGTTGGGTTCAGTTTGAGCTGGGCTTTCCTGGCCACGCCTGCACAACTGCCCTGCTCGTCGTACCAAGTGTATAGGTGGGTCCATGGAGCAGAAAACCTTTAGGCTCCAAATTTGTTAATGATGCGCCGCCCTAAACTCCAGTGAACTTCCTGGTGAGTTACACCTGAGTCAGGGGGATTTGCTTGAAATGATGCGTGTTCTCTCTCTCTCTTTCTCTCTCTGTCTCTCTCTTGCTCCTCACTTTCTTTCTTGTGTGTGTGTCACATACACAATAAGTCATCAATCAATTAATCAGTCTCAAACCAGGTTTCCTCAGGGAGTTTTACTCAGGGCCGACCTCTGGTTTCCCAGTGGAACTGCTCTGTGAACTTCTCGGAGGCTATGGCTATTGGGGAAGCAGATCACCAGCCTTTTCCTCTGAGGCACCTGGGATGGTGAGCTCCAGCCGCCAACTTGTAGACAGTGGCCCAGCATGTAACTGTGCCCCCCAGGGACCCTCCCTTGCCAGCCCAGAAACTCTGGGGCTCAAGTCCGCTCACCTGCAGACGTCCCAGCCCCCTGCCCACTGTCCTGGTATACGGGGCCTGTGGGGAGCCCCTGAAGGAGTCAGTGGAGGTGTTTGCCATTAGACCGAACAACTAGGCATCTGGATTGGGAGATGGCAGGACTGTCTCACCCATGTCCGTCAGCACAGGTGCTCCCCCAGGGCTCTGGGGGTTTTGTTTTCATGGGTGAAATTTCACATCCCTAAAAGATGGATTCCACCTGCCCAGTGGAAAAGGGAAGTGCTTATGTGTGCTGCCCACCACCCCACCCCCACCCCTCCACCCATCTTTTGGTGGTGGGGGAGGAGTGGCCCATTGAAGGTGCTCTACTGGTGACCAGGGAGGAGGGAGGGCTTCTTGAAGTCCATAAGAGGAGACAGAAGTGGGTGGTTTTAATTGTGTCTGTGCTCTTGGATCTGGATGCTCCTGAACAGTTGATGTGCAACTGTGCTCCAGCAACGACTAACACTTAAAGAGAAGGGGAAAATCCCAACGCTACCCTCCAGTCAAATCCAGGGTTGGGGTGCGCCTGTGGATCCCCCAGGGGTCAGTCTTTACAGGAGCAAGAAGCTCTGGCTTCTCTCAAGGAGCAGCTGGTGGGTCTGAACGACGGGGCTTGCAGTTAGTTGTGAACCTCACAGGAAACCCACCACACCAGGGGTTGTGAACCTCACAGGAAATCCACCACGCCAGGGGTTGTGAACCTCACAGGAAACCCACCACGCCAGGGGTTGTGAACCTCACAGGAAACCCACCACGCCAGGGGTCCTTTGCTGACGCACTAACACTAACAAATAACCTCGCGGCCATGGAGTCGATTCCTATCCTGTAGGACGGGGCCAGACTGCTCCGGTGGGTTTCCGCGACCCTAACTCTTTCTACCCTCCAAAGGGCTGGAAAGCTGCAAACCAAAAGGCCATGTTTCAAGGTCACCTCGGGGTCTGTCTGCTTTTGAAAAAGCAGCCACTGTACTTGTGGAGCGCGCACGGGTCTCTGCCACACAGGGTCGCCACGAGTGCAGTTGACTCAAAGACCACTGGACGCGAGGGTGAGAGGAGGAAGGGCCCGGACACGGGGGCGTGGGGAGCGGAAACGTGCCATTCCTGCTGCGGTACCCCTTGGCGTTTTCCTTCGAACTTTACAAACTGAACGTGGGCTGAGTTCGAGAGTCACCGGGCCCCCATCCCCGAGAACACACGGTTTCTAAACGAAGCATGTCCTCACGGCTTTCTGCTCTGTGCACTGATCAGCGTGTTGATTCACCTGCACATGCAAGGAGATGTCAGAGAGGGCCCCTGGGCCCTTAGCGCGCTGTTCCCCCTTGGGAACGTCCTGTAAAAGCTGTCTGATATCACAGGTAGGATAGTGAGGGCGGCTACAGTCAGGATCCTAAATGTTCCCATCACTACCAGGCCCTGGAGTAGCCTTTTACAGTAACATTGACCCGGCCTCGCCCTCCTGCCATACCCCCGACCCCCACTGATCTGCTCGCCATCCATTCAAATCCAACTCACAGCAGCAGGTCTGTAGAGCAGGGTCGGAGTGCGCCTGTGTGTTCCCGGTGTGCTGGTCATTGCTGACGTTTGTCATCCAAGGACACTGCAGAAGTGCAGTCATGCACCAGGTGACCGTTCAGTAGTGGCTGTGGGTTCCTACGTGTATCAATGCGCATTTCTTTTGGTGGCCGAGCGGCGTTCTGCGGTTCCGATGGACCCTACACAAGCGGCGTGTGGCGAGCATGGCATGCCTCGTCTCAACCCTGCCCTCCCCCTTCCTCCGCAGCGATGTCAGGCGAGTGTGACCGTGTGAACCCGAGGAGCGACTGCTCAAGACCGTCCCTGCAATGGTACAGCCGAGCTCAGAGCAAGATGAGAAGACCCCCCTTGTTGTTCAAGAACATTCTCAAGTAAGTCCAGCCCCTCGGGCCTCTGGCTCCCTCTCCCTGTCCGGCATCGGGAGGGGCTGTGGAGACTTGGGAGACCGATGCCACAAGGGCCGTCAAGGTGGTGAAGGTTGGGGAGGCTTAAATGGTCAGAGAGACTACGGGACCAAGGCTCATCGAGAGCTCATCTGAGCAAAGCCTCGGTGTGCTGACGGAGCGGGTTGAGAGAGAGAGACGAGAAAGGAGATGTCTGAATAAACACTTCCATCCCCCTCCACCTCCGTTTCGTCATCCAGACCATATTTATTGAGGCCCGAGACCTGTGCAGCGACAAGCAGATGCGATCACACTGCCCGGCCGATGCAGCTGTGGATACTGGCTTCCTTCTAGCACCCTTTCCCCCTTTCTTTAAAAAAAAAAATAGTCTCAAGAAAGGGATCGTTACATGCACTGGGTGTGTAGGGAGGGTACCAGGCAATCTCTTCACCAGCTTCAGCATGGCAGAGATTTTGAAGATGTTAAACCTCATTCTTCTGTCTGCTCACCCTGGCTCTCAACTTCCTGGAAGTCAGTCTATAAGAATTGTGTGTGTGTGTGTGTGTGTGTGTGTGTGTGTGTGTGTGTGTGTGTGAGAGAGAGAGAGAGAGAGAGACAGAGATTGAGATTTCCTCCCCCATCCTTTTAATGCATACGGCAACTCCCTATTCTGTTCAGCACAGCCAGAGTGCCGCGTCGAGGCAAGGATGGCAAGGCTTGGTCTCATGCCCTTTGGCCATGCTGTCAGAAGGACCTCGTGCTTGGTAGCGTCGAGTGGCAGCCATGCGAGGAAGGCCCTCGAGGAGGCAGACTGACACAGTGGCTGCCACCCCGGCCCCGCAGCAGCAGCAGCAGCAGATCTGTGAAGATGCTGACAGTAAACGGCAACAATAGCAAAACAAAACAAAGGCATCTGACGTCATGTCACAACCCAGTTCTCATGGAGTTGCTGGAATAGAACCTCTTCATGAGACAAAGATGGCCGGGGCTTGATGATTTATTTTTAAGTATTTTCAGTTTTTATTGTGATTCAGATTTTATTACGGTGCCATTGAGGAGGGAGAGTTGTTCATTTGTAACTGCGAAGCGCACAGCTGTCCAGTTGACTCGGGCTCCTAGTGACCTAACATAGGGTTTCTGAGGTTGTAGGTCTTCATGGGAGCACACAACCTCATCTTTCTCCCAGGGAGTTGCTGGTGGGCTTGAACCACCAGCCTCGGGGTCAGCATCCCCTGGTTCACCAGGATTCACTGCTAGCAAGACAATTCCAACTCAGAGGGATCCTAATAGAATGCCACTGGGGGATTCTGAGGCTGTAAATCTTCACTGAACCAAAAGCTTCCTCTTTCTCCCAGGAGCAGCAGGTGGGGTCAGACCATAGGGGCCTCGTGGTTAGCAAGTGGGTGAGTGAGGTAGAGTGACAAACCAAAACCCACTGCGCCCCAGGGCGCCTCCTCCTGGGACCAAAGGCACAAGGCAGACCAGAGAGAGATGGTACCCGCTTCCAGCACCGAGGCCAATGTAAGGTGTTACACGTGTGCCGGATGACAGGCCAGCCTTGGACATCATTCCCTGCTTCACCAGAGTGCCCTTGTGCATCACGTGACTGTCGGTGGCTTTTCCCCCTCCCCAGGTGTACCTTGCTTGTGTTTGGAGTGTGGATCCTTTATCTCCTCAAGTTAAACTATATTACTGAAGAATGTGACATGAGGACCATGCACTACGTGGACCCCGACCGTGTCAAGGTGAGGCAGTTCCCTGGTTGAAGGCTTTAGAGCCTGTCTAAGCAGACCCTTGTCCATATCTCCGTCCATTACCTGCAAGTGAAGCATGACAAAGGAGGCTGAAAGCAGCCTCAGCACATCACAGGCAGCCCCCAGAAGTCCATCACACTGCAGCCCACCCACCGCACTCGTCCCCCTGCTGCCCCGCCCTGGCATGGAGGTCCAGGTTGCACGAGGGCGCTCAGGGGTCCGGATGTGGCACTCAGGGCTACGGCAGTGCCAGGGAGCTTGTCTCTGAGACGGGCAGAAATCCTTCTCGTCCGCCTGTCGTCCTGTGCCCTGTTGCTAGTTCTGATGATTGCGAGGTCCACACGGAACGAGGGGAGGGGTCCCGTCATCCTCATCTGTCCAGCCCGCTGTTTCCACGCAGCCCTTGTGTGTTCGGAGGGCTTCCCTTAGTTTATGTATTTCTCCAAGCCAGTTGCCGTGCTGAATGCTAATTGCACCGGGCACATGTGACTGCTCTTACCCGTTGGCTGCACCCACGCTGGCAGAACTGATGTTTCAAATAAAGAAGCCCCAGGCCTTCATTATCTGGCGTGGCGAGAACAGAGATACTGCAAAGGGAGGAATTTAACAAGCCCATTTATTCTCTCAGAGTTTCTCAGAAAACTCACTGCCCTCAAGTCGATAGCAATTCATAGCGACCCTGGAGGACAGGGTGGAACTGTCCCCATGGGCTTCCACGACTGAAATCCTTATGCGAGTAGAAAGCCTCGTCTTTCTCCCACAGAGCGGCTGGTGGTTCCGAACTGCTGACCCACTGCACTGGCCTCACACTCCAGGAGACTAGAATTCAGGGTGGTGTCTGTAGAGGAAGGCTTCATCCCTCTGCCTGCTCTGGGGGAAGGTCCTTGTCTCTTTCCAACATCTGTGGGCCCAGCTTCCCTTAAGACAGTGGTTCTCAATCTTCCTGATGCCGTGACCCTTTCAGACACTTCCTCCTGTGGCGGTGACCCCAACCGTAAAATGATTTTCGTTGCTACTTGATAACTGTCATTTTGCTACTGTTATGAATCGGGCGACCCCTGTGAAAGGGTCATTCAACACCCCCCAAAGGGGCCGCGACCCACAGGTTGAGAACCGCTGCCTGAAGAGCTCTGCGTGTGTTGTCATCTGTCTACCCTAGGTTTAATGGGTTCTCAGCACAGGGACCCTGCCTGCGTCCAAGAACACACTCTGCTCCCAGCTCTTCTCTTGTTGATGCTGAGGTGCTTGCTCTGTCCGCTCACCTCTCCTTTTATGCCTTGTAAGATAGAAGCTGATGCAGGCAGCACCCCAGGGAGACACCCTTGATGTTGGATCGACGGTGCAGCCTGAGTGGAAGTCATATATCCCACTCTAATTCTGTTATAACCTACTGGCTAATCACATCATGGGGGTGGGGATGGAGGTGATTGTATCACTACGGAACAGCCAAACCACGAGGAATCATGGCCCAGTCAAGTTGACACCAGTGGGGGAGGAGAGGGGGATGCAGTATAAATCATGACGCGTGGTGGTACAGATAACTGGCTTGTATCGGGTGCTGATTGAGCGCTTACCATGTGTCCGCTTGTATAATCACCAGCCTGCTGGAAGACACTGCATTTCTCTTTGGCTTACAGAAGTGATTAAGCTGCTCGCTGGGGTCCACATCTTGGTCTGTTCACAGAAGTGCCTACTAGATGCCAGGAGCCTTCGCAGCATTGGCACTTGCATACCTCATAACAGGCCTGGGGAGGCGGGCGCTGCTGTTACCACCCTGTACAGCGGGGGACACTGAGGAGACTGGGTAGCGTCCCCAGGGTCACCTCAGCTCATGAGTGGTGCAGCCTGACTGGAGCTTGGCAGCCGCTGAGCTCCCAACCTCACCACCTGGGAGGAGCACCCAGCGAGAAGAGGCCAGAAGCCACAGGCAGTGTGGTGCGGAGAGGAGAGAGCTCAAATATCTGAGTCATGCAGCCCCAGGCTCAATTCTGAATGCCTCTCAGTACTAGCAAGACCTTCGGCAAGTTACTCTTTCTAGTCCCAGTAGCTTTTCTATAAAACTGTAGGTAACAGCACCTATGTAATGGGGTAGGCATAACAGTTCAGAAAGATAATGTACACAAAACAGTTCTGGGCCTGATTTGTATTCCCAGGTGTCTGCTCTGGTCTGGATCAAATACAGACAAAGCCCAAACCCACCACCACCGACTCACACCAACCCGATGAGACAGAGTAGAGCTATGCCTAGTGGTTTCTGAAGCCATGAATCTTTAAGGGGGCAGGAAGCCGGAGCTGCTGGTGGATTTGAACCACCGGCTTCTGGGCTAGCCGCTCAGTGCTTAACCTACTCTGCCACAGTAGGGCTCCTTGTATAACCTTTAAGTGCTTGAGTCTTCTGTGGTGTTGCCAGGTATAAACAAGGCAGTGGAAAGAGCCTTATGAGGGACACCAAGGCCAATGGCCTGGCACAGTCCAAGGAGTTAGTGATGTGCTTCCTGCTTTGCTGGCTGGGATCTTAAAGGCTCATGGGTGCCCACTGGAGCTCAGCCATTGCTCTCTCCCTGTCTGAGGAAGGTAGAGGGAAGACGGTTGAAGATGCATGGACACAATTGGCCAGTAGTCTCCTAGCCGCTCTGAAGGGACTCACCTTCACTTTCACTGAGTCGATTCCCACTCACAGTGACCCTGGTGGTGTGGTGGGTCAATCTTTGGGCTGCTAACTGCAGGGCCAGTGCTTCGAAGCCACTAGCCACTCCAGGGGAGAGAAACACTTATACTCCTGTAAAGAGTGACAGGTTTCTAACAATAAAGAAGAAAGTGTTCTGAAATTGATTGTGGTGATGATTGTACTACTCTTCCAATACAATCACAAAAAACGAACAAGAATGACAGCCTCAGAAACCCACAGGGGCGGTTCTGCCCCGCCACAGGGTGCTGCAGAGCGTGGGCAGGCCCACTGGAGAACCTCAGTAGAGTGGGGGAGAGGGGTGGGGCTGGCAGGTTGGATGCAGATCGGGAGAATCCCTGGCCCCCCCCTTCAAGTCTGGAAGGGAACTCGCCCCTTGACTGTTTCAGCCAGGTAATAAGCAGGTCTCTTAATTATTAATAAGCAGGAGCTCAGCCACTTGAGCTCGAAAGGGTGGAGTTTGGAAGGCGTGGGAGAGACAAGCAGTGGGGAGGGGGGAGGAGGTGGGGAGGACGTGGTCATGGTGGGGGTGGCACCAGGCAAGATGAGTGTGGATCGTTGAATGAAGAACTCATCTCATCTGCTCTGTGGGCTTTCTCCAGACTCACCATAAAAAGGTTTTTACAAGAGCGAGCAAGGGAGCGAACCGGCTACAAGACCACCATTATGTCACCCCTGTTCCTCCTGGGAGAAAGCCTGCCCGCAAAGGACGGACCCTGCTGACCCCGAGCCTCCTCTTCCTCAAAAGATGTTCCTCTTTGGCCTCAAAACTGCCTGCTCCACTCGGGCAGGATGTGCCCAGGGCCTGTCCTCTGCTTGGACTTCCCTCGCCTCCCTGTCTGCCGGGCCTGGCAGGCATCCGCCCCTTCCAGTGCATGGCCTTCCTCACTCACTCGGGCAGAGTTGTGAGACACCCTGTCTCTGGCTTTTGTCTCCTGGGGAAGGGCTATAGAGTGATGACACTTTGTGTGACATACTTGATAGGCCTCGGGACACTTCCTCCATTTCTTAGCTGCCCGTCTCCTTCCCCCGGCTGGCCCTGTGAGTCCACACACCACTGACCGTCTCGTAGGTCTCCCTGCTTCATGTAGGCATTTAAATACTCAGCTACGAACCGGAGGCCTGGCGCTAACCAGTGAACACTGGCTCACATACGAACCCTCCCCTGACACAGGAACAAGCTGTAAGGGTCGCCCGAGCCAATCCCTAACTAAAACTATTAACGTTCCCCTTAATACTAACGGAACCATCGCTCAAATCCCAAGACTCGACCAAGCCCTAGGCTTTGCCCCAGCCCAGCCCCTCACACGAACCCTAAGCCTAAACCTTAAAGCCTAACTTGAACCCAAACACTAACCATCACAATAAGCCATGCCCTGGATCGAGCCCGAACCCTAGGCATAACCATAATCTAAACACCTCATCGAGCTTTGGACCAAACATGCGTGACTCTTTAGCCTCTGACTCTGGACTGATGGGCCTGAGAAGAACAGCCAGTGAGCTGCTTCACAAAGACCCAGAGACCAAAAACCTCGTGGAACGGTTCTGCCCAAACCCAAGCCTTGGTGGCGGCGGCGCCTCGTGTGCCTGCAGTGAGAGGACGGCTGGAGGAGAATGGATGCATCGGGAACATTGCATACGCCGTGAGCTGCCGGAAGAGTGTCCACACGTGTGTCGGACGAGGTACAGCTAGATTGTGCCTTAGAAACGAGCTGGAGACTTGTCTCAGGGCTCAGGATGGACCAGTCTCCGGAGAGGGACAGCACGCTCAGTAGCGGCTCAGTCAGCAGGGTCCGGCCAAAAGCCCTTCGGCGGGGTGGACTGGCGCAGTGTGGGCGCGTTCGGAACCCAGGGGTCGCGGGGAGCTGGAACCTAATCAGCGGGCGCTAAGGACAGCTCCAGCAGCAGCCTCCGCCTGAACTCTGGAAAGATAACATTCCTCTTTGCCACGACCTCCCGCCTCGGGTATTTCTGTCACTGAAATCCATAGCTGTGATATTCCTGTTAGCCGTGAAATCTGCTGCCCTTTGGGCTCATCGCAGCCCTGGAAGGTACATTTCTCCTGAGGCGTTATTCCTCCGAGCCGTGGACACAGGAAGGCTGTGCCACACAGTGCCACACTGGGCGCTTGGCTATAAACCAGAGGGCAGCTCTCCCCAGGGTGACAGATGTGGCAGTCTGCCTCTGTGAAGCTGTGTTGCCTAGGAAACCCTATGGGGCGGTCCTACCCTGTCCTGTAGGGTCCCGTGATCACAATGTGCCCAGTGGTGGGAGTTTGGTTTTAACGGGCGTTGAGAGAGGAGAGACGTTGAGGCAATTTCCCGTGTGAGAAAGCCATTTCTGAGGCCTCTCTCCAAGCCTGTGTAAACAAGTTGGTACAGAGGAAAAGGAGAAACGGCTGTGGTGTTACCCCGCTGGTGCGGGGCATGTAAATCAACATCTGTTTTCTGGGGGCTCATTTCTTGCCCTCGCTGTGAGTTAGGCACAGGAGGTGACCGTTAGATGAGTACCAAGCAGAGTGCACAGTTCATGGTCAAGGACATTAAGTTTGAAACCTGAACTGGAGCTCTTTGGCAGTATGGAAAAGGAATGAAATTTCACCCCGGCCCAAATTACCCCATTTCCAGCTCGTTTACTGCCGTTTTCTGCTCTTCGTCACGGAGCTCCTCAAGGGCTCTCTTGGCACCACCCCAGGAAGTGCGTACGAGCAGGTCAATGTGCGGGGTGCTCTTCCACCCTCTGCTCTCGCCGAGTTGCTGCCCATAACCTGGACCTAGGGTGCAGAGACAGGTGTGTGCGGGTGCCTGCCAAGTGCTGAGCTTCACCTGTGGGCCGTCCGGCAGGAGCATGCCCTTTGCAGAAACAGCTCTTCTCGCTCGGCCTTCTTCTTAAGATGCTGGGGTGTGTTCTTACAGGGTGTGTGTTGTCCATTTGAGACTTCAGAGTGAAGGGGTAGAGTTTAGCCTGTCAGGTCGCAGCTTGATGACCTCACTTGAAGCCACTAAGGAGGTAAATAGCTCACTGGAGGCAAGACACACACACACACACACACTCCCTGGGAGACAATCCTTTTGAGAAGACACATGGAACTGTGCTAGAGCCCTGGAGCTGAAGGAGGTGAGTGGAGACCCCTGCCAGCACTGACATGCTTCCACTGCCACTGGATCCATGAGACTTTGCACTCACTGGCCTGTAGCTTCCTCCTGCGTTTGGCGTCATTGCATGTGTTGCGTGAGTCTGAAGAGGAATTTATAGACTGGTACCAGACCAATGGGCTAAGGTCGGACTTATGGACTCGATGTGGACTGGGCGGGGATGTTTTCTCCATGTT
This sequence comes from Tenrec ecaudatus, assembly GCF_050624435.1. NCBI lineage: Eukaryota > Metazoa > Chordata > Mammalia > Afrosoricida > Tenrecidae > Tenrec > Tenrec ecaudatus. The sequence continues at coordinate 64,116,652 of NC_134540.1, read as the reverse complement.
CAATTGCTCTTGTATACGAAGCTCTTTCTTGTGCACATGTGAGTCGTGCATTTGTTTCTCTAGTCTACCCAGACTGACACACTGGGGTTGTTCCTGTTGTGAATATGCGATGTGTGTTGCTGTAGAAAATGCCCGCAAACAGAAGGCTTCGGCCCCACTCAGCACTTTGCCCACGTGCAGCCCGGTCAAGTCGTACGAACAGCTCCCCTGCTTCTCCTAACTGGCTGCTCCCGGGAACATAAGCTCACTGCCCATTTCCTGCCAGACCATCCGCTCATGTGTCCCTCGGCCGCTCGATCTCACACGAGGGGATTTCAAAGGTCCTTGGGGAACTCCCAATACCCTTTCATTCCATTCTTTCATGAACTCTTTGAAGGCCCCTCTCCCATACTGGTGTGTACCACTGAGCTTGGACAGTGTCTGTCTGTCTGTACGTGTGTCCATGGTGTCTTTATTCCTCGTGGTTTATTAAGGTGTCTTTGTGTGTTTGTTTGTTTAAGGGGCAGCAGCCCTACTTGGTTCATTATTTCTGGCCTTGGAGACCCCAAACCAGACTCTTGCAGACCCACGTAGAGGTCTGAGTCAGGCCAGTGAGGCAGGGGCACAGCCTCTCGGGGTTTGTCTGCCAGGCAGGTGGCAGCTGCAGTGGAGCTGCTGGGACCCGGCATGCTCTGCTCCCCACACTCACTTCCTCTCCCACCGCTCCCCCTGCAGCCCTGACCTCCGACCAGAACAACTGTACTTAGACTCCCACAGGTCTCGGTCTTCACAGACTTCCCATAAGATCCTGCTCCTTGGAATGTGTTGTGGACTTTGAGTGGTGCCTGCCTGTGACGTGGGTGTTTTTGTTTACGATGGAAAGATCTCAGGGCAATAATTAGTGGGTTTATCCAGTCTCGGGACTCCAGAAAGTCTGGATTCCATGGGAACTTAAAATTCTGTTCCTCATTCCTCCCCCCTCTCCCCTCCCCCTTTGGATCACTTACGGTCACTGGTGCTGTTTGCCAGGCAGAGCCCACTGTGGGTAGCTTAGTCCCTTTTGATTGTGCCGCCCTGGACCTGGATGAGGAACCGCGGCTGTCGTGCCAGGTGCCACTGGTGTTGTCAGGGTCGCCGGAGGCAGGGCCCTCAGAGGGTCGGCAGCCTGACCTCTGGGACTCTCGCAATACCAGCGCCCCTTTTCAGAAGTTGACTAGACCCAGACTCAGCATGGAAGCAAGGAACCCTTCAGTAGGCACTCGTAACTCTTTGAAACTCTAATTAAAACGAAAGGAAATAGGTCTGCTCTGATTGATTAGAGGAGTCCTTTCAAAATGCACACAAGATCCTGATCACAAGAATAACAAAACACTGAGGAATAACACAATCCGAGCAAACCTGGAAACTCACTCAACAAACCAAACTCACTTCCACCAAGTTGATTCTGACACAGAGCGGCCCTGACACACAGGATAGAACAGCCACTTGGGTTTCCGAGTCTGTAACTCGTTTTGTGTGTTTACTAATCGTGTACTGAAAGCAGTCAGAGGTTCTGTGACACCAAATAAACCAGTTCTAGGGGTTCCCACGGCGCACACGCATGCGCGCACACTCACACACTCACACGGATAAAATGTAACTGCTCCACCGTGTTTCTCAAATGCAGAGGAAAATAACACAGAGGCCACCTGTTCTCGCTGGCCAACCCGACCCTGGCCTTGTGACCAGCCAGTGTAACCGCACTGCCACCAGGGCTGCTAAACACTAATTCTCACAGCAAGCAGGGCGAGCCTCGGGAGGGCTGATGCACACAGCCGCTAAGCGGAAGATGGTAGGTTCAGATCTGCTGAGGGGCACCTTGGGGGTAAGAAAAGATCTGGCCCCTGAAGACCCTGTGAAGAACAGTTCAACTCTGGCACGCACAGTAGGACCGCTATGGAGCAGAAATGCCACTTAATTATTAATAATGAGCAGGCCTGAGACGCTTGGTGAGTCCCTAAATGTGAGTCAGTAAATAAAGACTGTACCCTCACGCACGCACGATGGTGCTTTGATGAGAGGAGGTTTTAGGAAGAGCCGAGCCTGCAGGCGAGGGGAAGAAACCAGCAAGCAGAGGAGGGTGGGGGGGAAGCTCCTGGGCATCGGCCCTGTGTCCCCTCCACCCCAGCTCGCCTCCCTCAGCTGTGCAGGTATCCTTTGGGTCTATCCGCTGTTCCGTGCTGGTGCAGACCGTCAACATGCTGGGCAGGGGCACCTGTTCACATGACATCATGCCCTGATGATGCGTACAGCTGCCTTCAATCTCGGCCAGGGGTCGGCGAATTGTTGAGATGGAAGAGACAATCCTGCCCCTCACAATAACTTAAAAATTACCCGAGAGCCGTAGATAAAGTTTTACAAACGCGAGATCACCGTTATCTGATATGACCCTTTAAGGTTTTTCAGAGCTACTTCAGAGTCACGTGTGCATACTGGAAGAGCACAGGGTGCCGACCCCTGCTCTAGACGACCAATTCCTAAGCTTATTGAGCCTTCCACCTCCCTCCTCAGAGAGAAAATTTACTCCGTGCCTCCCTGCGGTGAAACCTTTGTACCCTAACCCTTCACCCAGCATCAAGTGTTGGTGCCGTGCTTTTGCAACCCCCTTGCATGGTGCCCGGCAGGGACCCCCCCACTTTGGGAAGCACTGCTCTAGACTGTAGAAAGCTTATTACCCCTGCTAGTAAATTGAGCCTTTCCTTCATCCTGCTAGATAGGAAGAACATAAAACCGTAAACACTAAAGCAATGGGTGGTTTTGTTTCATTCTTTGAATCATTTGGAGAAGGCTGGTTGGGGGTGGGGGTGTCATGTCTTCCTGCTTTACTTGAGTGAGACAATTGTCTTGTGAAGTGCCTTCATCTGTCATTTGATTTTCCCAGATATGATGTTCCTGTTTCTGAACATAAATTTACCCTCTAAAAAAATGTGAAAAGTGAATGAAAGGAGATAGGAGCCATGATCTCAGACATCACAAGGACACAGTGCCATCAATGAGCGGAATGTCCTTCTAATGCCTGAGAGTTCCTTAAAGCGAGCTTGTGTGATTCCATTCCAGAGAGCTCAGAGACACGCACAGCAAATCCTGCAACGGGAATGCCGCCCCAAGTTTGCCAAGACGTCCATGGCGCAGCTGTTTGGGCACCGCTACAGTGTGGACTTGCTGCCCTTTGTGAGGCCAACTGCCACCACGAATGAAGCCAAGTTCAAGTATGGCCCTCCTTTTGGATTTCGGAAGTTCTCCAGCAAAGTCCAGGCCCTCTTGGAAATCCTGCCAGAGCACAACTTTCCCGAACACCTGGCAGCCAAGAGCTGTAAGCGCTGTGTGGTCATTGGGAACGGCGGAATACTGAATGGACTAGAACTGGGTCACGCCCTGAACCAGTTTGACGTTGTGATAAGGTACAGTGTTCACGATCCAACCTTTCTGATGTAGCGTCAAGTTCACTGCTCGGAGCCCAGTATAGAACCAGATACAGCGAGACAGGAAGCAGTGCGAGGCCCCTGCCCACAAAGCACTTAATGTTTGTGAAGTTAGGACCGGGAAGAAAGGAAGGATCGGGTTCCCCAGACTGTGGTATGCTGGACCTAGGCTTAAGGAGTGCTAGAAGGAATGCAAGAATTGGCAAATACCTTTCCAGAGAAGGCGGGGCTGTGGAGGACGTGCCGCTCTAAGTAGGCCAGCGAAGGGGGAAGGCTGCTGCCAGGTCGCCATGAGGAGAGGTGGCCCGAGAGCAGGGGGTTGAGGTTGGGAGCCGTAGCAGACACAAAAATCCACACAAGGCATTTGAGCAGACAGCCGGTTATTATTGGTTTAGCTGCTTAAAAACTGTTGGCTTGATCATAGATGCAGAATGTATTCATTGCAGAAACTGGGCAGAACTCAGAAGAATCTAAAAATCAAACCACTCCTAGCACAAATGACCAGTCACGAGTAATTTGTTGGCGGCTTGGGGTCTAGTTTTGTTCCATACACATGCTCACGAGGTCATGTTATTCTCAAATGTTCAAAGATTGGTTTTATAAGGCTATGATAATTTTTTTTAAATGGAAAACAAAAAGAAGTAATTCACTCCATTTACATGGGAACCGACTTTTAAAGGCAACGCCAACGTGTTCTGTGTTCTCATCCGTGCGCTTGCAGCATAAGGTAGCTGGCGTTTGCCCACTGCTGAGTGTTTGAAAAGCCCTCAATTTCTTCCTTGTGGAAATGCACCCCCCTTGGTGGTTTTCTTGGAGAAATGCCCAGAGCTAGGGTTGTTTTCGTAATACTTGGAGACGTTGAAAGCTCTTCCTATGTTTTGGGGTCTTCTCTCTCTGAAGAGGCAGGAGAACCAGGACCGCAGCATGCTGGGCCACAGTATGTGGGTTTGCTCGAAGGCAGGAGTGGCGAGAGGTGCAGACCTAGGCTCGGCGGAGGCAGCAATGAGACCGTGAAGTATGAAGCAGCAAGAGGAAGTCACAGCTAGCAGTTGTGTCTGCGAGCTAGCCTGCTGCGTACATTGCCCTCGCTGGCAGTGTGGTTCTGTCAGAGGGACAACAGGATTTCTAGTGCGCAGGGGGTGGGAGGGCCGGGGGCATGACAAGATCCGTTTGGGATATGTTGAGTCTGCAAGTGATGACGTGATGGTGTGTCCACCTAGGGCCTTTGTCCCCAGCAGAGGTGCCTAATGTCCCTGTGCCTCACTTTCCATATCTCTAAAAGGGAGAAAACGATAGGGCCTGTCTCATCTGGGAATGAAAACTGAGAAGTGTAGTGTGTTCAGAACAGTGTCCAGCTTAAGGGTCAATGCTTCGTGGTTGTTAACAGCAGCTTTGGGGGAGGGGGGGTGACTCATAGCGACCCTCTGGGACAGGGTAGAACTGCCCCAGTGCGTTTCCGAGACTGTAACTTTTTATGGCACTAGAAAACTTCATCTTTCTACCACAGTCACTGGCGGTTTTGAACTGCTGACCTTGTGCCCTGTGGTGAGCAGCCCAATGCATAACCACTACCCCACCAGGGCTCCAAGGGGGAGAAAAGCTGGATAAGAACCAAATTTTAGAGTGACAAAGGTCCCACCGCCCCAAGATGGTGTTGGACGAAAGGGCAGAGTCGACTCGGGGCTTCTTCAGGAGTTGTGAAAGTTGGAGCGAGGAGGAGATGCAATGGCTGCCTTTCACTGGCTGCTTCCCACAGGCCAAATCGCACGCCAAGTACTTGCGATATTCCCCAGCCTCGAAAGAACCCGGTCAGGAAGGCCAAGGGATTGCTATTCGTCTGCGTCACAGATGAGCCCTTGCGGCACTGGGGGACCACCATCCAGGCCAGAGCCCCATGTTCCAATTGCAAGGGTCCCAGCGGCTTCCAAAATCTTATCTGTGATGTCATATGAGAGACCGAGTCGTCGTGGGGCAGGAGTGGGACGAGCACACCCACCCACTGGAGTGACTGGGATGTGGGGATCGTGATGGGGCTATGGAGTTACGGGATAAGGGGAAAGGGGAGGTGATTAACCCCGCACACAGTCTGGGCCAGAGGAGAGAGGATGTGGGCGGAACCAGAGGATGTGGGTGGAACAAGAGGGCAGTTTCCAGCTGTCCGGAGAGCCCTGCCAGCCGGGGTGGGAAGGTTGACCGCAGAGAGTAGGCGGGTGGGAGGGTGTGGGTGAGGAGCTCCATCCTCTGGAAGGTGGTGTGGCAGTGCCAGCAGATTTGTGCCTGTGGGCACCAGGAAAGGCACCAGGCACCTTGGAAGGACGGCAGGTGGGCTGGTAGTCCGGCTCTGGTGGTGGCCTCGCCAGAGTCACAGCCTCAGGGAGGAAGATCCATTCAGACGCTTTTGATGTTACTTTTAAAAGAATTCTAAACTTGCCAGAAACATTACAGAAATAGCACCAAGAACTCCTAGATTCTCCCGTTGATAACACTGTCTCACAATTAGGCTGTAATGTCCTCTCTGGTCCATTTGCTGAAGCCGCTGGGAGCGTGCTGTACACAGCATGCCCCTTCAGGGTGCGTTTGTAGGAACAAGCCTGCTCTCTGCTGTGACCGCAGGCCAGCGCTCGTGCTTAGGAATCCGCTCGGATGCAGTAGGTGTGATTTGGCCTGTGGGCCTCGTTCATGCTACCCGAGGCCCCATCTGTCACCCTGGTCTTCAGAGCAGCCCCACAGGGCAGCGAGAACTGCCGCCTAGGACTTCACACTTGCAACCTCTGCAGAAGCAGACAACTGTGTCTTTCTCTCCAAAAGTGGCTTGTGGGTTCAAACCACCAACCTTGTGGCTAGCACCCAGGCACTGCACCGCTGCTGCGAGCAGGCCTCCTCATTTAGCAGTAGGTTTGGTTTGATCTTGATAAAGTCCGTTATTTAAAGAAAGGAAGAAGAAAAGACTCTGGCAGAGGCTCATGCTTTGCATTTAGTTGTCTTGCCTGATAGCATCTTTTAATAAATCCAGGAGCGCGGTATCCAAGCTCTAGAAGAGGACGTGGCCAGGGGACCGAAAAGATCGGCTAGATGCATAACCAGCGAAGAACTACACAGACTTTTGGAAATTCCCAAACCTGAATGCTCTGACTTTTCGAAGAGTTCCCGAAGGTTTTCCAGAAACAACTGCCCGTGGAAAACTGCCATGGATCCAAAAATGAGTTTGGATGTCTCCCTAAAGGCTGGCTTTAAGACCAGGCAGTATTACAGTATTATGTACTGGTCCCATAGAGATGAGTGGTACCCCCCCCACACACACACACACCAAGTCTATGGCCTTTAGATGCCCTGCTGTGGATCAGCTTTCAGCCAGACAGTCACCCGGTCTGTCAGGTGAACAGCAGCACCAAGGAGGTGAGCTCGCCCCACCGTTGGCCATCCAGATCAGAAAGGCAGCGTCTGCACTGAAAGCACTGAGCGCCATGGAAGGGGGAGGGGTAGAAACAGGAACCACGCCGAGGGAGGGAGATGAAGGTGTAATGATGTGGTGGGGGTTCCAAGAGAGGGCATGGAATTCAGTGTGTATGGGTTGTTGAACGGAAAACCAACTTGCTCTGTGAACTTTTCACCCACATCACAAGGAAAAGCTACAAAAAGAGAGGACAAGAGTCCATATGGGGCTCACTATCCTCCTAGCACCCCACCCCCACCCTGTCTAACTGCCTTTTGGGTCCAGGCTTCCCTTTCAAATTACCTTTTTGAAATTGCGGCAAGGCCTCTGGATGTCTGAGCACAGTGGGAAGCTTTCAAGGAACCTTGACCGGTGCCCAGAGAAAGCCCCAGATGTCATGTGCTTGGATTGGCTTAAAACAGCAGGACTAGATGCAATAGCATGACATTTCAGGATTAGATGTGGCATCCCCAGTGGACTGACAGCTGCATTTGTCAGGAGCTAGGAAAGGACAGGAGACTTGTTGGCAGAGTAGATTATTCATTGGGCTGCTCACCACAAGGTCAGCAGTTCAAACCCACCAGCCACTTAGTGGAAGAAAAATGAGGCTTTCTCCTGTTAAAACATACATAAGTGTTGCCTGGAACTATCTATTGGGTTTTTTCCTTTGTTTGTACTTGCTTTTTTGTTTTGTTTTTGTTTTGCCCTATGTCTGTCTATATAAGATAGGCAAGATGAACAATCCCAAGGAGAAAACAGTGGGACTGGCAATTGGGTGGGAAGGGACATGGGAGAGGAGGGGACAGGCAGAGGGAGTGGGGAGCTAACAAACTCAGATAAGGGAACAAGATCTAAAATTGACAGTGAGGAGAGCATGTAATGCCTGGTGGGGTTTAATCAAGTGCAATGTATCCGAGAGGAATTACTGAGAGCCGAATGGAGGGTGAGCATGATGTTGGGACAGGAGGAAGGTGAAAGGAAATAGAGGAAAGAAATAGGAGGCAAAAACTACTTATAGAGGTATAGCTATAGGTATGTATATACATATATATAAATTTAAGATGAAAGGAATAGAGACCAATGCGCGTATATTTATACGTTAAGTATTAAGATAGCAGTAGACTTTGGGCCTCTACTCAAGGCCTCCCTTAGCACAGGAACACTGTCCTGATAACCTGGCACTCTGATTCTCAGCTTCCTGACACAGTCACTGAATCCAAAATGGGTGCATAAGTAAATGTGGTGAGGAGAGCGGATGGTGCCCAGCTATCATAAGATACAGCATCTGGGGTCTTCAAGGCTTGAGGTTAAACAAGCGGCCATCTAGCAGGGAAGCAACGAAGCACACCAGCCTGTGTGATCATGAGGTGTCTATAGTATCAGGTATCAAAAGATCCCAAACAAACAACTATATTCATGCAAATGAGGGGGTTGGAGTGGAGACCCAAAGTCCATCTGTAGGCAATTGAATATCCCCTCACAGAAGGGTTATAAGTTAGTGATGATTCAATCAAGGTGTGGTATAGCACATCATTCCTCTAGTTCCCGAATGTTTCCTCCTCTTACTACCATGACCCAGTTCTAACTTACAAGTCCGGCTAGACCAGAGAACACACATTGGTACAGATAAGAGCTCTCGACACATGGAATTCAGGACAGATAAACCCCTCAGGAACAGTAGTGGGAGTAGCGATATCATGAGGGTAGGGGGAAGGGAGAGAAAGGGGGAACCCATCACTAAGTTGAATACATAGCAGCCCCCACCCCCAAGGGAATGAATAATAACAATGTGGGTGAAGGGAGGCAACAGACAGTATAAAATACAAAGTAAAAATAATTCATCAAGGATTCACAAAGGCGGAAAGGAGAGGATAAAAGAGGAGCTTACATCAAAGAACAAAAATCATATCATTGCGAATGAGGGGGAGTGCGGACTGGGGACCCCAAACCCATTTATATACCCCCTTACAGACGGGTCGTGAGGAGGAGACGGGCCAATGAAATGATTTTAAGAAGAAAAAAGGAGCTTATACGAAGGGCTCAAGTAGAAAATGTTTTGGAAATGATAGCAACATATGTACAAATATACTGATACAATTGATGTATGGAATGTTGTAAGAGCTGTAAGAGCTCCCAATAAAAACAATTTTTTAAAAAAAACCTTAACAGTTTTTGGAACCCACAAGGGCAGTTCTACCCTGTCCCCTGGGGTCACTGTGAGTCAGCACTGACTGGCAGTGTGTTTGAGTTTGAGGACAAGGCAGGGTGGGGAGGCTGCTCGGAGGGGCACCTTCCTGCAGGAGGGCCTGGGAAAGGATGACTCACAGCCAGGAGCCTCATCCCCAGCCCTTGAGACCTGGAGAACACAGCCAGGGGGGGGGGGGGGGCCGGGCAGGGGGTTGGCACCAAGGTTCGCTTCCTCAGCGTCTGTTTGTTTTTATTTCACTAGGTTAAACCATGCACCGGTTCAGGGATACTCAGAGCACGTTGGAAATAAAACCACAATAAGGATGACCTACCCAGAGGGTGCACCGCTGTCTGACCTTGAGTATTATTCCAATGACTTGTTTGTTGCTGTTTTGTTTAAGAGCGTTGACTTCAACTGGCTGCAAGCAATGATAAAGAATGAAACACTGGTAAGCCCTCCAGGCTGCTGTCTGATGCTCCTGGGTAAACCCTCGCCCCAATACCACCACCACCACCTGCCCATGCAGAAGCCCTGCAGAGCCTGGCCAAGAGAGGCCTGCAGAGCCCGGCTGCCAGCCAGGTGTAAATCTTGTAATCCTGAGTTAACAGAGTGTCTGGTTTGGGACCAAACTTGCTGCATTACCAAGGCTGCCGATCACCCCGCCACATTCACCTGCATTACCAAGGCCGATCACCCCACCACATTCACCAAACGAAAGCAGACATGGTTGGGGCCATTTGCAGACAGTTGATTTCTCGGATGAGTGGAAGCATAATAACACACACACACACACACACACACACACGCACACACACATTGGTGCTAGTTGCATAACTTGATTGAAGCAGTCCCCGTCACTCAATTGTCCATGTACAGTAAATTGCCGGGTGCTATAAAACCTGTGTGAGCTGAGACGTGTGATGATGGAAACATGTCCAAGAAGGAAACGCAAATATTTCCCAACAGGGAGTGGCGGGGGCATAGTAAGGCTGCCCCCTATCAAAGTTGGAAAACTTGCCAGAGCTGGAAAGACAAGGCAGCGCCGTTGAGTTCCAGCTCTCTCAGGTGCCACTGGAAGTATGTTTTCACAGCCATTAAACATAGTGTGCGCGCACATACACACACACACAAGATGAATAGGCAACATAGTGTGCGCGCACATACACACACACACAGGATGAATAGGCATACTGTCTGAGGACTGTTCCGAGAGAGACCACAGATCCTGTGGTGGTGGCTCCCTGGTTGGGATAAGTGGGCCTCTGTGAAGACGAGTGCTCTCCATTGATCCTGCGATCAGGGACCACGCGGCTTTACGATCCTGCCCAGTGCTCTGAGGTCAGAGTCAGATGAACCGTTCAGGAATACGTGGGCATCCATACTCATGTGGCACACACTCAACAAACAAACCAGCCTTGCAGTTAGCAGCCCAACAAGTAACCGCTATACCACCAGTGCCCCTGTGGTACCCGAGTTGTCTGCAAAAAGCATAGACGGGCACTTGCCTTGAGACTCTGTATCCCCAAGTCTGCATTCGGGACAGGTTACCTGGGTCTCTGGACCCTCTCTGGGAGGTAGTTCGTGTTGCTATGAAGTGACGTGCATTCCATTACTAGGAGGCATCCTGCGAGTAGGAAGCGGAGTAAGTGGAGAGAGGAGACAGGAGAAGGGCCTGACCATAGCGGGGGCCTGCAGCCCTGAGTGAGTGCCCTGGGAATCGGGCCTCTTCCCTGGCTCTTCTCGGCGTGAAATGGTGCCTCTGGAGGCCCAAGGAAGCAGACTGTCTGGAGTAATGGTTTTCCCAAGCAAGAACTGTTCCCACAGCCGCTCTCTTTCGATGATGCCAAGCACCAGATCCTTAAGAATTACCTTTGGGAGCTACAGCCCCCAAGCCCACGTAGGGCCTACCCACGCTGTGGCCTGATTAGCGGGCCCACCTTCTCACCCTCTGCTGCAAGGGTAGCATGTCCACCACCCTGATCACCATTTGCTCTCTCTCCTCAGCCATTCTGGGTACGATTGTTCTTTTGGAAGCAAGTGGCAGAAAAAATCCCACTGCATCCGAAACACTTCAGGATTTTGAACCCGCTGATCATCAAAGAGACTGCCTTTGACATCCTCCAGTACTCAGAGCCACGGTCAACATTCTGGGGCCTAGAGAAGGTACTGTTTTGCTCTTGAAAGATAACCGTTCTCTGTGTTTGAAAGGAACGTCCGGACATACCCCAGGGGGACAGCTAGCCACCCATTGGCTGCTCAATTCTCTATTTTGACTCCAAATTCTGACTCATAGCGACAGGGTAGAACTGCACCTGTGAGTGTCTGAGACTAATTCTTTACAGGAGTAAAGAGCCTCATCTTTCTCCTTTGGAGCCGGCTGGTGGTTTCAAACTCTTGGCCTTGTGGTTAGGAGCTCAGTGCATAACCACTATGCCACCAGGGCTCCTGTCTACCTCAGCTGGAGGGTTCTTAATTGTCATTGGCCTTCTCCCCTGTGACTCATCTCTTCACTGTGTTAAGCACATAAGCACTTAGACCACAGACATGGTATTTTAAGGCATTCCTGTCGTGGGCTCGACAGTGCCTAAGACTGCAGGGCTTTGAAAGGCACCTGGGGCGTTAAACAAGGTCCATCAGTGTAATTGTGTGGGCCATGTGCTCAGGTGAGCAGGCAGAATCGATGTTTGTCCTTACTTCGTAAATGATGGTCCATGGACAACCCCTACAGCAGTGCTTTTCAGTCGGTGCCTGGGCCCAGCCCCCAGATTTTTGCCTCATTCGGTCTGTGGTCTGTGGATTGAGGTTCCGGTTTCTTGGGTGATTTTATTTTGTAGCCCTGGTGGTGTCAACTGTGAAGAGGAAGATAAGGCTCTCCTCCTGTGAAGAGTTGCCATTCTGAGCTCCCACAGAGGCAGTTCTGAGCTCTCCTACGGGGTTACTCTGGGACAGAATTGCCTCGATATAATTTACAGGTCCTTGGCCTGCAATTAGCATGTGTTGCCACCATGTGGCTGAGGGTGACTTTGGCTTGAATAGCTAGACCTGTGTCTTGCAAACTTTTTAAAAGGCAGAAATCTGTCTTTAAAATGTAAGTAGAACTCGAAAATATAAAGAAAATCAAGGTATTTTCACACTGTGGGTTCAGCAGCCTGAGCTGAGAGAGAGGTGCAGGTCAAGGCTGCAGACACAGAGCTAGATCCTTCTGTGGAGTCAACCGAGAGTCAGATGGGTGGTTTCTTCAATTCCCCCTACGCCTCAAGTTTCCCATAGGAATGTGGTTTAAAGCAGCTGGTGGCACTGTGGGCCAGGCAGCCAGCAGTTTAAACCCACCGGCTGCTCTGTGGGAGAAAGCAGGGACAAGCGGCTCCCGAGTCTCAGGAACCCACGGTATGTAGGTCGGTTTGGGCTTCAGCTATTAAAGTAAGCATGCTGTGTGTTTTACGGGAAGCAAGCACCTCTTTTAATTTTCTCGTTGTTGTTAGGCGCCACCGAGTCCGTTAGAGAGCTTAGGGACCCCGTACACAACAGAATGCCACTCTGCCGGGGCCTCCGCCATCCTCGGAATCATTCCTATGAACCAGTGTCCGTCCATCTGGCGGAAGGACTTCTTCCTTTCCGCTGACCCTGTACTTCCCCGAGCACGGTGTCTTCCTCTCGGGACTGGTCTACTGATAGCATGCCTGGTGTACGTGAGACAGGCTCACTACCCTCACGTCTCAGGACATGTCTGAGACAGGTTTGTTTGCTCCTCCTCGAGGCCACGGTACTTTCAGGATTCTTTGCCCAACCTCAATTCAAAGGTGTCCACTCTGGCCCAGTCTCCTTTATTCGGTGTGCACCTCTCATGCGCGTGAGGTGATGTCACAAAAGGACCAGTTAACGGGCACAGGAATCAAAGGAGCCACGATTTCTCCCAAAACGGGTCCGAGAAGGTGAGCCCACGGAGCGCATGATGAAAGGGTCCCCTTCTTTGAGCCCAAACCAGAAAACAAGGAAGGCAGGGCGTAGGCCCGCTAGCATCCTGCTCCCACGTTCTCAGCAGAGGGAGTCAGGCGTGACAATGTCCAGGGTCCTCAGGGCCATGGGGGCACTGGATAAGCTGGCACTGGATCCAGCTAGAGGACAGACTGAAGACAGGCCTCCGTTTTAAATGAGGGTGGACTGGGCTCCAGCAGTTGTGCTCTAGAACTTCTGCCACAGCAGGGGCCACAAAGACCTGGAACCAGCCACGTGTTCATCCTGGGGCACTGTTTGAACATCACTCACTCCCTGCCACTGAGTCATATGGACTCAATGGGACCTATAGGGCCGAGTAGTCTTGCCCTTTTGGGTTTCCAAGGTTTGAAATCGTGAGGGCAGCAGACAGCCTTGTCTTTGTTCCCTGAAGGGGCTGGTGGTTTCAAACCCCTGACCCTATGGTTAGCAGCTCAGCAAGGTCGTAATCCACTGTGCCACGTGGGCACCTTTGTGTGAATACAGCGTAGTATAAAGGAAAGGGCTGTAATCTTCATGGGAGCTGGCTGCCTCTTCTTTCTCCTGCTCAGCGGCTAGTGGGTTCAAACCAGGGACCATTTGGTTAGCAGCCGCATACTTAACCATTGTTAACTATACCATGATGGTTTAATTAGTGTGTTAGTCCAGGTAGACCAGAGAAACAAATTCATAGACATGCATATGTGTATAAGAAAGAGTTATATATATATATATAACAGCAATTGAATGTTGAGAAAACAGCCCAGCTCAGTCCAGATCAAGTCCAGAAGTCTGATATTAGTCCCTGTGTCCGATTCCAATCTATAAGGTCCTCTTCAGATTCACAAAACACATGCAATGACACAGAATGCAGGAAGATCACAGGCCAGTGGGTGGGAAGTCTTGTGGATCCAGTGGCAGTGAAAGCATCTCAGCGCTGGCAGGGTCTCCACATGGCTCCTCCGGCTCCCAAGGTCTGGCTCCATCAGCCTCTCTCCATGTATCTGCTCCACAGGGATGTCTCGCAGGGAGTAGAGAGAGTGTGTGTCTCCCTCCTCCGAGGAGGAAATACAAGGAGTTCCCAGAATCCTCAGGAGATGGCTATGCCCACACAGAGGCCTCATGGGCTATATCCTGATTGACAGGCTACCCTCCACCCCTATACTCTTAATCCTCAAATTGACACCAGGTTCTGTAACTGCCACAAGTAGGGTGAGGACACACTAAGAACCATGGATATGAAAACTTATCCACAGGATGAGTATATTAAGCAAAAAACTCATACGATCCTATTTTTCATTTTAAAAACCAATGTGCGTACATACAAAGGGGCTTCAAAAAGTTTGTGGTAAAATGGCATTAAATGATGATGGGAGTTTTCCATGACCCTTTGGATCGAGCAGCACTGTGAAGAATGCCCTTCTCAGGAGGGTGAGTTTAAGTTCTACCTGACAGGGCATTGACTGGTTTTTGGAACTGAGTAGCAGTTTATTCTTACAACAGTCACTAACAAGGCATTTTGGTGTGGAATGAAGGCAGTTCCCTCGTAGCAGGTGAAAGAGGAAACGGGCTGGCTTTGTGACTCTAGACATCCTATTTAGGGCCCGTTGGGGAGAGGTGTTAGAACGACCAACTCGGGTTAGGCACAGGAAGTGTCCTCAGACTGCCTCTTGTTGGGCTAAGAGTCAGCCTGTAACATTCTGCAATCCTGTCTGTGGCGTTAAAATAATAAGCATAGCCGCTTATAAGCACAGCCGCTTCCATTTCTTTGCGTCGCATGCACAGTACTTGGAAATCTGTGGATTGTGTTCTTAATTTTTTCTTTCGGGGGGGTGGGCGGTATTTGTCTTCTGTCCCTTCTTCAGAACGTCCCCACGATTGGCGTCATCGCTGTCATCTTGGCCACACACCTGTGCGATGAAGTCAGCCTGGCGGGTTTTGGATATGACCTCACTCAGCCCAGAACACCTCTGCACTACTTCGACAGCCAGTGCATGGCGGCCATGACCTTCCAGACCATGCACAACGTGACCACGGAGACAAGGCTCCTCCTCAGACTGGTCAAGGAGGGCGTGGTGCGGGACCTCAGCGGCGGCATCCACTGTGAATTCTGAACCCAGGAGACCTGCAGGAAGTGCCACTCTGGCGCCAAGGGCCAGGGAATGGCCTTCCCGGTGCATTTCATCCTAAGCACACCTGGACGAGCAGCTAGTGTTTCTAGCCGTTCATTTTAAAAAGCTCAATTTTTAAAAAGTGTTCGCTCTCCCCACATTTTTTTGGTTTTGTTTCATTCTTTTGTTTTCTATTTATTGGGGGCCAGCGGTTTGCACAGTCCCTTTGTAAGTTGGCTTTGCCAGCTGAATTGTGTGGGACAGATTTTCTAAGGAGAATTTTATGGTCTGATGTTTTATTGTATTTGAAGAAACTAATTTAATTTGTGACACCTCCCTGCCCTGTGCCCTGCACAGAGAATGGTGGGTCACTCAGGGGGAGGAGGGGAAGGTGGCACCTTGATGACAGCCCAGGTCCCTGGCTCAGGTTCTCCAGGGATCTGTGTGGGGAGGCAGATATTGGAGGCACTTAGAAGATAGTGTGATCGGTAACATGAAGACTGGGATAGGTCCGACAAAGCCAGGCCCACGCAGAGATGTTCCCTGTCCAGGGGGATTTGCCCTGCCCGGAGTTCTGCAGGAATGACCCAGGGCAGCTGCACAGAAGTATCTGCCCTGGGCTGCAGGAGCCCCAAGGTCGTCTCAGCTGGTAGAACAAGTCTTGATGGAGAGTTTTTTCCTGCCCTTCCAAAGCACTTGAGTGTTTACCCTAAGGTATTTCCCTGTTCAGACGTGGCACATAAAACTTCCACTGTCCAGTCGCTGGTCAATAAGTCTTTTCCAAGAATAATCCTGTTTTGTTTTTAAAAAAAAAAAAAAAACACTGAGAGGAAATCCTTTCACTCTTTAAAATTGCCTGGTTTTGTTTTAATTTTTTTTCTCCCTCTGAATGCCTGCCTGGCAGTGTGTGTACCAGGCAGTGTACTGGTCAGAAAAAGAATAAAGGTTTTGGGGGGAGCTCTTTCAGCCTCGTTAATTTGAGTGTGTTTTTGTTTTTAATTGGGGGAAGAGAATACAGTTCGTTTAAAATCCGCTCCCTGGTGGCTGCTGCTAGTTGATGTAAACCTGACGAGACAGCACCCAGTCGGGAGTGGTGGAGAGGGAAGGCTCCCTATCTTGGAGAGAGTCCCTGAGCAGGGCAGCGTCCAGAGTGCTCCGCCGATCAAAAGGCTGGAGGCTCGAGACCACCCACCGGCACTCCGAACCATCGGAACCTGGAGCACAGCAGCCCCGCATTTTGGAGTTCACTCCATGACCACTGGTTACTGGTTCCCAACAAGCACCTGGATCCACTCTCGGCCGAGAACGCCCCTGGGCAAATGGTGAGCGTCAGCGGTTTCCTGTCAGAGACGGGCCTCCCTCAGCCCACTGTCTCTGTCTCTTGGACGGTTGACCATAGTTCAAAACCACCAGCTGCTTGTCAGGGCAAAGATGAGGCTTTCTGCTCCTGTAAAGACTCGTGGTCCTGGAAACCCACAGGGATAGTGCACCTCTGTCCTATAGGGGTCGCTGAGAGAGAATCGACTCCATGGCAGTGAGTTTGGTTTGGGTTTGCTGTCACTAGATCTCGAGGCGCCTCAGGGTGCTCAAGAAGTGGGTCTCTGATCACAGGTTTTCCTGTCTGTCACTTTTAGAATCCTGTGTACCTTCCCAGACTGTGACAAGAGATGTAATCTGTGGTTTGGGAGAGGCAATCCCGGAGCACTGAAACATACTGTGCATTTGAACATGCTAATCACTGGAATGTTGGGCCACAGAGAAATTCTGTGAGGTTTTGTTTTTTACCCCGTTTCTTACATTAAAAAATGCAGCGAGTGTTTTCTCTCCAAAAACCTAGGTTGCGCTTGAAACAAAAGCTTCCGGAAGTGGGGTGACTATATCCCCTAAATGTCTCTAGGAAAAGAGTGGGGCTGAGACGTGCTTTACCAAAGCACTTCCCGTATGCGCATTCTGCTCCCTGCCTCTGTTGCTCCCTGAGTGTAACATGCTGGCTGCAGTTCCCAGGATATGACTGTTAAGAAGCCTGGCAACACCGGTTTCAGCGGGTCAGGAAGGTCTCGTCATTTGACCCCTGAGTTAAAACGGGCGTTGTCAGACCAGCTGTAACGACCGTGTGCTACAATCCCCTCGCTCAATCACATTAGGAAGGGCTATGCAGTCCTCGCCACCATCCACCTGGGGACATTTTCTTCCTGTGCACATGGCTCTCGTCCCCCCCCAACCCCCCACCCGTCCCTCCTGGCCTCCCCGCATAGAAAAGCACCCCTTTTTGATCGGCTTTTGTTGGAAAGAGGCCTTCCTGGTCGCCAAGAACCTTCACTCCAAAGGGAGAAAGAGCAGCGATGGGACATATTCTGCCCAGCTTTTTATGGTCCCTGAGACAAAGGGTGCTGCGTTCTACGCCCAGCACTTTGGAGTTTCCTAGGTGTAAAGGGATTATTGTTGAGTTTGCCTCAGTGCCGTCTCGAGAGGGCCTCTTAGGCTGGTGTTGCCTAGAGTGGCTTGCTCGCCTGTTGTCCAGGGATGGGGGTCCTCTGCAGCCTGTCAATGGGGCACTTCACCGAGGAAAGGGAATGATGCTGTCACTTAGCTGGCTTCCTGTGGGGTGCAGCGAGAGCTGAGCGCCCTGGTGCAGCGGGCAAGACGTGCAGGCCACCCGGGCCATCTTTATCTCATACCCGCAGGGTGACGGAATGCTTCCGCCAACCAAGGGCCCTGTGTTTGCCGCCAGTGAGAGCTCTGCCCACTTGTCAGGCAGTGGCCCTCCACCTAGGGACACCCGGGTGACAACCCTCCGCTCACTCAGACTAGAACACAAACATCGGAGCGAGCTGGGCATTTCAGTACATCCGCACACCCAAAAGACACCTCACTCTCTGCCCCTGCCCCGGATAGCCGACAGCTGGCCCAACCTCTGGCTTGCCCCACGTATCTTTCCCACAACCCAAGGTCCACCTGGGTTTGTATCCACAAAACACGGTATTTGTCGGGGCTGGCTAACCCTCCCTCCAGCGGACACTCAGTACAAGACTGAGTCAACCAGGAGGCGATCTTGTCATTCAATAGCATCACACGCGCCCATTACCGGGGTCCATCTGGACGTAGAGACGCCCTGTAGCACAGAGTAGAACTGGCCCAGGGGGTTTCCAAGTCTGTCATGCACAGTGGGGAGCCCTGGCGGTGTAGTGGTTACACACTGGGCTGCACACAAGGTCAGCAGTTCAAATCCACCAGCTGCCCCATGGGAGAGCCCCCGGTAAACCGTTCAGAAACTCACAGGGGCAGTTCTGCCCTGCCCTGTAGGGTTTTGCTGTGAGTCCGCATTGAAGTGGTGGAGTTTGGGTTTGTAATGTTTGCGGAAGCAGACTGCCATGTTGCTCGACTTCCGGAGCTGCTGGTAGGTTCAGGCTGCACCTGAGCACTTTAGCCCTTGTGCCACCAGAGCGCCTTTAAATACACATATCCACAAATTTTATGGGCTAGGAATTAACATCTCCCCAAATAAAGCCATAAGTGTGGTAGTTCGGCTTTCATCACGAGTGCTTGGATCTGAAGTGACTCCCAGGAGTAAACGCAGCCGAGTCCCTGCTGAGCAAACCTGGGAGCTCCCCGGAAAGCTGGCGGGTGAGCCAAGCGCACACAGAGGCAAGGCCAGACAACCTCCTTCTGCACTATAAGGGACTGCAAAAGGTTTGTGGGGAGATCTGCTTACCTTCTCATTCCATCTGGACCCAGGAACGCTTCGGAGCCCCTTCCCCCCCAGAGCCATCGAGCGCACACATGGTTTCCCAAGAGAGCCGACGCCTGGGCATTCGATTTTATCAGGGAAGGGAAACGTCCACATCAGCATGAAGTCAGAGCCACAAAGGGTCACTGGTGTGCTGCACAACCTGCCGCTCTGTCACGTTTTGAGAATCACGTGTCCACCCAATGACGCCGGTGGGGAGCCACGGTGTCAGAGGGAACGCGGCTGTGTGGGTTTTCAGAAGCCAAGCACGCACGAGGCCGCTGACCCAGCAGATACTTCATAGTGGCAACACTAATAACTAACTGTCCCCAGGGACTTGGAACTCTGAAAAAGCCCCGGACTTCCACTCCATCCTCCGTAAACTTTGTTCTTTGACTCAGATGAAAATCAGGTCCAAGAAATACTGACATTGAAGGTGAAGTCGTGGCCCACTGTGTTAGTCTGGGTAAACTAGGGAAACAAATCCACAGAAACTCATGGATAGAGTTTTATATAAAGGTTAAGCGCATATGAAGAAAACATCCCAACTCAGTGCCACCCAAGTCCACAAGTCCAACATTAGCCCATATGTCTGACACCGATCTACAAAGTCCTCCTCCATCTCACAAAACACACGCAATGATGCCGACTGCAGGAGGAAAGCTAAATCGGTGAATGTGTAAGCATTTCAGCACTAGCAGAGGTCTCCACACAGCTGCTCCAGCACCCAGGGTTGCATCAGGGTAGGTCCATGTGGCTTCTCAAGGATGTCTTGCAGGAAGTGAGCCTTGCAAGCTGAAGCAGTGAACTGGCAGCTGCACCATGGTCCAACCATCAGAAAACGAGACCCGAGAACTAGACAGACGAGGCTCACCGAGCCTTTTATCTCTCCACCTTTCAATTAGCCCCACATGTGTTTATCGGCCAGGTTGGCACAATAAACCTTAACTCTCAACACATCAGTTAGACCCCTGATGTGAAGACAGCACATTTCTAGACAGTGTTATGAACAGGTCAGAGGCGTGAGGTTCGGGCCACGTACCAGGAAGGCCTTGTACAGCGGAGGAGAAAGAAGCTGGTTTCACGTCTCCGGACCTCTAAGCAGTGGTGGTTTTTGTTTTGTTTTGCTTTTTTCAACAGTTTTATTGGCGTGTACTTTACATACCATCTGCCTGAGTAGTTCAGCCATTCAGTTATGCCAAGGGGAATTGCAGTCACCACCACGTTATCTCAGAGCACCCTCCCCCAGGGTTAAATGGGCTTGCACGTGAGTTGTGCCATCACAGTCAGTTCTAGTGCTCCTCCCTGCACCCGCCCTCATGATCCACCCCCGACATCCCCTCGCCCCCCTCCCGCATTCCCTGTAACACCATGCATCAGTTATATCATCGCACATCCCCTCCTCCCGTGCTTTGTCGCGCACTGAGGTGGTAAGGATGAGATCATGTTAAAGACAAAAGTATAAATAATGTGTGAGAGGGAGAAGGCCCCCCATCCCCACCAACACTCAAAACCCAGGGAGAAACTTCTGTCATGAAATATCTCAGAGATATTTGCACCCAGAGCAGGATCGTGCCTTTAGGGAGGTCAACTGGCCAATACGGCGCTTGATCCAGCGTACCCGAGATGACAAAGGTCTCTAGGTGGTGGCTGTCAAGCATAGCAGTCTCTAAAATAGCCGGTCATGAACTTCTCATGCCCGGCTGGAAGGCATAGGGGTCGCTCTGAGCTAGGACTGATTCGGTAACTGGGTTTGGTTTGGGGCTGGGGGTGGAGGGGTTGGTCTTTGAGATCATGACGTACAGAAGGCCTGTTGACTGTGGAGTTCTATGCTGAAGGTGCTTGCTCTTCCAGTGTGTTAAGTGTGAAGACTGTGTGGACAGCAGAATCTACACACTTTCTCCCCAAAAGCCAAATTGTGGATGTCCGCCTAGCCCAGTTTCCCAGCGTGAGTGATGCAGCCCCCTGGTGGGGTACTGGAACAACAAAGCAGGTGTCTACACTTTACCCAGGATTGCCGGCTATATAGTGCAAAAGGGTTTCATTCCCAGGGGGGTATGCTGAGTAATTTTTCTTTCTGAGAAAGGGGAAGTAGGCCAACTAAGTGGGAACCTCTGGCCTAAACCGAGAGTCTTGTCTCAAAATGAAACACGGAGTGGAATATTACTCAATGGCTTCCCTCTTTCCACTTTTGTCCACCTTCATGCCGACGCATGGCTTGGCTTGGTGGAAGAGTGTGGTTTTCCTGTGGCCCCTGGGGTGCGGGGACAGACCCTCTGTCTCCTCATTCTCGCGCGCAGGGCCACCATCAGTCACATGGGCAATGTAGAACCACTAGAGAAGCCACGAGTCACGCCCCTGGCTACACAGCCAGGTACTTCCTCCAGGGGTCGCAGGCGTCAGCCTGGCTCCAACGATCGGTGTGCACAGCAGATCCGTATCCTGACGTTTGGACGTGACTGCCTTATGTCTTCATTCCGAGTGGCCCACGTTTTAAAGAATGTCCCGAGACTTTGCCATCGCGTTTAGACCGCTTCTCAACCACTTCCATCTCAGCCTGCAGCCACTTCAAAGTCTCCTTATAGGTTCCCCCAGACTTTTCTGCACAGAGGAGCCCGGGGGTGGGGTGGGGGAGGGTCACGTGCGCAGCTGCCAACTAAAAGGCCAATGGTCCAAACCCAAGAGAAAGAGGTGCAGTCGGCTTCCGTGAAGATTGCAGCCTTGGCAACCGAGGCAAATACTGTGTCACACAAAACCCTCTAGCAGGGCCGCGCTCCGAGTAGCTGCTTGACTAGACACCCAGGCTGAACAGGTGCGACGACAGAGTGGGGGCATAGCCACGCAGATGTACAGGTTTGCCAGAGGATTATTCTGCATGGGTGTCCACTTCTGCTGCAGACATGCCCACGGATGTGGAGGAGCGTACAGAGGACACAGCCATGAAAACTTCTCAGACAACCAAGTACCTTGAGGGAAGGAGCTGATGGGCCTCCAGAACCAGCACCATCGTCTGGGGGACACCAAGGTCCCCGGGCATCACCTAGGCATCACACAGACAATGTCCTGCATCCTACTTTGCTGACTAGTGCCGAGGGTCTCAAAACTCCGCACGCAGCCCTCTCAGGTGCAGCTATTAATTTCTCCCTGTCCAGAGGGGGAAGCAGGAGTGCGGAGAATCAAAGGACATGGAAACAATCAGTCTGACGGTGCACGCAGACATCGCACTCCGTGACTCTGAGGCCAGAAGAGCTAGATGGGGGCTGGCACCCACGACCGCCTGCTCGGAAAAGGAGCACGTTCAAGGTCCTGGGTGGAGTGGGGGGGAATGTGGAGTAGAATCAAGATCATGAAGACTGGGCTCACTGGTCACCCATGACTGGTCATACACGGGACCCCCAAGACGAGGGCCCTCACCCTTCAGGTCTGGGGCTGAAGTCATGTCGGCGTTAGAATATAGAATAATCAGCCGTTTAAGATCAGAGGAGAAGCATTTCCCCAGGCACGAAGGGCTGGGGGCTGGAAAGGAGTCAGAAAAAAGAGCAAGCGGTCCTTTCACAAGATTGCACTGGGGAATGGAAACAACACGTATGCTAACTGTTGCATGTAATCTATGACCTGCTCTGTGAAGCGTCGCTTAATTCACAATAAAACTTTAAAAGAATCATACCATTAAATCCAATTATCCTTGTGCCTTGTCCCTTAAACTGCCTAATTTACCGAGACTATGTTCAAAGAACCTAGAAAAATAAACTCGTAAACAATGTTGCAAAAAGAAAAAGACTAGAGCTTGGGAAATGCTACATTTGGGTTTCTCTCCAAACAGGGTCCTTTTCATGAAGAGTCACATGATTCATTCTTTCCCTCTCCTTTTCTCTGCCCGCCCCCAGCCCCGCCCGCTTCCTGCGCTGTCCTTGACAGGAAGAAGGCAGAGCTGGGCTGACAGCAGCAGGAGACTGGCTGGCTCAGCTGAAGATCAAAGAAAAAGGCCGTGTGACTGTGTAACTCAGGTTCACGCTTCTGGAAAACAAAGGGCCGTCCTTATTGTCTTGTTTTTGGGTGCTCCTGAAAAAATATTTAAATGTTAAATGGAAGAAGCATTTATTTAGAGGTGTTCACTCTGTAACCCTTTCCAAGTCATGGGTGACTAGTCACACAATCTCCTTTCAAAGTCTATGCGTGGTCTCTTTTATGTAACAAACTTGCCTTGGCATAGCCCCACAGCTGACCAGCCTGTGCAGGAGAAATCCAAAATGCTTTTTGATTAAAAAGATTTAATAGTGTATCAACTCAGGTCACATGGAAGAAGCACACCAGCAAGCGTGATCCAAGGGTTGTAAATAACATCCAAATCCAAAAGAGGAAATGGTGTCTGAGCTTAAATTGTGAACCCTTGGTTTGCAGAAGTCTATGAATGACAGTGAAGCCCCAAATCCACCTGCTGGGTCCCCACATGGTTTAAGCCTCTGGAGAATCCCCTCTGAACATGGGCAGGGGATGTGGATAGCCTGGTTATCAGACAGGGAGCGCTGCGAAGTCGATCATGGCCAATGCAAGTAGGTTAAAAGGTAATATCAGTTGATGCCCTTTTTGACTCATTTTAGAATTGTTTCTGTTTTTAACATTTTCTGCTTTTCGATGGAGATGTTTCTGTTTTGTCCTGTCATTGTTATTTGTGTTGTTTGCATCTTGTGTGTGTTCTGTGTGATTTTCCGTATATGAAATACAGGGTAGGTGACTCTATTGAGGCAGTAACTAGACTGATAATTGCCTAGGGGAGGCAGGGGGGCAATGAGGAGCTAACCAGAATGAGTTCGTGAAGAAAATGTTCTGAGATGGATTATGGTGGTGATTGCACAAATCTTAAAGCGTCTGAGCGATGGCATGGTATGATATGTGAAGTATGTCACATATTTACATTTTAATTTAATAGTCGTTACTGAAACAGTGTCCCTGGGGGCTTGCACACAGTTCAGGCACTTGCCTACTTGACTGGCAGTTCGAGTTCACGCAGAGGAATCTCAGAAGAAAGCACTGGCAATCTACTCTGGCAGATCAGCCACGGAAACCCACCCCTCTGGGGCCCAGGCCTCCTCGCTGTGATTCAGACTCACCAAAACAGGAACGATTGCATGGGTTCACACCCACAGGTGCAACTTTGTGGTAAGCAGTGAAAGAAACGATTTTCGACATGTGGGCTGTTGAGACGGCGCTGTGGGCCAACCGACCCAACCTGACCGGTGTGGTAAGCAGAGCTCCTGCCCACCCTCACGCCCGTGGGTGTCCTCGTGTGGCCGCCACCATCTGGCTCAGGGACCTATGTGTGCTCCCACTGCTGACTGCGCCAGTCCAGGCATCCCTGTGACCTACGTGCTCCAGGAGCATCCCCACACCTCCCCAAACCTGGAACCGAGATCAAATCCAACGACAGCTTTGATGTTATTGTTTTTAATGAAGTCATTTTATGGAGGGCCCTTATCATTATGAT
Organism: Tenrec ecaudatus; assembly: GCF_050624435.1. NCBI lineage: Eukaryota > Metazoa > Chordata > Mammalia > Afrosoricida > Tenrecidae > Tenrec > Tenrec ecaudatus. Next base: position 64,092,296 of record NC_134540.1, on the reverse strand, counting down.
AACAATCCCTATTTCTATTAGATTAAGCATCATTGCACAATGGATGCCACCATTTTTCCAAAACGTTTTCTTTCTTCTTGAACCCCTTGATATTCGCTCCCCTTTCACCCCTCCCTCTACCACCCTACCTCCCAGGGACCCTTATTACCATAGCTTCTTCTTATTATTATATAAATATCTATTATATATGTCCATATCTTATCCCATCCAGTGTATCGGTTCACCTAGAGGTCTGTTATTCATTCCCCTCCAGTGGGGTTATACAGTCATCATGGCTCTCAGTTCTCTCTTTCACCCCACTCTCTTCCCAAACCCTTAGAGAATCCGTACTCCCATTCCTATTTCTGAAGGGTTTATCTATTTTGGATTTCATGCGTCGAATGAACTTAATTTTACAAATGAGCACACTCAGGTCTACAAGGTGAGTGAGATAAACTAAGACCGTAATAGTAAGGGGCGGAAAGATGGAACACAGTGCACGGGTCCTGGAATACAGGCGTGGGGCGAAGCGTGGGGGCCCTCGGAGGAGTACTGAGCTCTGCTTCTGACTCAGTCTGCAGCTGTGCTGAGCGGGCTGGGCCCTTCTGTTCAGGCTGACAGCGGTGGCTGTTCAGCCCACTTCCTGTCGGGCGCTCTTGGCTGTACCTTGGCACCGTGTGTGTGTGTGTGTGTGTGTGTGTGTGGTCTATTCTGATCACAGGGACTGTAGAGCAGAGTAGAGCCTTCCCCCGGGTCTCCAAGCCTGTAAATATCGGTGGGAGGAGATTGCCTCTTCTTTCTCTCTTAACAGCGGAGCGCTTTAACCGTGGTGCCCCCTGGGGTGCCTTAGCACCCTCCAGGAGCTCCAAATTGCCCTTTTCCCTGGCGTTCACCTCCCTGCATCTGCTCGGCCTGTGGGTTCACCCCACAAAGCAACCATATCCTGAGCCTGCAGGAGGAGGAGTTGGTTTCATATGGCTTGTTGCATGTTTTCGTCTCCAAACCAAACCCCAAACACCCCACCATGGTTGTAAAGTCAATTCTGACTCCCAGCCATTCAGGGATTTAATGGATGTTAGGGGGAGTAGATCACCAGGCCTTTGCTCTGAGGAGCCTCTCTCTAGGTGGACTTGAACTGCAGACGTTTGGGTTGGCAGTCAAGCTCATTAACTGATGGCATCACCGAGTGGACTCCAGCCATCCCTTAAAGTCACAGATAGACTTCGCGGACATCCCCGGACACTCTCCCAGGGTGGCCCCTTTAATCAACATTTACACTGCAACTCCAGGGACAAGGTCATTTTGTCTGCCGCCTGCCTAGTTGGATGCTTCTCTGAAGGCCACAGATTCCAAAAGCAGCCTCGGTAACCAAGCCGTAGAGGAGATTTGTGCCAACTGCTAGAGCAATGTGTTTGAGAACCCTCACTGGGTGCCAAGGTACAGCCAAGAGCGCCCGACAGGAAGTGGGCTGAACAGCCACCGCTGTCAGCCTGAACAGAAGGGCCCAGCCCGCTCAGCACAGCTGCAGACTGAGTCAGAAGCAGAGCTCAGTACTCCTCCGAGGGCCCCCACGCTTCGCCCCACGCCTGTATTCCAGGACCCGTGCACTGTGTTCCATCTTTCCGCCCCTTACTATTACGGTCTTAGTTTATCTCACTCACCTTGTAGACCTGAGTGTGCTCATTTGTAAAATTAAGTTCATTCGACGCATGAAATCCAAAATAGATAAACCCTCTAGAAATAGGAGTTTGGGTTAGCATTAGACTGGTCAGGGCGACACCTAGTGCCCACCAGATTTGTAGCACCCAGCGTCTCCCACCAGCCATCCCTTCCCTGAATCTGACCCATTCTGAGCCCCCAGCTGCCTCCCACACCCTTTTCTCAGACCACTTCTCCGCCCCCCCTTCTTCCCCCAATTTCTACCATCGACCATCCTCCCTTCTGCTCACTGTACAATCTTCCTTGGGGGTCATCCACACCATCCACTCACCTCTAATGACCCTTTTCAGTCCCACGTCCTTGCTGCAGAGACTCCTCCCACCACGTCTCCAGAGATCCAGCTGGTGCTTAGAGACACTGCCTCCTCCGGCTGGCCTGGACCTCACACTGCAGTGGCTGAAATGGGGTCCACCACCCGCCCGAGTTGACACAGCTCTTCCTCTGAAGGACTCAATTTCTTTTTTTAAATTGGTAATGTTTGATCTCTCTTATCATTTTTTGGGGACTTATACATCTCTTATCACAACCCACCCATCCATCCATTGTGTCAAACACATTTGTACACCTGTTGCCATCATCACTTTCAGAATATTTTCTTTCTACTTGAGGCCTTGGTATCAGCTTTTCATTTAATTTTCCCTTCCTCCCTCATGAAATCCTTGATAATTTATAAATTATTATTATTTCATGTCTTACATTAACCAATGCCTCCCTTCACCCACTCTTCTGTTGTCTGTCCCCCTAGGAAAGGGTTATATGTAGATCATTATGATCGGTTCCTCCTTTTCCCCCCGCCTGCCCCCCACCTTCCCTTTCTCCTCCTGGTATGTCTATTCTCATTACTGGTCTTGAGTGGTTTATCTGTCCTGGATTCTCTGTGTTTCCAGCTCTTATCTTAGCTGGATTTTTAAGACAGAATTGGGGTCATGATAGTGAGGGGCAGGGGGAAAGCATTAAAGAACTAGAGGAGTTGGCTCATTAAAGACCCGGCTCGTCTCTTCCTTGTGACCCGTCTGTAAGGGGATGAAAGGACTCAACTCTGAGAGTCACTAGTTCACCAGAACCCGGCATCCCAGAGCTCCACGGGCCAAAGCTCCCAGAGCTTTCTAGTCCCGTAAGAGTCATAGTCTCTAAAACGCACAGGGGCAGTTCTGTTCTGTCTCATAGGGTCACTGTGAGTCAGAATCAACCCGGCGGCAGTATTATTGGGGATGTATGTACAGGTATCATTTGTACCATTATAGAAAAACACAAAAGCACATGTTTCATTTCTTCCTGAGGGTAGGCTAGTGTGGTGAGTCCTAGACAAAGAATACACGCCTATTGCAGACACTTGATGGAGCCCCTTGACACGATGGATTAACACTGTGGCTGCTGCAATGGGTTCAAGCCTAACAACAGTGGTGAGGATGGCGCGGGACCAGGGAGTGTGTTTCCTTCCGTTGTACAGAGGGGCACCATGAGTCAGGCACTCCAACCTAGACACCAGATACGTGAGTGGAAAATTCTCCACATTCTCCCAGGTCCCCGATATTCAAATCGCCCGCAGCTGAGCAGAGACAAACCATACCCCCGTGCCCTGGGCAAATTCCTAGCTCACGGACTCCGTGAGTATTATAAAATGGTGATTGTCTTATGCCACTGAGGTTTGGGAATCTTTGTGAGGTACCAGTAGGTGTTTGAGCCGTGGTGACCTAGTGGGGGATACGGTCAGCTGCTAACCACAAGGTTGGCAGTTCAAACCCACCAGCTGCCCCACTCCATGGGAGAAAAGTAAGGCAGTCTGCTTCCATAGAGACTTACAGTATCGGAAAACCACAGGGCAGTTCTATTCTGACCGGTCGATGCTGAGTTGGGATCGACTCAATAGCAGTGTTTTTAAATAGATACATAAATTCATCGAATGTAAGAACAAGAATATTCATAGCCCCAAACTGGTAACCACCCCCCAAACACCCATCTAAGGTGGAGTGGATAACTTGTGGTATACTCCCCCAATGAAATGAGGTGCAGGGAGGAGCCTGGTGGCACCATGGGTTACGTGTTGGGCTGCTAACTGCAGGGTCTGCAGTTCAAATCCACCAGGCATTCCAAGAGAGAAAAACGAGCCTTTCTACCCCCGTAAACTTTACTGTCTGGGAAACTCACAGGGAGGTTCTAACCTGTCCCATAGGGTTGTTATGAGTAGAAATCCGCTTCATGGCAAGGAGAGGGTGGGAGGGGAAGAAAAGGCACATTACTAACTGGAGGTGGTGTTGGGATGGGAATGCCTGCAGGTACCGTCAAATCAACTGACGCCTAGTGGCCCCGTGAGGCACTGACTGGCCCTCCCCCACCCTCCCAATCATGGAGCCTATTCTTATAGCCGCCGTGTGGATCCATGTCACGGTGTTCTTTTCCAGGTGTTGGTCTCTCCTAACCACAAGTTCAATGTATGTGAGTGTGAGATCCAGTACTGCCATCCTCAATTCGAAGGCGCATTCTGGCTGTACGTTTTCCAAGACAGATTTGTTCAGTCTCTGGCAGCCCAGGGTACTTTCAACATTCTTCACCAGCACCAAGGACAGTCCTTGATCTTCATCTGCAAGTACTTCAAGCCCTCCTTGACTTCAGCAAGTCAGGTTGTGTCATCTGCCTATTGCAAGCTGCTGATTAAGCCTCCTTCGAATCCTGATGCCTTCTTGTTCATCTAGTCCAGGTTCTTGAACTGCAGGGGAGCAGACAGATGGAGTAAGTATGAAGAAAGCACACAAACCTGATGCCACTTTCCTTGATTTTAAAGCCTCGTTCTGTCTCTTGGTCTATGGACAGGTTCCGCATCAACACAACGACGTGTTCTGGAATTCCTGTTCTTCATAATACTATTCATAGTTTGTTATGATCCACACAGTCGAATGCTTTTGCCTAGTCAAAAAGGACAAGGAAACATCTTTCTGATATTTTCTGCTTCCAGCCAAGAGCCATCTGATGTCAACAATGAGATCCCTTGTTCCGCATCATCTTCTGAATCCGGCCAGAATCCTCAGTCAGCGTGCTGCTGCAACTGTTGCTGGATTGCCTTCAGCACAATTTGTCTTGCATGCGATATTGATTTTTAGAAATAATTTCTGTCCTCTGCTAAGTCACCTTTCTTTGGCATGAATACAAATGTGAATGCCTTCCAGCCGGTTGGCCAAATAATCATCTTCCAAATTCCCTGGCACAGACAAGCAAGTGCTTCCAGTACTTAATAGCTTGCTGAAACATTTCAATGGCATTCCAGCAATTCCTGAAGGGTTGTTTTTGACTAAGGCTTTCAGCGCAAATTGGACTTCTTCCTTTGGTGCCACTGTTCTTGATCATATGGTACTTCTCGGGGTAGACACATACTAACTTGGGCGAAGGGGAAAGCAATATACAATAAGAGAGCTGCTGGTGGCTTGTATCTGTAGACCATGGGGATCTCAGTCCATTGTGTAGCCACGACACCATCAGGGTTTTCCTTTTCAGAGTAATGAACACGTTCTGAAGTTGATTGTGGAGACGGATGCACAGCTCTCTGAATGCACTCCAAGCCAGTGAGCTGTACCCTCCCAGAGGCTAAGTTGTAGGCTCTGTGAACTGTCTCCTAATAGAGGTGTTTAGGAAACAGTGCTCACGGTCTCCTCCACTTCTGATTCCCTCAGGAGCCTGGACATGCTCTGTATCGACTGAGCTGTTTCAGGTTAGTACTGCATTTTTATTAGGATTTGCTTTATCAAGGTAAATACATACGGACTTTTGCAGGAGCCCTGGACTATGGCAGTGGTGAGGTGCTTGGCTGCTCATTGACAGGGTGGTGGTCAGAACTCCCCAGTCCCCGTGGGAGAGAGGTGTGGCAGTTTGCCTCCATAGAGACTTACAGACTCGAAAAGCCTGGGAGCAATTCTATCCATGTCTCTAGGAGACAGAATGCACCATGGCAGTGGGTTGGTTTTCTTTAGTACATATTTGTAGTTTTGATTTTCTTCTCAAAGAGGACCCGGCATTATTTAATGTTTGGATGGCCGCAGCTACACTCCAGGGATATGTTGCATCTTGTTGGGATGGCATCACCAGAGCCTGGCATAATCCGCAGCACACATGCCCTCGTGCATGTTCGCTGCAGCGATGGTTTACGGTCAAGAGGATTCCAGAGAGGAAGGTGCATCAGGGCAGGAAAATCTGCCGATATGGACGAGGGGAGTTGAAAAAGTTCATGGAAAAATGGCCTTAAAAGAATGGAATCTTCCCACAAACTCTTTGAAGTCCCCTTAATAATAGAAAAGGTACAGTACTTCTTCAAAAACCCTTAGGGAATGAGTTCTGAGCAAATTAATTTATTCTATAGCTTAAGAAGTGGCTTTAATTACAATGTATCATCAGTCATGCATACCAAGATTAGCTATGTACACATAGCATTGTGCTGAGGAAGGCAGTGTGTGACGTGTATCCACTTGTTACCCGATAGACTGTGTTAGGCTGAGTTCTCTAGAAAGGCAAAACCATTGTGAGACACACACACAGACATATCATGTATGCATGTATGTATACATATGTAGATATGAATAAAATACATGTTATATATTATGTGTGTATATACATATTATATGCACTCACGGACCACTGGTTTATCATTTTAAAATGACTCAAGAAATTGTAAAATGGCTAAGTCCATTCTGGACTTGTAGCAAGAAGTCCATGGGTCAGGTGTGAAGCTGGAGGCTTCTGTCAACTCATGCAGCTGCAGGGGCCGACTAACCAGGAGGACAAAGTAGGAGAAGCACAGACTCGTCAATGCACCGATGGATGATTCCAAGGTCAGAAGGTCAGGCCTGTGACTGCAGAAGCCAATGAATTCCAAGTAAGCAGGGCAAGTGGCAGGTCTGATGATGGGTTGCTGATGGCTCCCAAGATTGACAGGGAATGTGGCGAACCATTGGCTCAGCCCAAAGAACCAGAGCCAGATGAGCCAGATGCAGGAGCCAGATCAACCAAGTTCTCTACCACCAAAACCCCAAACTCATCACTACTGAGTCGATGCTGACTCATAGTGACATGTACCCAACCCCCCCACCCACCCCCGCCCCGCGGGGTTTCCAAGACTGTAACTGTTTATGGAAATAGAAAGTCCAGTCTTTCTCCCTTGGAGCAGCTGGTGGTTTTAAACTGCCAACCATGTGGATCTCAGCCCAACACAAACTTTCTATAGTATCTACTTATATAATAATTAGACCACACCCCCAAAGAAGTTTCATCAGAGCTATGATCTGATGAAGGGGGTTGAATCCTCTCACTTCCCCTTGGCTGTTCACTGCAGATTCCTAGCATGGAGTTTATTATATTATGATAGGTTACATCATGGGGGGTGGGGCAGGAAGGCATTGAACGAGGTCAAACCACTGAGACTCCCGGTCCAGCCAAGTTGACATAAAGCCTAACTATCACTCAGGGTTAGGTTCCAATGACCAGGTTTTTATGCAAAAAAAAAAATAGCATCATGTGGAAGTAGAGGATAAGCACATTATAACCAAGTGGAGAATGATGACATTACTGCACAATTGCCAACCCCGTGAGAATTGTGGCCCAGCCAAAATGACACACATCTTTCACCGTCACAGCCTGCATCTCTCTTGGCGCCTGGACATGTGTTACTGCCAGATGCCATTTTCTAAAGCACAAAATGCTGGGATAGGAGAGTCTTGACTATTGTTGTAAATGTGAAATGTCAGATAACGGGACATCTAATAAGTGATGTGTTTATTTTTGTAATATGTAAATTTAAAATATGCCAATGCCACTCCGGGTGGTCCTCAAGCAATAGCACTTCTTTCTATGCATTCTGATCTGCTCCTTAAAAAAATTAAAATAATCAAAGAGCAAGAAAGTGTCAGCAGAAAGATTTATAAAGCAATATCCTTGAGGGCTATAGCACAACTGAAAGGGGTTACAAATTGCTCCCAAACACAGACAAGTGTGGAGGATTTCTCTGTGGGAGAAGGTTAGTGGCACAGGGGCCAGGAGTCACCATTTGACCGATGGACGCGCTATCCTGGGGATAGCCTGCGCAGGTGTTTCACAGACATGACCTTGCTTCTTTTTCCAGCAGAAGGTCAGATTGTGCAAACACGCTTTCTGAGAACAGCCGCAGGTCCACCTCCCCTCCTCGTGTCCTCCCTCCACCGGCGCACATCAGCCCATTCCTGGAAGCTCCACTGGAGTGCCTCTGGTTTTTCAGATCTTGAAGTACAGGGATGGGTTTCAAAGAGTTCATGGGGAAATTCCTTTGTCTTTTAATTCTATTCTTTTCACATATGTTTGAAGTCCGCTTGTGCAATGCAAACCAGAGTTCTGTCAGCACCCTGGACAGAAGCCTCTGTCCTGTTAAGCACTTAGATTCTTGGGGACCTTCCACCATCTTCTCCCCACTTTTGATCATGCACTCTGTTGAAATGGGCTCATCAATAAAAGAATGCCTTCTTCTGAGCAGACTTATCTTTTTTGTGTTCTTCAGACAGTTGCTGTTTTTCAAGAGAGGTTTTTCAGGCGCCAGACGCTGTTCGTGGAAGGCAGCTGGGCACCATGTGTCCGGTCTTCACTGGGCCATCGCTCAGGCCTCCATGTCTGTGGTCTTTGGGGTCAAAGGGATGTAAGCGCAGGGTCGGTTTAGGAGAAGACCACTGCACCAGTGCAGAGCGGAACGCTTTTCTAAGGAATAGTGCTTTTGTGAATGTCTGTGAGCGTCTGCAGTCTTTGGCATCGCATGGTGAGTACAGCATTTGGCATACACTTCATAAAACATTTCATTAACTCTACGACAATTATTATAATGATTGGAAGAATCCATTTAGTCTGAATTTGGACTGCAGCCAAGAACCAACACTTTGAGTTAGGAGGATTGGGTATGAGGCTGCAGTGTAAAACCAGGAAATGCTAAAGGGTCTGAATTGTTATGTCCAGACCCAGGATGTGGTTGACAGACTTCATGTTCGATTAAATTTCTGGCCTTGGCTACTGATTAGACAGGCTTAACTGTATTTTCTCTCAAAGCATCGAAAGGAATTGAGAAGGATAAGTAGAAAGAATCATCTGTGATGAACTAATAGGGGGAAAGCCCAGTTAATAACATAGAGTTTGGACAATTTTAACTCAAAGTCCAACACTTTGGGCAGCTTGCATGAAATCCTGGAATTAGTGATGCACTTTAGAGCTTCCTCGCTTCTGGTCAGGAGGGTGGTTACGATGCCTTCTTGTTTCTGCTGGCTGACTGGGATGCTAAGGTGCGGCGGTGGCTATGAAAGGAGCTGCTGCGGACTTACGTGGCACACAGTCTGCGATGCACGGCCCATTTCTCTGTTGGGTTGCGGTTAGGTTCTGTCCGGTCGGTTCTAACTCATAACGACCCTATGTGCAACAGAAGGAAACACTGCCTGGTCCCGCCTCACAGCTGTTACGTTTCAGTCCGTGGTTGCAGCGACTGTGTCCGTCCATCTCTTTGAGGGTCTTCCTCTTTAGAGCCGCCACCCCTCGACTTCACCAACACGATGTCCTCCTCCAGGGACTGGTCTCTCCTGAGGACATGTCCAAAGGACAGGAGACAAAGCCTCGCCATCCTTGCTTCTGAGGAGCATTTTGGCCGTACTTCTTCCAAGACTGATCTTTTTGTTCAATCAACGTTGTCAGCACCATGATCCAAATGCATTGATTCTTCTCCAGCCTTCCTTATTCAATGTCAAACTTTCACATGCATATGAGGTAATTGAAAATACCATTAGGTATTTTGGGGTTTTTTGGTAATCTTCCTTTCTCACTAGGGTCCTATTGTTCTTTATCTACGTTATCTACATCTTTATCTACTTTAACTATTTTCTGTGACTCTCACTTTGACTATAATTTCGACAGCACTGGTGACAGAGTGGTTCGGTATCGGGCTTCGAACTGCAAGGTCAGCAGTTCAAAACTCCCAGTCGCTCTGAAGACAGGTCTTTCTATTCCCATAAAGAGTTCTAGTGTCAGCAACTCATGGGACCAGTTGCTATAAATGGCCTTGGATTTGGTGGCAGTGAGTGAGCTGGCTATAATATTTTCTTTTCTTGACTTACATAGACCTTCTTATTCCGTGGCCCTTTAGCTACTTACTTTCTGTTATTTTAAGTCTTACATTTGTCTTTCTACTTCTGTCTCATTCATTGTCTTAACCTTTCATGTTTCTTTTCAAGTTCAAAGAATAATTGGTCATTTTTTACCCACCTCCCCCGCCACCTCCCCCCCGCAAAAAAAAAAAAAACAACCCAAAGTCACTACCATGGAGTTGATGCCAACTCATAGTGACCCTATAGATTTTCCGGGAGTTTACTCTGAGAGTTTCCGAGACTGTAGCTCTTAAGGGGAGTAGGAAGTTCCTGTCTTCTCCTGCAGAGGCTGAGTTTGAACTGCTGGCTTTGCAGTTAGCGTCCCAGTGCCTAACCCTCAGGCCACCAAGGCTAGAAACGCGTGTTAACTTGCCAGTATCTCAGATAGAGGCAGGTTGATCCGCTGAGTGTTAAACAAAAGTTCCCCAGAGGGAAAAAGGCCACACAGATGGGGATTCACTTTCCCAAAGTGATCACTGAAACTTATATTGTAGCTGGAACGCCGAACACCTCGTTTGAGAAGGCTATGGATGACAGTAAAAACTCAATATCTGCACACGGGAGCAAATGAAGGGGGAGGAAGAGAGAGTGGAGCACATCCTGGCCCACCAGACCTGGAGGACGATATCCCCACTCCAAACAGCCAATGTACAGAGTGGACCATACAGCTGGTCCCACTATGAGACACACCATCCATTGCTGGCCCAGGGCCCTTAGAGGGACAACACTGGAGACTCAGTATCAGGACTGGTCCAGACTGACCCTGAGACACCGAGGCAAACCACTAAAGGCGTGTGGCAGAGCAACCATGGAAGCAGAGCAGGGAGCCCCTGAGGGAGTACAAAGGACAGACTCTGGGGCCAGAACATGGCGCCCCATCAAACTTGACTGGAGGACATGCCTAGAGGTCAAAAATCAGACCTTGATCTATTTACAGGTTTTTCTTTCTTTTTAAAAATTAAAAAAAAATCTTTTTAAAAAATTAATTCATTCTTTTATGGGCCATTGGTTTTCTTTTTTGTTGTCATCATTGTGTTCTCTTTTGTTGGTTTTTCTTGCTATGCCTTTTTTTTGGGTGCATATTATTGTCTCTACAGATCTATCTAGATAAGATAGGCTGGATGAACAGTCTGGAGGAAAAACGATGGGACTGATGGTTCTGGGGGGACATGGGAGATGGGGAGGCGGGGGTAAGGAAGTAGTGTTGACCAACCCAGGGACAGGGGAGAAATAAGTGATGCAATATTAGTGGCAAGAAGGGTGTGAGAGGCCTGGTAGGGATTCAGCAAGGGCCATGTAACCAAGAGAAATTACTGAAACCCAAATGAAGGCTGAGCATGATGGTGAGACAAGAGGAAAGTAAAAGGAAATAGAAAGAACTAGGAGACAAAGGGTATTTATAGAGGTCTAAATAAAGGCATGTGCATATGTAAATATATTTATATAGGGTGGTGGGGAAATAGATCTACATGCATATATTTATAGGTTTAATAGTAAGGCAGCAGATGGACATTGGACCTCCACTCAAGGAGTTACTCAATGCAAGAACACTTTGTTCTACTAAATTGGCATTCCATGATGCACACCTTCCTGACATGATCGCTAAAGACAAAGTTTGGTGCATAAGCAAGTGTGGTGAAGAAAGTTGATGGTGCCCGGCTATCAAAAGATATAGCATCTGGGATCCTAAAGGCTTTCAGATAAACAAGTAGCCATCTAGCTCAGAAGCATCAATGCCCACCAGCCTGTGTGACCACGAGGTGTAGAAGGGACCAGGTATCAGACATCAAAGAACAAAAAATCATATCAGTGGGTGCCCACCTTCCCGATATCACTGAAGACAAATGTGTGCATAAGCAAATGTGGTGAAAAAAGCTGATGGTGCTCAGCTATCAAAAGATACAGCGTCTGGGGTCTTAAAGGCTTGAAGGTAAACAAGCGGCCATCTAGCTCAGAAGCAACAAAGCCCACATGGAAGAAGCACACCATCCTGTGTGACCACGAGGTGTCAAAGGGATCAGGTATCAGGCATCAAAGAACAAAAAAAAATCATATCATTGTAAATGAGGGTGAGTGCAGAGTGGAAACCCAAAGCTCATCTGTAGGCAATTGGACACCCCCTTACTGAAGCATTGTGGCAAGGAGATGAGCCAGTCAGGGTGCAGGGGAGCAACAATGAAACATACAACTTTCCTCTAATTCTTTAATGCTCCCACCCCCTCTCCCCACTATTATGATCCCAATTCTACCTTACAAATCTGGCTAGACCAGAGGATGTACATAGGTACAAATAGCAACTGGAAACACAGGGAATCCAGGACAGATGATTCCTTCAGGACCAGTGGTGAGAGTGGCGATGCCTGGAGTGTGGAGAGAATGTGGGGTAGAAAGGGGGAACTGATTACAAGAATCTACGTATAGCCTCCTCCCTGGGGGAGAGACAGCAGAGAAGAAGGCGGGGGGAGGCTTCGGACAGTGTAACATATGACAAAATAGTAATAATTTATGATTGATGAAGGGTTCATGAGGTGGAGGAGAGTGGGGAGGGAGGGGGAAAATGAGCAGCAGATATTAAGGGCTCAAGTAGAAGGCAAATGTTTTGAGAATGATGATGGCAACAAATGTACAAATGTGCTTGACGCAATGGATGGATATATGCATTGTGATAAGAATTGTACGAGCCCCCAATAAAATGATTTTTTTTTAAAATCACATCAATATCTGCCTGCAAAGTCCCTACTTAGATTAAGCCTCCACTGAATTCGCTCTGCCATTACCCCAACGCGTAGATCATTATCCTTTCAGGCAGAGTGCCTTGGAAAGTGGATTCCCCTGCCCCTCCTGCGGCAGACCGCCCACTCCCTGCCCAAGTCAAACCAAACTCCTTGGTGTGCAGGCAGTTTTGAGGGATAATAACCCTGTAAAGACAGAGTAGACGTGTCCTGTGGCTTGTCGAGACGGCACCTCTTTACTGGAGCAGAAAACCTCCTCTTTCTCCCTTGGAGCAGCTGCTGGCTTCAAATGGCAGACCTTGCCACAATTAGTTGGCAGACCAACCAATTAGTTGGCAGACCAACCAGTCACCCTTTTGGCTACCAGGGCTCCTTCCTGGCAGCCAGGGAGGGGCAAGCTCTTTGGGGCTGGTCTGGGTGTATCCTTGGTGGCCAGTACTCGGGGTCCCATCGGCAGGCACCACGCCCTATCAGTGGTGCCCTCACTGCCGTGGTCGGGAGGCTCTGGACCAGTCTTGTAAGCTCTTCTGTCTCACATGCTGCATGTGTCCTAAACGTGGTCCTGTTCCCGATTCTTTGGAAGCACCTGTACTTGTGATGTCCTGATCTGCCTCCAACCATGGCTCCAGACCTTTCACTGCTGTCCTGACTGAGTCCGCAGAGGCCACGCAGGCCTCGTGCTGAGGGCCGCCCTCACCCAGGTGATGGCTTTGCCCCTCTCAAGACTGAATAAACATTCTCCTTAAAGTATATTTGCATTGAAGCTGAAGAAAATCCAAACAAGCACACAAGAGCCAAAGTTGGGTGTGGAGCATATCTGGCTTGGGTGTAGGAACTACCTCAAGAACAGATTGTTGCAGTGAAGATGAGGGTGAGGGAGAGAGGAGACAGGTACAATAATGCATGTAATCATCAAGTGGAAACTGTGCCTGCCTTCCAAAGTTTCCATCTGTCATGGGCCACAAGGCCTTAGTTGATATTAAAATGTAGGACATAAACAGAGTGGTCTCACAAATGGTACTTTGGGGTTAGATCTAGGACTCAGACAACCCTCGTTTCTACGGGTCACTGAAGTGGCTGGCAGACAAGGGTGCTTCTGTCCACAGGGAACGTGAGTCTGTTTACCAGGATCCTGAAAGTCAAACCTCAGAAACCCAAGTCTACAAGCACAAAGGCCACTGAGGGTCAGAGTAGCAAATCCAAGTTCTAGTCCAACATGCTTCGCTCCCTGGATGTGAGGCCCTGAGCTAATCACTACCTCCCCAGCCCAGTGTTGCTCCTCTGGAAGGGCAGCATCATTGGGATAGCCTATATAATGCACCGCATAAGTGCTAGGTATCCATATTAATAGCTGTCCATGTGAATTGTCACTGTTGTTTTTAATGTCAGAGAAAGGACTGCATAGAGTACTTGGGTTTTAAATTAATACTCCTTTCATGAAAATCAAAATCACTTAGTTATCTTCACTTACGTTCAGTTTGTTTATAAATAGAGCAATATGAGAGCAGTAACTTTCCACTTTCTTTGATTAATGATTATATTAGTTCAGTGAAGAGATTGAACTCCCTTTAGAAACTACTTGCAAACTTAATTAAGTCCCCTGAAATGCTTTGAACTGCATTTATAAATATACTATACTACATTGTCAACATAAGCACTCCAGTTGCCTGAAAAACAAATGTATGACCCTAACAAGTTAAATAATTTCAAGCAATAAATGCTTATAAAAACCAACAACAAGAAACAATGGGGCATAGGGAAAAAGTTACCATATACATACATCCCTGAGGTGAGGTCCAGCAACTATGGCAGGGGCCAAACCCAATCCAGGGAGACATATGGCAGTCAACTAAATAAGTGGGAGAAAGAAAGAGAGAGAGGGAAAAAAAGACATTGGCGGGGGGGAGCAGGGCACTAACCCACCCAAGGGAGGGTATTGTTTATATCTCCACAGGGGAAGGAGAGAGTGACCAGATGTTAACCCAATGCACCAAGACATAAATACAACATACTGGCATGTACCAGGGAACCAATAGAGAGGTCTGTGGGACTGGCCCCAATCTCATCTATGTAGACAACCCCCACCCCTCAGAAGAATGCATTTCAGAGGACAGCACTGGGGCTACAGCTTAGGGAAAGGGGCGCATTGGATTCAAGCACACAGGAGAAATGCAAAGAGATGGAGAGAGAAAAGGGGACATCCTGGCCCACCAAGCCCTGAGGAGGATGTTCCTGTTCGGAGCAGACAACGCACAGCGAAGACTGTTGGGCCAACCCCACCACGGGACACAGTGTCCCTCACTGAACCATGATGCCGCGGGGGATAGTACTGGAGATACAGTGTGGGAATAGTGCACAGTCTGGCCCCATCACGCTGGGGTGGGGCACTGAGGGCATGCAGCAGAGCAGCAAGGGGAGCAAAGTGATGAAATACCCGGGGAATACCAAAAATAGAGACAGAGACAGAGTGTGGCACCCCATCAGACTTGACTAAAAAACACTTGTAAAGGCCAACAAACAGACCTTGAACTATTTGTAGGCTTTTTCGTTTTTGTCAGTGATTTGGAGGACAGCCAAGCAGACTTTAACAAATGTGAACAAAAATCGAATAAGATCATCAGAGAAGCTGAAGAAAACCTAAGAGCTATGTCTGATGCTATGAAACTGAACAACATTAGAATTATTGGCTTACTGGAGGAAGACACAACAAAGAAGTTATCTACAACAATAGTGAGAGAATTCTTGGAGGAATTTCCCCAGCTTAATGAATGAAAACCAGGCAACCATTCAGGAGGCTAAAAGAACACCAGCTAGACTGAATCCCAAGAAGAAGTCACCAAGGCACATAATAGTTAAACTATCCAACTTTGAGGAAAAGGAGAAAATCATGACAGCAGCTAGGGAAAAACAAGCAATCACATATAAAGGTTCCCAAATAAGAATATGTTCAGCCCTATCAGCAGAAACTATAAAGAGGAGGCGAGAATGGAGTAACATATTCCAAGAATTGAAGGAAACAATGCAAACCCAAGAATACTCTACCCAGCCAAATTATCGATCAAGATAGATGGAGAAGTAAGAGTCTTCCCAGACAAGGTAAAACTCAAAGAACATGTTAGAAGAAACCCAGCCCTACCAAAGATCCTTGCCAACCCAGTACGGGCAGAATAACAACACTCACCAAGCATAAATAAGCATAGAACAACCTCACTCAGAGGGCAACAAAGAGAAAACAGACCCCAAGATAGCATTGGCTTAAGGATGGAAAGAAGTCCAGAATCACACACACACACACACAAACACACACACACACACATGCACAACACACTAATGAGAAAGGAATGTAGGAAAACACCCAACACAGAAGGTATAAGATGACATCATGGAGTCCGCAGATGGAGATTAATAACCCTGAATATCAAGGGCCTGAACTCAGGCATTAAAAGACAGAGACTAGCAGACTGGCTTAGAAAACACAACCCATCAGGAGACACATCTCAAGACTACAGACAAAAATAGGCTGAGAATCAAAGGCTGGAGAAAGCTATACCAAGCAAACAATAATTCAAAAAAAGCAAGGGTTGCAATCATAATCTCGGATAAAATTGACCTCAAGGTGAAAACCATAAAAAGAGATAAGGAGGAACACTATATAATGCTCAAGGGAATGGTAGACAAAGAACCACTAAGCATTGTAAACATATTCCCTGAATGAGAGACCCGCTGAATCCATCAACCAAACACTCCAAAAGATGGGGGTGGGTGGGTGGGTGGGGAATCACCACCTCAACAATTATAGTGGGTGACTCCAATACACCACTCTCTGATAAAGATAGATCACAGAAAAAGAAACTCAACAAGGATGCTAGAGATCTAAACACTACAATTAGACAATTTGACCTGATAGATAGTTACAGAGCTTTACATCCAAATACGAAATAAATTCACATTTTTCTCAATCCCACATGGCACATATACGAAGACAGATTACACGCTGAGTCATAAGGTGAATCTACATAAAATTAAGCACATTGATATCATACAGACCTCTCTCTCTGACCACTGTGCCATAAGGTTGGAAATCAACAAAAGGAAGACGAAGAAAACAAGAGCAAATAATTGGAGGATAAGTAACTCTCTACTGCAAAAGGAGTGCATACTGGCACAGATCAGAGATTAAATTAGGAAATTTCTAGAACCCAACGAGAATGAGCACACGACATACCAAAACTTATGAGACACAGCAAAGGCAGTTATCAGAGAAAGTTTTCATAACAATACATGCACACCTGAGAAAGGAAGAGAGACTCATGATTGATATGCTGGCACAAAATTTGTAATAAGTAGAGCAGAGTCAGCAGGAAAATCCTACCAATAGCAAAAGAACATAAATTATAAAAATAAGGGCTGAGATTCAGGAGAGAGAAAATAAAACTATGGGAAAAAATAATGCTGCTGAAAGTTAGTTCTTTGAAAGGATAAACAGATCACTGGCAAACCTAACCAAAGAAAGGAGGGAATAAATTTCAATGGCAAGAATTAAGAATGAAAGAGGGGACATTACAACAGACCCTAATGAAATCAAAATGATAATTACACCGTTCTATGAACAATAGTACTCCAATTAATTAAAAAATTTGGAAGACATGGACACATTCTTGGAAAAACAATCCCTCCCTAGACTATTCTCGATGGATGTCAAGAATCTCAACAGACCCATAGCAATAGAAGAAAAGACAAGGTTATCAAGGGACTACCAACAAAATAATCCCCTGGATTAACAAAAAAAAGTTAAAAATAGAACTATGTCATTGTGAGGTGTCTTCAGGTCAGTTCTGATCCACGGAGACCACTGCGCACTGTGGAAGGAAACACTGCTCAGTCCTGCACCATCTTCACCATTGTTCTTGTTTGAGCCCATCAATGTAGCCACTGTGTCAATCCATCATGTTGAGGCCCTTCCTCTCTTTTGCTGCCCCGCTACTTTACCAAGCATGACGTCCTTCTCCAGGGACTGGTCTCTCCTGAGAACCTGTGCACAGTATGTAAGATGAAGTCTTCTTGCTTCTTCTTCTTTTTAAAAAAAATCATTTTATTAGGGGCTCATACAACTCTTATCACAATCCATACATATATCAATTGTGTAAAGCTCAATTGTACATTCATTGCCCTCATCATTCTCAAAACATTTGCTCTCCATTTAAGCCCCTGGGATCAGCTCCTCATTTCCCCTTCCTCCCAGCTACCCCCTCCCTCATGAACCCTTGATAATTTATAAATTATTATTTTGTCATATCTTACTGTCCGACATCTCCCTTCATCCACTTTTCTGTTGTCCCTCCCCCAGGGCTATCCTTGCTTTTAAGGAGTATTTTGGCCATACTTCTTCCAAGATAGATTTGTTGGCTCTTAAAGGAGCCTGTGTTAGACAGGGTTCTCTAGAGAAACAAAACCAGGACACTTGTGATTTTATATATACATATATGTGGATATATATATATATATATATATATATATATATATATACACACACACACACAACATGAAGAAATAACCTGCTAATTAGTCCACAGAGCAGTACAGAGGGCTCAGTTCAATGCACTTCTATGAGACAGTTAATGTACTGGCAGTCCTTCAACTCATGAGGGCTGCTGGGAGAAAGTCAAGGAAGCAGACAGCTGAGTCTTCTGTGGAGCAATACAGGCACTCCGGCCACAGGCAGCAAACAGCAGGGCAGGTCACCAACAGTCAGCCAGATGACAGGGTCTGACAATTCCCCAGCTCAAGTGATGTATACACCAGCAGTGTGGCAAAGCAGGTGTCGAAGGCACCTCAACTACAGTGACAGGTTCCATGGGTTGGGTGTCCCACAGGTAGTGTAGCTCACAAGGGGAGGCAGAGAACTAGCTAAGGCCGCCTCACACTGGTCCGAACATCAGAAAGCAAGAGACAGAAAGGTGAGCCTTGCCGAGCCATTTATCTCTTTGTCCTTCAATTAAACTGTGACCCTATTTATCCCACATGTGTTTACTGGCCAGGTTGGCACAATAAACCTACCTATCACACAGTCCATGGTACTTTCAGTGTGTTTTGCCAGTGCATCGAAACTTCTGTAGTCTTCCTTATTCAAAGTACAACTTTCACATGCACAAGAGGCAATTAAAAACAAACAAACATGGATTAGGTCAGGCACAGCTTAGTCCTCACAGTAACACGCTAAAGAGAGCTTCTGCAGCAGATCTACCCAATACAATGTATCTTTGCTCTCTGGACTGCTGCTTCCATGAGCATTGATTGGGGATGCAAGCAGGACAAAATCCTTGGCCACTTCCATCTTTTCTCCACTGCTCATGAGGCCACTTACTGGTCCAACGGTGAGGAGCTTGTTTTCTTCATATTGAGCTGTAATCTGTACTGAAGGCTGCAATCCTTGATCTTCTTCAACAAGTTCTCCAAGTCCTTTTCACTCTCAGCAAGCACAAAAGATACAGTGTCTGGGGTCTTAAAGGCGTGATGATAAACAAGCAGCCAGCTAGCTGAGAAGCAACAAAGCCCACATGGAAGAAGTGCATCAGCCTATGGTATCATGAGGTGTCGATGGGATCAGGTATCAGGTATCCAAGATCCAGAACAAAAAACATCAATGTGAATGGGTGGGGTGGGGCACTGAGTGGAGACCCAAAGCCCATCTGTAGACAACTGGACATCCCCTTACAGAAGAGTCACAAGGAAGAGACGAGTCAGTCAGGGTACACCGGTGAAACACACAACTTTCCTCTAGTTCTTTAATGCCCCCCCCCCCACTATCATGACCTCAATTCTACCTTACAAATCTGGCTAGACCAGAGCATCTACACTGGTATAGATAAGAGCTGGAAACAGGGAATCTAGGACAGATAAACCCCTTCGGACCAATAATGAGAATAGAGATACCAGGAGGCTAAGGGGAAAGTGGGGGAGAAAGGAGGAACCAATCATGATGATCTACATATAACCTCTTCCTAGGGGGATGGACAACAGAAAAGTGGATGTAGGGAGACAGTAGTCAGTGTAAGACATGGGGGGAAATTTTATAAATTATCAAGTGTTCATGAGGGAGGGAGGAGGAGGCAAAGGAGGAGCTGATATCACAGGCTCAAGTAAAAAGAAAATGCTTTGAAAATGATGATGGCAACATATGTACAAATGTGCTTGACATGATGATGGTGTATGGATTGTGATGAGAGCTGTAAGAGCTCCCAATAAAATGATTTTTTTAAAAAGAAAACCAATACCATGTGGCCCAGCAATCCCTTTATTGGTGTATCCTAGAGGAATACAAGGGACAGCACAGATAGATAGAGGCACACCCCAGTTTACTGTTCACAATAGCAAGAAGGGCGAGGCACCCTAAATGACCCTCCGTGGAGAAGGAGAAACCAACATTGCACATGCACACCATGGAACACCGTGCATTGAAGAACACTGTATGTTAAAGACTAATGAGGAATCTACAAAATGCCTACTGACGTGAAAAAACTTGGAGGTTATTGTACTGAGACTAATTAGTCCATGTCAAAAGAACAAATGTGGCATGGGATCACTATGATAAAGAGTTAAGAAAAAGTTTTCTCACCAAAAGAAATGTTCTCTGGTGGTTACCTGGAGTGGGAGGGGAATGGAGGGGAGTCACAGGCTTGAGCAGGACGGAGCCTTGTTTCTGCCAAGGGCCATTTGGATAATTATAACATCACTTGCAGACCCTCCAAAATGATCAACTTAAATAAAAAAGATCAATTTAAAAATTAGCCTGCCATATTTGGTCAAACGCTTCATTAACTTGCTCGGAATGTTTGGTGGGGCATGTGATGTCAGTCGGTGTTGATTTTACTGGCGGTGTGAGGCTGGATATTCCCCACTTGGGCTAGGCGGTAGGCAACTGTTACCTGGGTGAAGGGGGAGACACTACACAATCAGCGGGAGGCTGGTAGAAATGATGGGGGCAGGGGAACACTTGGGAGGAGTGTGAGGGTTAATGGCAACAGAGGTAAATGTCATTATACACACAGCCCTGAAATAGCCGTGATCTCTGAGCTGCTCTGAGGGAGAATGAGGAGGCGTTTACTCCTGCACAGAGACAGCCTGGGAACCCATGGGGACAGCTCGCTCAGAGGGTCTCTGTGAGTCAGAATCGACTCAACAGTGAGTTAATGAGTGAGGGGCGAGTGGATGAATGGAGAGACATGAGAGCATAATGTACACACACACACACACACACACACACACACACACGATGGGGTACCCCCCCCAAAAAAAGCCCAGATTTTTTTCAAAGCTATGTATTAAAAAATTTTTTTAACCAAAAAAAACAACCTCATCATGTTCAAAGTACTCTCCATTACCCTTAAGCTATTTGTCAACTCCACAATACTGTTTTTGGAAACATTTTTCAAACTCGTGTTTGTATGGCTGACAGCACCTCCCTCAATTTTTTTCACCTCTTCTCTGTTGACAAATTGCTGTCCTTTCATGTCCCTCGGCATTTCCAAAAACAAAAAGAAGTCCCACGGAGTGAGGTCAGGGGAGTAAGGTGTGGGAGGCAAGAGAGGTATGCTGTTTTTGGCCAAAAACTGGCGCACTGAGATGGCAACATGAGCAGGTGCGTTGTCATGGTGGCAAAACCAGTCCCCCATCTGCCACAAATCAGGCCTTTTTTGTCATACACTGATAAACAATCTTTTCAGAACCTCTAAATAGAAAGCTTGATTAACAGTCTGACCTGGTGGAACAAACTCCAAATGCACTGCCAGTCAACATTTTCACCCGTTTGGGAAGTTGATGGATGTTTAGAATGAGGTTTGTCATCAATTGACATTTCACCTTTTTTGAAACGAGAAAACCACTTGTACACATGAGTTTTTCTCATAGTGCTGCTCTTGTAAGCTGTGTTCAACATCACAGTTTCTGTGGCATTTCCCCCAAGCAGAAAACAAAATTTCATAGCTGCACGCTGTTCTCTTAAATTGGCCATCACAAAAAATGAGGTTCAGTGAAACTGCTTTACAAAAAAGTTCACTGTGACCAGAGAGAACCTTCCCAGGCAATGCCACTGGGTGCACTAACTCAGAGCCAGTTGCTTGATGCTTGCCAGCAGTTTCCCTGCTTTTTATTTGGGGAGGGGGTGCTGCCTCCTGTATGTATGTACATATACATAGATATACATATATCTGACAGAGGCTATATGTACATGGCTATTGACCTGTGCTGAAAATATATCTATGGATGTGGTGGCACATACAAGGGACAACATTATGAAAGCTTGGAGATGACCGAACGCTCTGAGGGAATGGGTCACTGGGTCTGGAGGATTAGGACCATAGTCTGGGGTACTTAACAGAGTCCACACAGACAATGTTCTACACGCTACTTTGGTGTGTAGCCACTGGGGTCTTAAAAGATCCTGAGGGGATATCTAAGGTGAAAATGTTGATCTCTCCCCATCCAGAGGCAAGGACAGGGATGGAAGTCAGAGACACCTGGAAACCATGCACTCGTCGGGCAAATGAACCATGTGAACATCAGCCTCCGTGACCCTGAGACCAGAAGAACTAGATGGTGCCCAGCTACCACTACCAACTGCTCTGAGAGGGATCACATTAGAAGGTCCTGTAGAGCAGGAGAGATGTGTGGAGCAAAATGTAGGATCTTAAGAGACATTCCTGGTTGGATAGGGACTGGTAGAGCCCTGAAGACAAGGGCCCTTAGTCATCCTTCAGGTTGACACTGAACTCACCCACCAGCCTCCATTTTCAGCAAAACAATAGACAGGTCTACAAGGGAACGAGACTTGTGAGCATCTCACACCTTAGAGCCATCAACCATTTGAGGTCAAAGGGCAGCATTTCCCCACTCTGTTCAGCGGGGTTGTCTAGAGAAACAGAACAGTGACACTCATGTACATATGGTCAAGGAGGTTCTATCAAGGAGGAATCTGCCTTCAAGAAGGCAGCCCAGTCCAGTCCAAAGTCAATCCAGGGGGCCGAAGATAGCTGGAGCCCTCTTCAGATGCCATGTTGGCGCAGGTCGAGGTGCAGAAAGGTGAAGCAGGATGCAGGAAGATCACCTGCCCGTGGGTGCAGAGTCATGTGGATCCAAGGTCAGTGGACACATGGCCAGGCCCTGACAGTTCTCAGGATTGGGCGACCCCACAAAGTCCCAGCAAGCAGGAAGGTAACAGCAGAATGAGAGGGGGACTCACCAGGGTCTCTCTAATCAGAAGGCCACACCTCCCAGGAGTTGGACTCCACCCCTACACAGGTGCAAGTTGGCACCAATTTTAAGGGCCACGTTCAAGGACACAGTTGAGAAGGCTCGGGGAAGAAGGAGGAATGGAAACGGGAGACTCAGGAGGATGAGCAATGTTGCAGTCAGGCACTTGCAGGAAAGGAAATGAAGTGTATACATTGTTGAGTGTCAAACTGATAAGCTGCTGGGCCAAGCTCCACCCAACTCACAACAAACCGCTTTTTCTGTGAAAAAGAACCACATCCTGCGATTTGGATGTGGGTGCGAAAACAGTTATACAGGAAGGCTCGCAAATCAGTTCCGTTCCTAGATTTGTCTCTAAACTGACTTTGTACCTAAGTCAGAACAGTTAGCTCTCGCTCATCAATAACGTCAGTTATTCAAATGTTCGCCTAAGAGGTTAAGTCGCCAGTATTGCGGTAAAATCATAGAAACCTTTAATAAGCCCAAGTATCCAAACGTGACGCTATTGTGGGCCCACCTCTCCTCCATCTGGGTCGCTCCCCTCCGGAAGGCGGTGTCTGCTTCCCTCTGACCCTGCCGCAAAGAACTCTGTGTTCTTCTCTCGATGCCACGTCAAGACAGCACTTGTGACAGTCTGCAGGGGCTTGGACGGTGTTCTTTTAAAATGTTCTTTGCGTTGGGGGGGGGCAAGTCTGAGGGGGCAAGATCAGGGCTGTAGGGCAGAGTAAGGTTTTGGCCCAATTAAACCTCACAGATGGTCCTTGCTACCTTCGAAGGAGAATGAGCAGGTGCATTGGGGATGGGGGCTAATTCCTTGGGGAAATTAACCTGACCTTCCTCTCACCAGTGCAGTGTTCAAGCTTAAAACAAAAAACACGTCCTCGTAATAAGCCTCATAATCTTCCTATATCCTTCAAGAAAAGCTACCCAGATTTCCCTACTGGAGTCCTTGTCCCTCGCTCCCCCCAAAGTCACCATAGCCCTCTGAGCTGATCTCTCACCTTCTGGCAGATCTACTCAGAAGCCACTGATGTGCTTGGACTTGTTTTGGAAGGCCCCGCCTAAGACACGTTATTACTGAGAGAACTCGTCTGCAGCTGTCCTCTGATCTCAGAGACATATGTGGACATGTTTTGTGTGGAATAAGCCTGAGCATGTATGAACCAACCCTTCGAGTGATATTTTTACCTGACCCTTGTATGGTATAGCTAGGAACTCTGATGGCATAGTAATTGCACATTGGACTGTTAATCTCAAGGTCAGCAGTTCAAAATCACCTGCTGCTCAATAGGAGAAAGATGGGCTTTCTACCCCCATGAAAACTTACAATCCTTGTTATAAGAGCTGTAAGAATAAATGATTAAGGGTTCATGAGGGAGGGGAGCAGGGAAGGAGGGGGTGAGATGAGGAGTTGATGCCAGGGGCTTAGCGGAGAGTAAATGTTTTGAGAATTACGAAGGCAAAGAATGTACAAATGTGCACGCAATTGATATATGTATGGATTGTGATAAGCTTTGTATGAGCCCCCAGTTAAATGATTTTTAAAAGAGCTATAAGAGCCCCCAATAAAATGATCTTTTAATAGATAAATAAATAAATGGGGTGGGGGAAGAGTTACAATCCTGGAAACTCACAAGGGCAGTTCTACCCTGTCCTAGAGGGTCATGATGAGCCAGCATTGACTCAATGGCTGTGAATTTTGTGTAGTCTGCAGTGTACACACACACACACACACACACACACGCACAAGAACAAAAACCAAAACACATAATGACACCATTTCAGATGCAGGAAAACATCTTTAACCTAATAATCCTATAATGATACTCATGTTTTGATGCATGACAAACTAGCATCCTTTTGTTATTACAAACCATTGAGTGTACCTTGGGTTTGTGATAAGCTAGGCTTTGTGAGGCTTGGGACCATGGACCTATGTGTAGCTAGATGGACTGTCATTTAAATAACCAAATATACACAGGTCACTTCTAACATGGAAGGGTTGGTCCCAGGAGTTTAACCCGCTTCCCCGTCTTCATGTTGAACCCCAGAGCCCCCTTGGGGAAGCTGCTGCACCTCCTCCAGTCAGCGGACAGCACTGGGATGGGAGGTTGTGGCCAACACTGAACTGTGGGGCTGGGGGCCCAGAGGGTCACCGTTGGATATGTCAGGCCCTTTTGATGAGCCCTGGTGGCCTCGTGGTTACTCATTGGGCTGCAGCTCAGACCAGAAGAGAGCATCTGCTCCTGTAAAGAGTTTGCCCAACAGGGCAGTCAGTCCCACTCTGTCCTACAGGGTCACTGTGAATCAGGATGGACTCGATGGCAGTAGGTATGACCACAGTACACCCAAAGGTGACTCGGAAGAAAGATGTGGCGATCTACAGCTGAAAAATCAATCACTGACATCAATCCGTGGCACGCAGTTCCACTCTGATAAGCATGGAGTTTCCTTGAACCAGCAGCTGGTTTTGAACTGGGCCTGTCAATAGGGATAGGACTGGCTTTACAATCCAGGTGACCTGGACATCTATCTCCATACCCAATCTTCCACCATTTTTGAAAGTTTTATTGATTTAGTAAAACCGACCAACTCACTGCCATTGAGTCAATGCCGACTCACAGAGACTGCCCCTGTGGGTTTCTGAGGCTGTAACTCTTTGCCGGACTAGAAAGCCTCCTTTTTCTCCCACAGAGTGGTGGGTGGTTTCAAACTGTTGACCTTGCAGTTAGCAGTCCAATAGCAGTGCCCTATTCCTTTCCCCTGGATTCTTTTACTGGATTCACCTACCTGACTGCCTGTCGGAGCATGGTCTTGGTGGCTTTAAGCTGCAGCACGGAGGTCACTCCAAGGACACAGTCCTTCCCCAGAGGCACATGCTGCTCTCCAGCCCGGGGCTCACTCAGCTCAGCCTGGAGGGACAGGACCTTTCCCGGAGGTCATTCTTTGCCTTTTGTTCTTGATACACTTTCCTCTCCCCGTTCAACCTTTCCTGCTTTTCTTTCCCAGGATCTTAGGCCTGTGGAGAGGACTGGGCTGCGAGGGCGTAGAGGAGAAAGCGTGGCCGCTGCTGTGGCTGGCTTGTGTGGGCCTTAGCCCCAGAGCTGCCGACCTCGGCAAGGAAGCAGCCATGCCTCCTGGGGCTTGGGCAGCATTGGCAATGGAACGCCCACCTGGGGGCTCACACGGACTTAGGGAAGAGAAGCCCCTGCACTCGCATGGCATGCTCCGGCAGTGATGAAACCAGGATCTGGCCTATTTTCTTTAAATGAGGTAGGAGGGTTGCCATTTCCAGGACAGCACAAGTCTAGAGGAGAACACAGCGAGTGCACCCCAATGAAAGCGTTGGGACTGACCCTGAGCAGCTTACTTCGTTTCTCTGACCCTCCACTTTCTCACCTTAACAAAGACAAGTGTCCCACCCGCCAGGGTCCCTCCCACGGCTGTTGAGAGGGTCCCCAGGGTCCAGGCTGAGGAAACATTGCCCATCCAAGGAGTGGCCAGAGTTGTCCCGGTCAGACCGGCAGAGGGCACTGCAGCGCCATGTAGCCTGTTTCAGCCTCACTGCAAGCTCAGAGGAGGCCTGGGTCTCCAGGCTGAACTCTGGCAGTGGAGAGAACCAAGCAGGGAAGGGGGTGGGTGATGAGCAGAGTCCTCCGGGCAAAGCATGTGGTGCAGCACCCATCCACTCGTCACGAGACCAGTCCAAACACTGGTCTCCAAGACCTGTAAGTGCAACATGATGCATCCACAGGCTCTTGGGCCCTCAGCACCGTGTCTGTTTGGAAGCCCCCGCCACCTGCCCAGGTGGTGGTAGGGGGGGCGGGGAGAAGGAAGGCCCTCACATGTGGACATAACCCAGTGTGTACTTGAAGGGCACCACTGCCAGGTGTCTGCTTGTCCCACCTGGCAGCTGTGGCACCCAGGCCCCCTGGGAAGGAAGGTGGGGTGAAGTCAGTAAGCAGTGAGAGTTGAACCCCACTGTGGCACCCAGACCCCTGGGAAGGAGAGTGGGGATGGGGTGGAAAAGTCAGTAAGCAGTGAAAGTTGAACCCCATGACTGACTAGGAGTTACTACTTGACCCATGAACCCTCAAGTCCGGGCCCCAGCCCATCATCTGCCAGGTCATCCCACCTGTGTGACTTCTACATAAGCAAACCATCCCTCCCTTCAGCCTCTTCCTATGTCTCTTAACCCCGAGGAAGCAGGCACAACTGACCCCCTGGGGAAACTGAGGCTCGGTGAGGTGAATTTGCAAGGCCTCTTGGTGAGGGAAGACGCAGGGCAGGGTGCAAAGTCTGGTCCCCGGGTCCTAACGGCTGTGCCACACCCATGACAGTTGAATGTGGGATTCTTGGATGTGGGAACAGAGGTTGGGCAGCAGGGAGAGGGTTCTCTGCCCAGCAGTTCTGCCGGAAGATCAGCTCTGTGGTCACGGGCTTGGCACGGCCCAAGCAGAGGTTGCCTGGAGTCGCCCTGGGTCTTGGGTGGGTTCCCATGGAGGTCATTGGTTTGGGGTAGCCTGATCAGAAGCAGCTGAGATCCTGTGAGGTCTGTCCGGAACTCAGCGGAGGGTGGCCCCCTGGGGAGGCTCTGATGACAGGGCAGCTCAAGGGGAGGTAGCAGTAAGGGAGAGCAGGGACCCACAAGTGCCACAGGTACACTCACTGGCTCAGGTCTCTTCTGGCAGACAGCAGCCATCAGGAGCATGGAGGCAGATGCTCACTCATCTTGTCCCCCACCTCCTCAGAGCAAGCCACCTTGGGCCCCTCTTCCTCTTCCCTCATACACATCCCCAGTGCAGGGTCCCTATCACCCCCAACCGTGTAAACTCAGATTCCTCAAGTGTGAGACCCTGCTCTGCTCGCCAGACTGGGCTGATGCTGCAGCAGCCCAGAGAGAGACAGCCCAGGGGAGCGGGCTCAGAGAGGATGGAGACACGGAGGCGAGGGCAGGGCTGTGGGGCCATGCTGAGGAACTAGCAGGCCTGGCTGATGGCTAGGGAAGGGCCTGGGGGAGTCAGCAGAAGCAGACCAAGCTATGAGTCAAGAAAAGAGACTAGCCAAGACCAAGAGGTGGGAAGGCACCGTGCGGGTTCGGAAGCAGGGAGATGCGGTTGGCAGGCATTGAGCAGTGTCGGGGAGCTCTTGGCGGGGATGAACCTGGGTGGGTGGGCTGGGTCCTGGGCAGAGAGCTCAGGGGCTAGGCTGGGGGTGCCACAGGCACATACTGCAGGCCCTCTGTTCTTGCCACCAGCTCATCCTCCCCCTGCACTGACTAAAGACACAGCAAAGTGCTGCAGAAGCCAAGTGCCTGCGTTTAAGTCCTGACCTGCCTGCGTGACCTTGACTTAGTCTCTCAGTCCCTCCATATTCTAGTTTCAAGGCCATGCAGTCAGGTAAAAGAACTACCTCGTGGGGCTATGGTGAGCATGCAACGAGGCCACTCTATAGCACTCCCAAGGAGATCTGGTGGCTCAGTGGTTATACGTTGGGCTGCGAACTGCAAGGTCCGCAGTTAGAAACCACCAGCAGCTGCCAAGGGAGAAAGAAGAGGCTTTTGGCTCAAGTAGAGAGTGACATTCGGGGAAACCCACAGGGCAGTTCTACCCTGCCCTACAGGGTCGCTATGGGCCAGAACCCACTGGTGGCAGTGAGTTTGAGCTCTTTATTTGTTTTTTATGTCATTTCATTATGGGGCTCTCACAGCTCTATAACATTCCATATATCAATTGTATCAGGCATATTTGTACATATGTTGCCATCATCATTTCCAACATTTTCTACTAGAGCCCTTGATATCAACTCCTCTTTTTTCCCCTCCCTCCCCACTTCATGAATCTTTGATCAATTATGCGTTATTATTATTTCATATCTTATGCTGTCTGTTTTCTCCCTTCATCCACATTCCTGGGAGGCTGGGTATAGATCCCATCTTATGATGGGTTCCTCCTTTCTACCCTCCCTGAGTTTGATCTCTTAACAACTCCTTACAAAGAAAAGATTAAAAACACAAGAAGAACTCTCTGGGACTCTGGTGGGTGCTTAGTGCCTCCCACGGTCAAGTTAGCAGACAGCAGCTTTCATGGCCGGCTGCCCTCCAGGGCCTCTTTTACTTTGCAGGGATAGTAACGCTGCCATCAGCTGAGCCCTGTTGGCCTGGCACTTAGATGCTCAGCCGCTGAGCACGGGGTCCGGGCCTAGAAAGGCAGAAAGGTCCGGCATCGAGATGCTGCCTACTGGAACAACTCTTTCCAACCTTCCCGGGAGGTCGGCGATGCAGGTCACCTTCAGGAAACAAACTTCCATTTCGTCAACCCAACCCCTACGAGCCCCAGGCCCCTCTAAGGCGCCCAGTTTCCTAGGCCAGACCTTCCTGGCCGAGAGCAGGAGGGGGACTCTGAGGCCAGCCTGGTGTGCGGGGGAGGGGGTGTGGGGGGGCACCTCATCAGTGCACCGGCCCCCACAGGGACCCCCTGGCGCCCGCCCGCGCCCGGGCACGCAGGTTTGGGGCGGCAGGAGCGCCGCCTGTCCCAAACGGGTCCGGGCGCCGGAGTCCAGCCCTTGGACGGAGCAGGCACCGCTGCGTCCCGGCCGCGCCCGCTCGCCCGGAGCCCGCTGGCGCGCACAGACAGAAGTTGTGTATACAGGATTTTAGTATTTCCTCTCCGGCTCCAGCCCCAATTTGAAGGCCTGTAAAAGCTTGACTGGCGTCCAGCGCGGCGTGGTTGGCCTGCGCTGCGCTCGGCTCCCGGCGCGCAGTCAGCGCGGCCCACACAGGGCCCGGGGCGCCCGCGCAGGGGGGTCCGGCGCCCACCCCGCGGCCGCCCGCCGCCTCCCCGCCGCCACACGCACGACGCCCTGCCGGGCCGCCGGGAGCGCTGGGCCAGGGCAGGGGCGGGCAGGGAGGGGGCGCAACCCGGGGTGGGGGGGCGTGACCCTGTGCCCCCCTCACCCCCCCCCCCGACGCTGGAGGGAAGAACGTATGGGCTGGAAACCTCTAGCACCTCATTGCAAGTAGAGGCGAGGGGGCTTGGGGGGGGGGGGGGGCTGCGGCTGAGAGTCTGGTTCCAGATGTCTTTTCTGAGCTCAGCACTGGGAGCTGGGAGGCTTTGGAGTCCCTGGTATTTCATGACCCCCCTGGTATTTCCTCCCATCCTGCCTGAAATCACCCAAGCACAGCCCAGGAGTCATGGGTCCTCGCCGCAGCCAGGTAACTGGAATGAGCCTGCCCAACTCAGTCACCCACCCTGGAACCCCGGACCCTCCCCTATGACACCAGGGGTAAGAGGGGACCCTCCGGTTCCGGGGTGGCTCAAAAGGATTGAGTTTTGAAGGGTTGGCAGTTCAAACACACCCAGCAGTGCCACGGCAGAAAGGCCTGGAGATCTGCTTCCATAAAGATGACTGAAAAATGTATAAATACAACAGAACAACAACTCCACCGAGCTCAATTCTATCTGTAGCACGTGGGGTCACAAGGAGTGGAGACCCAAAGCCAAGGGCTTAGGGAGCTGAGTCTCAGCCCCACCCGCACCTCCACTCCCACCCCCACCCAGCTTCAGCACTAGCATCTGCATGGCATTTGGGAAAGCCTGGCCTGTGGCAAACAGGACCTCTAGTTGCCCAGTGGTTACTCATTGGGTTGCTAAGGTCAGCAGTCAGAAACCACCAGCCGCTTCCTGGGAGAGAGAAGAGGCTTTCTACTCTTGCCAAGAGTTACAGTCTCAGAATCCCACACAATTAGCTCTACCCTGTCTGAAATTGTCTGTGAGTCAGAACCCATTCAAGGGCAGTGATTTGGTTTTCAGTTTTTTTGGGGGGGGGGGTTGCTAGGGTGGGGTAGGGGCGGCTGTGGCCAGGTGTGAAGGCCTGGGTCCTTTGGGGGTTGTACCACTCACAACCATAACCGGTCAATAAAGGGATGAAAGTATTCCAGGACAAGAAGAGAGATCCATGGACCATCAAGCCGACAGTGAGGCAGTGACTCTGAAGTCCCCCCCCCCCCCCCCCCCCGCCCACCCGCCTCCAGGCTGCTCTCCTCAAGCACAGCTGCCTTGGGACACGACCCAGGCCGGACAGAGTCTGGGTTTAATGTGGTGAAGTCACAGCAGACACAGCTTGCACTGCAGTTCCCAAATCCTAAAGCTTGAAAGGTGTGTAGGTGTGTGTGTGTGTGTGTGTGTGTGTGTGTGTGTGTGTGTGTGTGTGTATGTGACATGTTTGAGGTCAAATCCGACTTGAACTGACAAGAGACTATTTAGAGCCTGTCATTTTCCCACATACTTCAACATTCATGCATTAATAAGTATGGATAGTGAATGGTAGTATATGTTATTACAGGGGGTGCTGTGCATGAAGCACTGGGGAGCTAACCAAAAGACCAGGGCATTCATACCCACCAGCCCCTCGGAGGGACAGAGCTGAGGCAGTGGGCTACTGTGAAGACGGACAGCGTCATAGCACGCAGCGCTGCTCCTGTGTCCTGCTTTGTCCGGCTGTGAGCGGGGACCAACGCCATGGCAGTGAGAGGAGGGAGGCCCCACGGCGTTGGGGATGCCCATAGTAAACACCAGGCCACTACAGGACCTCCACCGCTCTCCAAACAAGAACTTCCAAACCTGCTGCCCCAGAGCTTCCACGAAGACATGGTGGAAAACCGAAAGCCACGAAACCAGGGCAGCGAGTGAGAGAGAAATGGTCCTGAATGAGCCGGTGGTCAAGGCACGCAGGGGCACGCCATGCAATGGTCCTGAGCCCCCCCGCAGATGGGTGGGAGGCGTCGTGAAGGACTAAGTGTCAGTTTGCATGTTTAAAGGTGAAGATGTTTGGGTACATTATGGCCTTCTGAGTATATTTTTTATGGGCAACTGAAGATCGTGTTTTGTTTTTTTTAACTCCTTTCTTAACAGTTAAAGATTCACGGGAGGGGCAAAAATATTCAGCGTGATCCTCTGCATTCGTCCCCCATCCCCGTCCCCTCGGGCGAGCAGCTTGCACTTCTTGTACAATAGGAATCTGACTTACTTAGATCTCACCAGGTGTCCCTCACTGCCATCCAGCCAATTCTGACCCTGCAAGGCTGAGTAGACTTGACCCCTGTGGGTTCTGAGACTACAACTCTACGGGAGTAGAAAGCCTGGCCTGTCTCCCTCAGAGCAACCACTGACCTTTCAACCTGCTGCCCTTGTGTTAGCAGGCCAGTGCATAACCACTGTGCCACCCGGTTCCTCACAAGATGCTCATGCATTCACATGTGTGTCCGTAGCTCTCTGCAAGTGTTTCCCACGACTGTAGCATCCCCACAAGACCCGTTCATGTTGTCTTTGTTAGCTCCCTCGAGGTTGACTCCAGCTCCTGGCTTTTATGTGTAAGAGAACAGAACATTGCCTGGTCCCACCAGCTTCACGGTTGTGGCTATGCTTAAAAACATCGCGCTGACCATTATCAATCCATCTCATGGAGACGTTCCTTCAGCTTCACTGACTCATTATCTTATCAAACTCTGGTGTCCTGTCCAAGCAATTGGTCTTTCCTGATGGTACCTGCAAAGTAAGAAAAGTAGTCTCACCATCCTTGCCTCTGGTGGCATGTCCTCTAAGACCAACTTGTGGATCCTTCTGGCAGTATATTCAATATGCTTAGCCAACACCACAGTTCAAATGCATCCATGGTCCTTCTGGAAGACTCCCTTAAGCTCCCCTTTAGGGTGGCGCTCTAAGAACCTCTCATCCCAAGCACCTGCAGCCACTAGTCAGTTTCTCAGCTGGATACATTGTTATTTCAAGAATGGAAGCAGGTAGTATGTATCTTCTTGAGATTGGTCTTTTTACTAAGCTAACATCCTCGAGGCGCCTCCACATTGTTGCAGGTGTCAATGGTTTGTTTCTTCTGATTGCTACATAGTCTTCACCAGAGGGATGCTGTTTCCCTTGATTGCTGCTTGGATCGCAGGAAAGTGGTTTGCTAAGCCACTAACATTAAAGGACACTGGGGCAGTTTCAAGATTTGAACGATGATGATTTAAATTTCCTGTAGACATTCATGTGCAAGTATCAACATGAAAAAAAGTTTTCCTTTCTCGGTAGTGCCCGAGGGTAAAATTTCTCGGCACTATAGTTAGTCCAGGCGCCCTGGTGACACCAGGTCAGCAATTTGAAACCACCAGCTGCTCCGAGGGAGAAAGGAGGTTTCTGCTCCCATAAAGAGTTACAGTCTTGGAAACACGCAGGGGGGCTTCTACCCTGTCCTACAGGGTCACTGTGAGTCAGCATTGACTCGATGACAATGAGTGGTTTGGTATAGTTAGTCCATTTTCAGTTTAAAAAGGAATGTTCAGCTATTTTCCAGTGTGCTTGAACACCTCATGTTCCTATCAGCAATAAATACAAAATTTTATTTGTATCCTTACCACCATTTGATGTCAACAGTATTTTTAAATGTTAGCTATTCTGATGGTTGTCTAATGGTATCTCATGGTAATCTTAACCTGTCAGTTTCTGCTTGTATGGTGTTGGCTGTGGTGCTGGAAACTAGGTCACCGCTGTTTCAAGTACTTGCAGGGTCACCAGAGTGAACCAACTTCTTCCATCTAGAATTGATCAAATCTGCATTCAAGATGCATTGATAATTACTGATGACTGGAACATGAAAATTAGGTGGAAGGGGAGATCAGTTGTTGGAAAATATAGAAATGAAGCTGGAGATTACATGATAGGATTTTGCAAGACAAAGCCAAGGGTCAATTGTGGAATAATTCATCAACTGGTCAAATGCAAGTTCAGGTTGAAGTTGAAGAGAGTGAAAACAAGTCCATGAGAG
Organism: Tenrec ecaudatus; assembly: GCF_050624435.1. NCBI lineage: Eukaryota > Metazoa > Chordata > Mammalia > Afrosoricida > Tenrecidae > Tenrec > Tenrec ecaudatus. The sequence goes on along the minus strand of NC_134540.1, from coordinate 64,058,668 downwards.
CCAAGATACAACTTTGAGTCTATCCCCACCTGAATTTCATGACCATTTCAAGAACAAATTTGTCACCTTGAGCACTAAACATTGAAGACCAGATGATCAGTGTGATAACATCAAAGCATCATACATGAAGAAAGTAAATTGTCATTTAAAAGACAAGAAAGAAAACACCAAGGAGGATGTCAGAAGAGACTATAAAACTTGCTCTTGAACATAAATTAGTTAATGAAATGGTGAAGATAGCTAGAGAAGACAAAATAAACTATTATAAGGAAGCGTGCAAACACTGTTAGTTAGGAAACCAGAAAGGAAGAGCTTGTCTTTCAACACTTCTCCAAATGAAAGACCCAAAAGGGAAGTTGAAGTGGCTACATCGAGGGATTATATGGACAAAATATTGAAGATGCCCAAAGCCACGAAAGATGAGTGGACTACCTGGGGCTACTGTTCCAAAAAGACCTAGTTGACACTCAGCCATTTCAAGAGGTAGCACACCATCAAGAACCAGTGGTACCGAAGGGAGAAGTCCAACTGCACTGAAGGCATTAGCCAAAAACACAGCTCCTGGAACTGATGGAATGCCTATCAAAATGTTTCCGCAAGGTGATGGAGCCCTGGAAGCATCGCTTGTCTATGATAGGGAATTTGGGAAACAGCGACCTGGCCAACTGACTGGAAGAGATCCATATTTGTGCCCATTCCAAAGAAAGGGGATCCAACTGAGGGTGGAAGTTACTGAGCTCTATCATTAATAGCACATGCAAATGGAATTTTGCTGAACACAATTCAACAAATGTTGCAGCAGTACATCAACAGAGAGCTGCCAGGACTTCAAGCCAGACTCAGAAGAGGACCTAGAACATGGGATATCACTGGTGATGTTACATGGATCTTGGCACTAAGCAAACTCATTTTATTGTGTGGATTATAACAACCTATGGATAGCATTGAGGAGAATGGGAATTCCAGATCACTTCACTGTGCTCGTGTGGAACTTGTACATAGACCACAAAGCAATCGTTTGGACAGAAAAGGGGGATGCTACATGGTTTCAAATCAAAAGAGAGTGTATCAGAGTTGTATTCCTTCACCATAATGATTGATTCAGTGTGTGTGCTGAGCATGTAGCTGCACTATATGAAATAGAACGTGGCATTGGGGTTGGAGGAAGACGCATGGACAACCTGTAAAGGCAAATGATACAACATTGCCTGAGGAAAGTCACGAGAGTTTGAGAAGATCAAAAATTACAGTCTCCAGTATGAATTACAACTGAATGTAAACAAAACAAAACCAAATCCTCACAACAGAACCAATAGATGACATCATGGCCCATGGAAAAAAGTTTTAGATTGTCGAGTATTTCATTTTTGTGGATCCACAGTCAATACCCACGGAAGCAGCAGCCAAGAAATCAAATGGTGTAAGGTAAATAAGCGGCCATCTAGCTCAGAAGCAACAAAGCCCACATGGAAGAAGCACACCAGCCTGTGCGATCACAAGGTGTTGAAGGGATCAGGCATCAAAGAACAAAAAATCATATCACTGTGAATGAGGGTGAGTGTAGAGTGGGGACTCAAAGCCCATCTGTAGGCAATTGGACATCCCCTTACAGAAGGGTTGCGGGGGGAAAAGACAAGCCAGTCAGGGTGTAGCAATGATGAAACATACAACTTTCCTCTAGTTCCTAAATGCTTCCTCCCTGCCCCACTATCATGATCCCAGTTCTACCTTACAAATCTGGCTAGACCAGAGGATGTACACTGGTATAGGTAGGAACTGGAAACACAGGGAATCCAGGACAGATGGTCCCTTCAGGACCAATGGCAAGAGTGGGGCTACCGGGAGGGTGGAGGGAGGATGAGGTAGAAAGGGGAGAACAATGACACGAATCTGCATCTAACCTCCTCCCTGGGGGATGGACAACAGAAAAATGGGTGAAGGGAGACATCAGACAGTGTAAGAGATGACAAAATAATAATAATTTATAAATTATTAAGGGTTCATGAGGGAGGGGGTTGTGGGGAGGGAAGGGGGAAATGAGGAGCTGACGCTAAGGGTTGAAATGGAGAGCAAATATTTTTAGAATGACGAGGACAACAAATGTACAATTGTGCTTTACACCTTTGACGTATGTATGGATTGTGTTAAGAGTTGTATGAACCCCCAATAAAATGATTTTTTTTAAAGAAACAAATAAATAAAATGGTATGTGGCATGGAGCAAATCACTGCCCAAGACCTCTTTAAAGTGCTAAGAACAAAGACCTCACTCTGAAGACAATGTAAACCTGACCCAAGTCATGGTATTCGCAACCGCCTCCCATGCATGCAAAAGCTGGATGGTGAGTCAAGAAGACGGGGTGAGAACGGACGCCTTGACTTATGGTGTTAGTGAAGAACACTGCAAGTCCCCTGGACCAACAGCAAGAAGGACTGACAAATCCATCGTGGAGGAAGTCCAGCCAGCACGCTCTTATAATGGAGGATGGTGAGACTTGTCTCAAGTATTTAAGACATGTCACAAGAGAGACCCGTCCCTGGCACAGGACATCATGCTTGGTCAGGCGGAGGGCCAGTGCCCATGAGGAAGACTCTTGAAAGATGGATTGACCCCCTAGCTGCAACAAGGGACTCAGAAGTAACGCGGCGAGGAGGGCGCAGAAGCAGGGCATGTTTCCTTCTGATGGACATAGGATGGCGATGAGTCTGGTCGACACGCTGGCACTAACAGCAACAAGCCTGTGAGGTCTCTGCCATCCTCTTCACAGAACAATGCAAACATCCGAATGAGCTCCAATGGAGCCACTTCCCCTTTTGTGCGCTGTTCTTTTGATGCAAGAAACCTTTGCCTAGCCCGAGATCCCAAACATTTTTTCCTGTGCTCTTTCTCAAGGTTTCGTAGTTTGTGTTTGACAATTAAGTAAGTCTGGATCTATTGTGAGTTGAACTGTTGTATTAGGTGAAAGGTTTTGGGAAGAGGTTTTGTTAAGTTTCTCAGGTGGGAAATACCTTGGTTCTTGGCTTTGCAGGAGAGAGAATTCACAGGAAACCTGGTTTGTGATTCAAGTGGGTTTTTTATAAAGGACCAAAGATATTTTAGGTTTTACATTTACTGAACACAGGCAACCTCACGGGACTGCACACCCACACGTGGCAGCCTGGGGCCAGAGACGTGCACGGCCAAGCAGAAAACAAAGAGGGCGGTGGTCTCCAGGTTCTGGCCGCTAGGGCCTTCAGCTGGGAGACATGGTCAATGGTACTGGTTGATCCTATTGGCTGAATTAAGCCCACCCGGCCTAGTTTAGGCCCACCCAGGTGTACTGCCTCCCTGGCTTGGGGCCTGAATTAGCGCATGCCCTTTAGACTTTATTGGCTTCCAAGTGTAGGGGGCCCTTAGGCATGGAGAGGACCAACCCCCTATCTTGCTACCTAACAGTTTGGTTTTGCCTAAGGATGTTTTGGGACTAAAAAGATTTTAAGAGCCATTTTGACAAGACTCAATTTTTGTCTCAGGACTACCACTTTTAGATGGGGTAAAGGATGTCCCAAGAGACTGGATGATTCTCTCAAGGTTACTGCTTGTCATGAGTTCCCTCGACTATTTCCTCCTTTGTCTTGCTCGCCCATGGCCAGGTCACACCTCTGGGTCCTGGTGTGGTTGGGTAGGACCATATAAATAGCTCCAGCTAATGAGGTGTGAGCAGACGTTACTGGCTTTCTACTCCTGTCAAGGAGGAGCCCACGTGGTGTAGTGGTTATGAATTAGACTGCTAAGTGCAAGGTCAGCCGCTCTATATCACCAGGCAGCTCCGAGGAGGAAAAGACAGAGCTTTCTATGTCTGTAAAGAGTTAATACAGCCTTGGGACCTCCCAGGAGGCAGTGCTCCCCTGTCCCAGAGGGCCGTGGTGCGTCGGAATGGACTTGACAACCGTGCGTCTAGTTTTGCGTTGTCCCTGTTTTGAGCATTGCCATCCCTTTGGGAGACCCTCAGACCCTCTCTTGCCCTCGGTGGTCACAGCCATCATGGAATGGGATGCCACCAACACAGAGGAAAACTGGCGCAGAGCCCGGAGAATTCATGATGGTAGACTCGTGACCTCCTTTTAGGGCTGCTTGTGACCACAGCATGACCTCGCTTACCCTGATGAACATGGCCACTCAGTGGGTGATTGGGATTGGGCAGCTCTTTGTAATATGTTTCAACCGTGGTGATGTACGGCCCGGGAATTACATGGCAATGAGGCTACAGGGAGAAATAATGCAGAAAATAAAAGCTACTCACAAACCAAGGTGGGCAAATGGTTATTGAGAGATTTCAGCTTCCCTTACCCCAGAGTCAGTCCTTCATCTGTCACTTTGTCATCCTGTGGTGGCGTCTGCGTTATGGTGATTGTCTACTACGCCGCCAGCAGGGTCACCCGCACGGACAGTGTCAGACTGGGACATTTTAGGAAGACTGGGACATTTTAGCCAAGGGGAACCGATGGGTCACAACAGAACATCGTCCAGCTCACATGCTGTGGACATGGGATCCGGAGAGTTCCATGGGACATCATGCTTGGTAACGCAGAGGGTCTGTGAGGGCATGGGAGACCCTCTGTGAGATGGGCAGGCACAGTGGCCACATCATTGGACTGCAACCCGCTGCGGATTATGCAGATGACCCACACAGGGCAGCATCTCATTCTCCTGCACACAGAGCCACCGGGGGCCAGAGGGGACTGGATGGCAGCTTTCTGTCTGCCTGTCTCTTTGTTGTCTATCCATATGCCAGTCCAGGGCAGTGCCTGATGCTGGCCACTTCATGCAATCTCCTCCAGCGTCACCATGGCTCACTCATTTGCCATAAGGGGAGACTGGTTGGCAAGGGAGTTGGATGGTGCCAGGGGAACACTCTCTGCTCCAGGCCCACTCCAGCTCCCCTGCACCAGCTCAGCTCAGAAAAGCAAAGTGGCCCAGAGTTTAACAGTTCTGCTTGCACTTGGTGACCCAGGAGGACCTCCCCACTTGCTTGGCACTAGAGACCCCGCCTAGGGTCTGTATCTACGTCTCAGGGCCCCTCGGAGATGCACAGGGACAAACTGGGAGCTAAGGAAGTGAGGTCCTGAGTCTGGAGTGGGGATACCCAGCAGATCTTGCAGTTCAGTCTAGAAGGCGAAGTGGCTCACCTTCTTGCCGTCTCGGGCCATGTGTGGAGAACATCCTTGCCTACTCAATAATCCTTTCCCAACTTCCTCCCCATTACCAGTGTGCCCAGCCCCAGGTGGAGCACCACGACTGGTTTAAACCAGGCATGATAAGCCTGTGCCTCATTTCCCAGCCTCCCTTGCACATAACATCGGTGGAACCGTAAGACATTAGTGGAAGACTGCTGGTGGGGAGGCCGGTGAAAGGGCCCAGTCTCCTGATAAGAGAGGGCAGACATGGCTGGGAGAGCCCTGCTCGTTCCACTCTTCTGCCTGCTTGTTTTCTTTGGATTGCGCACAGCTATTTCACGACCACGAGGAAAAACATTAAAAGATTCTCAGAACCTTTAGCCCGAGCTTTGTGGAGGCACTAAACCAAGGTCAACAAGCACCACCTCCTGATTTCTTGTTATGCGATAAAAAGCCCCCTTCCCGTGTGTTTAAACCTGCACGTATGGGCAGTTTTCCTATTCTTTTTGCAGTCCAAAGCCAATAAACCGAATGCACTGCCATTGAGTTGATGCAGATTTTCTTTCTCTTTTTTTGATTGCAGGTTCTTAGAGACCCTATAGGACAGGGTAGAACTGCTCTTGTGGGCTTCTGAGATTGTAACTCTTTACAGGAGCAAAAAACCCCATTTTTCTCCTTCAGAGCACCTGATGGTTTTGAACTGCTGACCTTGCAGTTAGGCCAACATGTAACCAAATGCCCAACCTGCATGGTATAGTACTTAGCAGGGGAGTTGGAAGAAAGGTCTTAGCTAGCTTGGGCTGCCATCATAGAAGTACCATAGTAGATGGCCGTAACCCCCAAGACATTTAAATGAAGAGCTGATACCAAGGGCTCAAATGGAAAGAAAATGTTTTGAGAATGATGAGGGCAATAAATGTACAAATGTGCTTCACACAATGGATGCATGTATGGGTTGTGATAAGAGCTATAGGAACCCCCAATAAAATGATTTAAAAATAAAAATTTTTAAAACCCAGATGTTTATTTTCTCACTCGTTGGGAGCATGGAAGTCCAGACTGAGGGCATCAGGTCCACAGGAAGGCTTTCTATCAGTGTCAGCTTTGGAGAGAGATCGTTGAGCTCCTGCTTGGTGGTCACGTACCTCAGTATCTCTCTTCCCCTGCCTCTGCTGGCTAGCTTGCTTAATCTTTTTCTCTCTCAAAAGAGATCAACTCAATATATCCCCTGCCTCGTTAACATCACAAAGTGGCCCATTCTGAAAAGGGATCCTGATAGGAGTAGGTTAGGATTTACAATTTGTATTTGGGGGGAGACCCAATTCAATGCATAACAGACCTTCTTCTAGGTTCCAACGCAGGCTGGCTTCCCATGGTGCCCAAGCAGGCCTGCCCCAGGAAGTGGCTCCTGCACGGATCAAGTCTGTCCTGCAGCAGCAGGGGCTTGCATTGAAGCAGCCCCACACCCCAGGCTCTGCAGCAGCAGCAGCCTTTCCCATCTTCCCCATCACCTCCCGAGTCAGCTCCCCACCTGAACACGGAGGCACTTCTCTACCCAAAACAAACATCTACCCACTGCCCCTAGGCCCCAGGAAAGGCATTCAGAGGTCTCCCCGGGCCCCATAAGAACCTCCCACAGATGACAACTCAATGTAAAGGACCACAAATCCTCACACCAGGTCACCAGTAGGTGACATCAGCATAACCGGAGAACAGATGGAAGCTGTCCAGTATTTTGTCTTGCTTGATCTGCAATGAATCCTCCTGGAAGCACCAGTCAAGAAGCCAAATGACACATTGCATTGGGTGAATCTGCTGCACAAGACCCCTCTAGAATGTTGAAAATCAGGGCTACCACCTTGAGGACTAGGGTGCGCCTGATCCAATGGCCTCAGAGTCATGTGAAAATGGGGTTTTGACTAAGGAGACCGAAGAAGAATCAATAGCATTGAAATCCGGTGCTGGTGAAGAATGCTGAAAGCCCCACGGACTGCCAATAAGGACAAACAGATCTGTCTGGGAAGAAGTACAGCCAAAACCAGGATGGTGAGACTTCCTCTCACGTCCTTTGGAGACCAGTCCCTGGAGAAGGACATCGTTCCTGGTGAAGTAGCAGGGCAGCAAAGAGGAGATCCTCCAGGAGATGGCCTGGCCCAGCGGCTGCAGCTCTGGGCTCACAGGTAAGAATGATTGAGGATGGTGCAGGACTGGGCCGGTTTCCGTGTGTTGGGCACAGGGTTGCTGTGGGTCGGACCCAACTTGATAGCACCTAACAGCAACTGTACGCCACGCTGCTGCTCTGCTCAGTGGCTATGAAGTCGATTCCCCCTCACGTTGACTCCATGTAGCAAAGTAGAATGGTCCCGTCTGCTTTTCAGGGCCGTGACCCTTCCAAAGCAGACCTCTGGAACTGTCTTCCAAACACTGCTGTGTGGGTTTGAATCACCAACTTTTCAGCTCAGAGCTGAGCACTGAATCGTTTGTGCCATGCAGGACCTCCATCAGCCACCACGCTGTCCTCTATCTGAACCCGCCTCCGTGGCCCAGCTTGAATCTCAGGCTGGTTGTTCCCTCCTTTGCCCTTAGTCCGTACCTCTGTTCCAGCAAGTGACACGCCATCCTGCACTGACTTATTCTCCAGGCGTTCTTGGAAGAGATTGTGGTCTCTGAGGGCAAGGCCCATCTTTCCTCTATTTGTCTGTACTTCCGGAACAGCTGGGAGAAAGAGGCTTTTTACTCCAGTAGAGTGACGGTCTTGGAGACTCACAGGGGCAGTTAGTTCTAGCCTGTCCTCTCGGGTTACTACGAGTCAGCTCTGACTAGAGGGTGGTGAGTGGTGAGCTGCCTCCTGAGTCAGTAAAGCAAGCCCTGTCCCAGGCGTGTTCTGGGATCTTAGCCTGAGCTTCCTCTTGCGCTTCCATATGGAGTCACTCTTCAGGGAACCTAAGGAGCCCCAGTGGTGCTGTGGGTTAGGTATCGGGCTACTAAGGTCAGTGGTTCAAACTCACCAGCTGCTCTGAGGGGGAAAGATGAGGCTGTCTGCTTCTGTGAAGATTGACAGCCTCCGAAATCAGATGCAGGGTCACTTTGAGTTGCAATCAACTCAATGGCAGTGGTCTTCTGGTAACTTGGGAAGTTCTCCATCATAAGGAAAGGGCTTGTCAATTTTCTTTTAATAATTGCTGAGCATCTACTATGTGCTGGTCAGTCAGCTATCTCCACAATACTGCCGAGTAACAAATACGCACAGACTCCAGAGGCACATGACTAGTGTCGTTTGTTTCTCGTTTGTCAGAGAGAGAGAGAGAGACCAGAGGAAGAGAGGCACATGCAGAGGTTCAAGTTTGCATGGCCGATAAGCATCAGAACCAGAATGAGCCCAAGACACTGTGTTACACACTGCCTCTCCATCTGTGTTAGTCTGGGTAGACTAGAGAAACAAATCTGCAGAAACTCATATATATATAAGACAGCATTTTATATAAAAGGTAAATGTACTTTAAGAAAACATCCCAACCCAGTGCTGTCCGAGCCCGTAAGTCCAACATGAGCCCATATGTCTGACACCAATCCACAAAGTCCTCCTCAAACTCATGAAACACACACTATGATGCCGACTGCAGGAGGAAAGCCGAGTCAGTGAATGTGTAAGCATCTCAGCACTGGCAGGGGTCTCCACACGGCTGCTCCAGCACCCAGGGCTGCATTGGGGTAGGTCCATGTGGCTTCTCCTCAGGGATGTCTCACATGAAGTGAGTTTTGCCAGCTGAAGCAGGAAACTAGCTAAGGCAGCTGCACCCTGGTCTGAAATCCAAGAACTAGAAAGGCGAGGCTCACCAAGCCATTTATCTCTCCGCCCTTCAATTAATCCCACATGTGTTTATCATCCAGGTTGGCACAATAAACCTTAACTATCTCACCATCTTTGAGAGCATCCTACCTCAGTCCATCAAGAGCGTGCTCATTAAAAACAAATAAAACCTACCACCAAAGCCAAGTATTCTAAAGAATGAAGGTTAATAAGGCAGAGTCATTCCGCCAGTCCCTTTTGATCTACACGGAAGTGGTTTCTAATAGTTTGCGCTTACGGCACAAAGCTATTGTGAATAATTTGTAAAGGCAAAACCCTCCAGCAGTCGAGTTGCTGGGTCCATGTAGTTGCTGTCTGTCAGCTGCCTTCCAATCAGCCCCCAACTCATGGCAGCCCCATGTCTGGCAGAGCCGAATTGGTCCAGGGTGTTTGCTTGGCTCCGAGTTTTTATATATATATATTGAAAAAGTTTATATTTAGCATTAGCCAGCTGGGCTCATTCTAGATGTTTCCAATTTTGTTGGCAACATCTAAAGTGTCACAGTCAGGAGCCAGTCAAACATATGCCTTCTTCTCCCCGTCAGGCCTGGTCAAGGTGTTGACCTTGCCTACGTCAATGTCATAGAGATTTTCCACAGCCTGTTTGATCTGGTGTTTGTTGGCTTTGACATCCACAGTGAACAGAAGTGTGCTGTTATCTTCGATCTTCTTCATGGCAGACTGTGGTCAAGGGGAACTTGATGATGGCATAATGGTCCAGCTTATTTCTCCTGGGGCCGCTCTTCTGAGGGTATTTGGGCTGCCTTCTTAGTCTCAGGGTCTTGGGCCGCCAGAAGATGGGTGACGTGTGGATTTTCTTTTTGTGTGGCTGTGGACGCCTTTCAGCACAGCCTTCTTGGCTTTTAAAGCCTTTTCTTTGGCTTCCTGATTGGGAAGAGCAGGAGCATCCTTCTTCGCCTTCAGCGCCATCTTCGTGAAAAAGGCGGCTCCGATCTTGATGGGAGCAGATCACTAAGGCTTTCTGCCTCCGAGCCCCCAGGTGTGTTCCACGAATCTCTTAAAGTGTTCATCAGTCAGCCGTGCGCAATCAATGTTCCCACCTTCTTCCAACAGGGGGTGTCAGCAAACACTTTCACCTGTGACTCATGGTGTGGCCGCTGGTGCCGATACTCCACGGCCCATGTGTGTCCAGTCTAGACGTCCAACCTGGAAGAACCTCTCCCCAGCCCAGAGAACCGAGTGAAGCACCGTTCCAGGTGTTCCCCACATGCCGAATATTGTGTCCAGAGAAAAGAAAGCAAAAGAGAAGCTGGTTATCGATTTAGTAAGCATCTATGGGAATTTTGCAGAAAGAATCAGAAACATCAGTCCTTGGGTGGGAATTTATCAATTAAAGGCTCAATGCCAAAAAACAACAACAACAAAAAAGCAGCAAGCTTTGGGAAACCACCTTAGCAGAAACTGAAACAGGAAAAGAGCCAAGGCCATGTGGGGAAGAATCAGGAGTCCGGGTCTGTGGGCCATCATTGCCATCAGGGGTAATGAGTGCTCTCTCCCTCAGCTCTGGGGTGAGGGGTCTACCACACAGACATGCGCAGAACCCACAGGCTGAGGAGGAGAGACTCTCCCTGCTGTGTGCTCAGTCTGCCCTCCGAGCCAACAGGGCGAATGACCACCTGGAGGTGAATTAGCTTCCCCCTACGAGGCTGAGAGCTAACATGGAAACCACCCGAGGGCCCATCCAGGAAGCTGTACGCTGACCTCTTCTGCCCACGTGCCCCGTCAGCTAGAATTCAGACGTAGCTCCATGGAAGCCACACTTGCCCCTGCGTTGTGGTGGCTGTGCCCCCAGTCAGAAGCTGGGGGTCTGCTGCTATAGGAAAAAAGTAGCAAGAAGGTCTGTGCCTCAGCCCATTCCATAGCATGGGCTTTGGCCTTGGGGAAAGCTGACCATTTGCAACACCTGCCAGCCTCCCCTCCCAGCCAGGACCACCCAGCATCCTTATGGAGTGAGGGGGGCAGAGAAGCGCATGTAAGATGCCTTATTCAATGCCTCACATGGGAGAGTGTATTTGTCAAGGGTTGGCTGTTGTGACAGAGAAGCCAAGTTTACCCCGAACAATAATTGTGCGGTTCTCTGAGGTAAAAGAATAAAACCCTGTGTGTATGGAGGTGACTGGCCCAGGGACTGAGCGGATCAGTAGCTCCACATGCCTGTCACCCATTTAAAACCCAAAGCCTAGCTCACTTCCAACGAGTCAATTCTGACTCATAGCAACCCTATAGGGCGGGGTAGAACTGCCCCAGTGGATTTCTGAGACTGTAACTCTTTATGGGAGTAGAAAGCCTCATTTTTTCTCTCATGAGGTGGCTGGTGGTTTCTAACTGCCAGACTTATAGTTAAGCCCCCAACTTATAGCCCAATAGGCCACCACCAAGGCTCCTGTTTTATAGTATGCCAAAGAATCCCAATGTGAGTTGGGAAACGCTTACTTAATTAACACAGGCATTTAGTCCCCTCTCGTCTTATATAAAAGTCTGAGTTGTGAAGCTCTGTGAAGCCAGAAGGCTCCATGTGCCTGTGTGGCTGCTCCACCGTCCCTAGGACGTTATCCTCCTCTGTAAGATCCAAGATGGCACCCCACTCATCCACCGTCCCCTCAGAGAGGCAAAGGGGAGATGTCCTCTCCATCCTCTTAGCATGATGTTCTAGTTGTCCACTGCTACGAAGCAACCTGCCCCTAGCCTTAATTGCTTTAAACGATAGACCATCTTATCTCACAGTTTAGGTGGGTCAGAAATTCAGAATTGCGGTCAAGTCAAGATGCCAACCAGGATTGCATTCATCCGAAGGCTAGATTGGGGCTTGGGGATATGCTTCCAAAATGCTCACCCACACAGCTGTTGGCAGACTCTCCATAAGGCTGCCTGGTTGCCCTAATCACATGGTTACGGGCTTCCCCCAGAACGAATGATCAGAGAGGGAGGGAATCAGGAAGAGGCCAAGTGCCCGTTACGTCTTTTTTTTTTAATCGTTTTATTAGGGGCTCATACAACTCTTATCATAATCCATGCATACATCAATTCTGTAAAGCACATTTGTACATTCATTGCCCTCATCATTCTCAAAACATCCACTCTCCACCCAAGCCCCTGACATCAGCTCCTCATTTTTCCCCTCCCTCCCTGGTTCCCCTATCCCTCATGAACCCTTGATAATTTATAAATTAGTATTTTGTCATATCTTGCACTATTCGACATCTCCTTTCACCCACTTTTCTGTTGTCCATCCCCCAGGGAGGAGGTTATATGTAGATACTTGTAATCGGTTCCCCATTTCCAACCCACCCTCCCAGTATCCCTACTCACACCACTGATCCTGAAGGGATCATCTGCCCTGGATTTCCCGTGTTTCCAGTTCCTATCTGTACCAGTGTACATCCCCTGGTCTCCTGAGATTTGTAAGGTAGAATTGGGATCATGATAGGGGATGGGGGGGTGGGAGGAAGCATTTAGGAACTGGAGGAAAGTTGTATGTTTCATCGTTGCTACATCACACCCTTACTGGCTCATCTCCTCCCCAAAACCCTTCTGTAAGGGGATGTCCAGTGGCCTACAAATGGGCTTTGGGTCTCCACTCCACACTCTCCCTCCCCCCCATTCACAATGATAAGATTTTTTGTTCTGATGATGCCTGATACCTGATCCCTTTGACACCTCATGATCGCACAGGCTGGTGTGCTTGTTCCATGTGGGTTTTGTTGCTTCTGTGCTAGATGGCCGCTTCTTTACCTTCAAGCCTTGAAGACCCCAGATGCTATATCTTTTGATAGCCGGGCACCATCAGCTTTCTTCGCCACATTTGTTCATGCACCCATTTGTCTTCAGCAATCGTATCAAGGAGGTGAGCACACAATGATATGATATTTTGTTCTTTGATGCCTGATAGCTGATCACTTCGGCACCTCATGAGCACGCAGGCTGGTGTGTTCTTCCATATGAGCTTTGTTTCTTCTAAGCTAGATGGCCACTTATTTACCTTCAAGCCTTTAAGACCCTAGACACTATATCTTTTGATAGCCAGGCATGATCAGCTTTCTTCACCACATTTGCTTATTCACCCGCTTTGTCTTCAGCGAATGTGTCAGGCAGGTGAGTATCATAGAATGCCAATTTAATAGAACAAAGTATTCTTGCAATGAGGGAGTACTTGAGTGGAGGCCATCTGCTACCTTAATACTAAACCTATAAATATATGCACATAGATCTATTTCCCATCTTCATATATAAATATATTTACATATGCACATGCCTTTATTTAGACCTCTATAAATGCCCTTTGCTTCCTAGCTCTTTCCTCTATTTCCTTTTGCTTCCCTCTTGTCCCACTATCATACTCAGTCTTCATTTGGGTTTCAGTAATTTCTCTTGGTTACTTTACCCTTGATCATGCCCTTCCAGGCCTCCTACACCCTCCTCACCACCGATTTGGATCACTTGTTGTTCCCTTGTCCCTGGGTTTGTTAACACCACTACCTTTGCCGGTTACATCTTAATCTCAGATGCCATGCACTGCTGTTACTTCTTCCACAGTGTGTTCATAGGAGAAAGTCACTATGTCCCGACAACAGACCACACTTATGGAGAGGGCAAATAGGTCCTGCCTTGTGCAAGGACAAGCATCAACGCATTTGTGGGCATACTTGAAGTTTTCCAAAGGGCTCATCCAGGACGCACACATACCTCTTCCACTTGCAGTCACCTGGCCACACATATAAGGGAGCTGGAACATGAGGGGGCTTCTAAAAGTTCCTGGGAAGTACCACGATCTTTTCTTTCAGTTTTTTCATGGACTTTTTGAAGTCCTCGAGTGTCATCATCCTAGCATCTGTGTCACTCATTGAAAGAGCCCTGGTTACACCGAGTTTTGAGCTTGGCTGCTAACTACAAGGTGAGCAGTTCGAAGCCACCAGCCATTTCTCTAGAGAAAGGGGAGGCTTCTTATCCCTGTAAAGATGAATAGTGTTGGAAACCCACAGGGGCAATTCTACTCCTGTAGGGAGGTCACTGTGAGTCAGAATTGACTCGATGGCAGTGAGTTTGCTGGTTTCTTGGTTGGGTCCCCTCCATTAAAAATCACTGGTATGTGGCTACAGGAAAGAAGTGGGGAATGAATACAAGCTTTGGCCTCAGAGAAGAAGCAAAGGTACAAATATGCTCAAAGACATTAAAAAGAACCCTGTGGAGTGTAATTCATAGTCCAGGGGAGAGAACATCCCCAGCATCCTCTCAACTTGTGGTCAGGTTGAAAACTCAGGTTCAATGACAGCACGACCCCACTTATAACCACTCATACACATGGATCCCATGGGTGTTGAGGTCAAGAGGTGACTGGAAGGATGCTTTCCAGCACAATAACTGCGGTCGAATTCCTGGCGATGTCCCTATTCGTTTCCACATCATTGGACTGCTTTTGTCATTTACCGCATTTTCCCCAAACCAGAACACGCTATTAAAACCCCATCTTTCTTCCTATTGTCTCTAATGACTCCATTTCCCCAAGTCGGCCTAGAGGAGGAGGGTTCCTGAGGAAGTCCTGGGCCTCTTCTGCTTGAGCCTTGCTGGGACGTCTGTCCTCTCTGAGGCGTGCTGAGCACCAGGCAGGCAGGAGAGAAGGGCCGCACGAGGCCAGGCCAGGTGGGCAGTCAGGGTGCTCCAGCCAGCACAGTGTTAGGGTCCACAGAGTAGGGAAGGTAACGGGAGGGCAGAGGGCCTGAGCAGGACACACTATGAGGCTCAAGAGGGTCACCTGGGTCTGGACAAAGGCCCAGTGCCAGCATCCAGGCTGAGGTCAGCACTCTTGGTCCCAACGTGCCCCAAGGTCCAGGCAGAATGAAGATTCTAGAGTGCAATGTGTGGTAACAGTGATAGGAGAACACTGAGAAGACCTTATATCCCCCACCCACAGCGGCCAACTGGGCCGCCCTACTGCCCTATGGCAACTATGAGGGCTGCCTGGGAGCATGTCACGGTTGCTGCAAGCAGGCGTGCGGTGTTGACTGCGCTGCCTCCTGCTGGGGCGGAGGTGAGTGAGTGGGCTCACCCTTGACAGCTCTGCTCTATGAGTGGTAGCTCCTTGGACGGCTGGGTTGAGCAAGATTTTTAAACCAATTCGGGCCTTAGCAGGAATGATGGCATGAGTGACTCGTGACGTCTGCCAAGGCACAGAAGGAGAGTCTTGTAGTACAAGTGCCATTCTTCCAGGCGCTTTTCCTTTCTCACTAGGGGTTCACCCCCATCTCCTTTTCCCCCAGTTGTCTGACTTCTACAATATGGAAGCATCACCCGTAAACCCACCCTTCCCGTTTTCGCTGGTGATTCCAGCTGAGGGCAACCCCACGCATGGGTACCATGCTAGAGTATCTCTGTGCAGAGGGCCAATTTGGCTAAATGTCATAGATTGGTACATCATCAAAGGAGCCCTGGTGGCATCGTGGTTACTCATTGGGCTGCTAACCGCAAGGTCAGCAGTTCTAAACCACTCTGTGGGAGAAAAACGGGGCTTTCTCTTCCTGGAAAGAGCTTCTGTTTCGATTTCAGAAACCCACAGGGGCAGTTCTACCCTGCCCGATCGGGTCACTCTGAGTCAGCCTCGACAACATGGCAGTGAGTTCAATTGTAAACTAGAGGGCCCTGGTGGTGCACTGCTGGATAACCAACCATTGGGTTGCTAACCCAAAGGTCGGCACTTCAAACCCATTAGAGGCTCCACAGGAGGAAGATGAAACTCTCTGCTCCTGTAAAGACGTATGGCCTTGGGAGTTGGAATCCACTCAATGGCAGTGGGTTGGGGTTGCTTTGTAGAATGCTTTTCCCACTTGGCATTACAACACAAGAACGGCCCTTTGATTTTTAATATTCTTTTTCCAAGAGACCCATAGTCATTGTTGAAAAGACAAAGAAGCAACAAGAACAAGAGCTTTGAAATGTCTTTAATTACAAAGCCCATGAAAGATGCCAAACCGGGTCAGACAGCGGCAAGCAAGAAGGATGGGACTCTTGAGCCTGCCTGAGCGTCAGAATGACCCGGGACGCATATTCAAAACGCACGCTTCCTCCTCCAGGCTTAAGAAAGGTTATCTCCCCACCAACCAGGAAAAATAAATAAACAAAACAAAGTGAGAGAGAGCGAGAGCAAAGGCTATGAGCAAGACAATTCACGGGAATCGAAGGCTAAGTGGTCAATAAACATTAAAAAAAATGTTCTTCCCTGTTAGTCAGGAAAATAAAAATTAAAACAATGAGAAGCCTTTTCCCCACCCAGCAGATTGGCAACAATTCAAGCGTGATAACAGCCTGCCCAGGCAGGGAAGTGGGCATGCTTTGCTACAATCTCTTGGGAAAGTCAGCTGGAGTTACAATTAAAATTAAAAATATCTTATACATTCACTTGACAGAACGAGTCTGCTTCCTGCATCATCTCCACAGCGGGGCAAGCACCAGTATGTGCACATACACGTGCAGCAGTGGCTGGAGCAACAGATATTTGCTGATGGACTCGCTCCCCAGCTCGGCTGGCTCTCAGCTGTAGGGAGCCAGACCGTGGTGACGCAAACAAGTACAAAGCCCTGCTCCCGGGGAGCTTACGTCCTCAAGCGAGAAGACGGTGCTCACCTGACAGACGGATCGATGTTCTTAAGATGTGGTCTATCTGTTGCTGATGAGCACTAAAGGGGAAGTAGCAGGGGGGGAGGGGGGTTGAAACAGAGTAATCAGAGAAGGCCTCCCGGAGAGGGCAGCATTTGGCCATAGAACCGCAGAAGGGGAGCATCCCGCAGAAGGACCGGCCAGTGCAAAGGCAGGGTGGGCGCGGTGTGGAGAAGAGCGGCAGCGAGGACAAGAGGAGGTGGTGAGGGCAGAGCGGTAACAGAGGCAGGTCATGCCGGGCCCTGGGGCCCTGGGGGGCCTTGGGTTGACTCTGGGACGAAGCTCTCCGTCTGGCTGTGAGCAGCTTCTGTGGGCTTGTAGAGGCCGCTGAGAGGGTGAGGAGAGCGCTGGGGTGCGCGTGCTGGGGCAAGCCGACGTCTGGAAAGAGACCCCAGCTTAATAAATGAATGAATAAACAAATGAACGAACAAACAAATAAATAAATAGAATAGAACAGACCCCAGCTCCCAAGAAGGAGCAGCCAGCGCAGTGGGAGACACAGCAGAGCCGCAGCCTGGCAACCACGTGAAGGCAGCCTGCAGGGAGGGACAGTGGGGGGGAGGGGTCCAGTGTGTTGACAGGTCAAGTCTGATGGGGACTAAGTGTTGACCATGGCCGTCAGGATGTCTTGCGGGAGAATGGCTGGCAGGTGGCGGATCACTGTCGGAGTTCCTCTTGGCTGCTGCCACAGAACGACTTCTCCCCCACGGGAGGCTGCGACAGACAGCAATGGAGTGGTCAGGAGGATGGAGGTCTGAATTTAGGGCACCATGTCCAGGGGAAGGCTCTCTCTCGCTCCTTGGTTCCTGCGAGAGCCTCGCAGGCACGTACTTCTGCTGCCCCTGTTTGTGCTTGCTCGACTGTGTCTAATCTGCTCTTTCTATATCTCAAAAGTGATTAAGAGGCCCAATTAATAAGGAATGCTTGCCTCAAGCGCAGCACTCTCAGAAAGAATTATCCATGAGTGTCAACTTGACAATGGTTCGACCGAACTAGCACGGATGAGAACCGTAAAGGGCAGAGAGCCTCAACTAACCGTAAGGAAACACGGTGGGCAGGGTCGTGAGAGTGAGGACGCTGACTGGTGTGTAATCCGCCGACGGATGGAGCTTGGTTTTGCAGACTGCCACCCACACTACGACGCAGTCAACATTTTCAATGAGTAAGGGTAGGCCAGGAGTCCTGTTGGCATCATCCTAACTGTAAGGTCAGCAGTTTGAAACCACCAGCCGCTCCAAGGGGGAAAGATGGGGCTTTCTACTCCCATGAAGTTAGTCTCGGATTCTGGGTTGCATAGGGCTATGGATGACAGCGGGAGCCCGGGATGGATTTGTGGGAATTTCATAGGAAAGAAGCCTCTGGAGGTTTCCCTTTATCCATAATAGAGGGATGGGAAGAAAGTGACGTTACAAGATCAAAATGATAAATAAACCTGACCTGAACAGTTAAAATCTTGTCTGTTGATCCCCACCTCCCACCCCCTGCTCTGGTGAAAGTTAGGCCTGATCTGGTTTTCAACATTTTAGTTTGTTTTTTCATATTAAGATTTATCTCAGATGTGTTATGTCATTGGGGGTAACTCTCTTGAATTTTCTTTAAATATTTTTAGTACTTACAACCCAGAATTGAAACCATAGAGATAACAAGTAGAATAAGGATTTCTAGTTACAGTGGTAGTGGTGGGGGGTGGGGGTGTCACAAAAGGGAGCTGATGTCTAGGAGTCCAGGAAGAAAAAGAGTGCTTTGAAATTGATTGGGAAAGCGATTGTACAACGCTGCTGGATGCGATTGAACTATGGAAGGTTAGGATTTCTTGATTAACTCCTAATGAAATTGTTTTGAAGGGTTAAAAAAAACAAACCAAGATTCTCGGAACCCCATGGGGCAGGTCTGCCCTGTCCTCCAGGCTGGCTACGAGTCGGCCTGGACTCAGGGAAGTGAGTTAGTTTGTCTGAGGTTTCGGCCACACCCATAGTGAAAGGGTTTCGTTACAAAGGGACACCCTATTCCCCAGCAGGATTATGTCCTCAAATATCGGGCTTAGCCTTCCAACACATTCACAGGTCAATTCCTAACAGTCACTAGATGGGCGCTTGGTTAGGGCCTCAGGGAGGGACGCAGAAAGAGCTACTGAGAGCAAAGAGGACAAGCGGGCAGCAGCTGACAGGATCAGGCCAAGCAAGCGGGCGGGCAGCTGTGTTCCGCCAGAGAACAATGGGGTACCGTGTCCTTGAGCCCCAAGGGAGGGGCCTCTCCAGGGGAGCCGGGAAGAAAGCTGAACTCTGCCTTAATTAAGGCTCATCAACAGCAAGTCGGTTGCCAAGCCTGACCCAGGCTCTGCCTGTGCGGCAAGGGGTGGGGTGTGGGGGGGCCCTGAATCCTTGGAGAAGTGCTCAGGCCTGGAGGCGGAAATGAGCCCCTGATGAAGTAGCCATGGCCAGAGGAAGGCCACAGCCCTGGGGGTGGGGGGTCGGGCCGGCTAAGGCCAGTCCTGAGGGAAAAGAGATGGTGGAGCACAGCTTCTTCCTTCCCCAGGGGTAGCAACTGATGAGGCAGGGCAGGCTTCGTGGTGAATTCTAGTCGAAAGGACTCTGATGTTCAACTCTGTCTGGTGTTGAGTGAGCAGATACTTGCTGCTGCTGCCGCTGGTGGTGTTGCTCTCAGCCTTCGGGCTGGTGCCAATTCACGGCTGCCTCTGGTGCACATAGCATGACTGCTCCAGAGGGTTTTCAAAGCTGTGGCCTTTGGAAGCAGACTGCCAGGCCTGGCTTCGGAGGGACCCACGGGTGGGTCTGAACCATCCTCTTTCCGGCTCGAGTCGAGCACCACCCAGGACTCCAGATGCTCTCAAGAGGATCGCTGGAAGGGACCCCAGTCTGCATCTCAACCACCCGCATACGTCACACACGGAGAAGCTGCGGCTCAGAGAGAGGAGTCATTTGCCCCGGGTCACGTAGTTGGTGAACGGCAGGGCTGGGAGCCCGAATGAGAGGGCCTGGTCTCTGAGTGAGAGCCCCCCCCCCATGGCACCTATGGGTTGAGTGGTGCCCATCCAACTCACAAATTGAGGAAATAAATCTGGGGGCTGGGCAGGGCCCAAGATCAGTTAACCAGGCTTGGGTAGGGGTTGGAGAGGGTGGGCCTAGCTCCTCCACAGACCTTGGTGGGTTTACCAACCCCACTCTTATGGGTAAGACGCTGTCCCTGGAATCGCCTGACCAGCTGTGAGCTGGAGGACTGCTGAGTTTCGGGGTTTCACCTCGCTGAGGTGTGGAACCTGGCTCTCTGGCTCTTAGTCACTTCATGCGGTGGGGCTGTGGTGGAGTGAGGAGAACCCTCGGGGCTGACCCACAGCCCCTCACCAGTGCAGGGAGTCCCCGGGAGCCCTCCCCGCCCTGGCCCTGGTCCCATGCTCATCAACCCTCAGGTGCCATGGCTGGAAGCAGAGGAGCTATAGACCAGATGCTCTCAGTGCCTCCTGGCACACGGCCCAGACCGGAGGGCAAGTAGCAGTGCTGTGAGCAGAGGAGGCACCCTGAAGAGTCCAAGACAAATGGAGGCTGAGACTCAGAGACAGGGGTTCTAAGGCCTTTAGTTCAGGGGCCACTGGGGGACTGGGAATGGTGGCCTTTTTGCAGCTAAGAAAGATGGATACCTATGTATTTGTCCCCTTTCCACAGATGCTCTATTGTAGATTGTTGGGTTGACAGCTCTGCTCCTTCAAGGTGTCTTGTGAAGTCCTTTCCCAGGAGGGGAAACGTAATCGAACTGGAAAGAATGTGACAGGCAGCTGTGTTTGTTTATTTATTCAGAATAAATAACCTTTTATTCTGAATTGGGTGAAGGTTTACAGAGCAGACTAGCCTTCCCCTCAACAATCCATACACAGTTCATTTCATGTCATTGATTACAGTCCTCTCAGTGTAACATCTCTTATGCCACTTAGAGATGGGGAATTTTCATCTGAGCCTGCACCCCAGTATCCAGGCAGAACAAGAGCATGCAGGCATGAGGGACCTCAGAGGTCACAGCACCACTGCCTCCTGGTACCCAAGATCGGGTCTCAACTTGCTGGACACACACAGCGTCACTATGTCCCCGCAATCGCCTGGCCAGTGTTGAGCTGGAGGACTTCTGTGTTTCACTGTGTGAAACTTGGCTCGCTGGCTCTTTGTCACTTCATGCTGAGAGCGGTCACTCGACTTACTGCTCTCCTTCATACACCTGGCTCTGCTGGGCTACGCAGAACAGCCAAGGGATCACGGTGGGTGCCAGCGGCCTGGTGTTCCCACGCCCCCCTCCCTCCCTCACTCAGTTCAGGCCTTCGCCCCCCATTTGGAAGGATGCAGTGGCCACAGAAGTTACCTGAGAGGATGCTCTGAGCCCAGGAGTACGTTCACCACTGAGGCACAGCCCTGGATTGGGTCCACGCCCACACCCATTTGCCGGCCTATGCCTGCCAAGTGGGAAGGGGTCTCTGTGGGCAGGGCAGGGAGGGGGAAGTTCAGCACGGCCCACCCAGCTGGCAGTAGGAACAGGACATGGTCACCTGTGAGGCTGCCTAAAGGGGGCCAGGGTCTCTCGGGCAACTGTTCCCTCCCAGCCCGGCCCCTGTCCAATCCCGTCTCCAGAGCCCGGGGAAGGCAACCCTGAGCCATCCATCTCCCGGCAGTGCCTGAGACACCGCTCATCATGTTGGCTGTGCAGGTCCAGGTCCTCCTTTGCTTCCCCCCAGGGCTGGACACTGGTCACCCACTCCGGGGGCACCTCCCAGGTGGCCACCCACTCAGCCTCAAGTTTGGAGACTGAGCCACCAAAGCCCTCTGCCGGTGCCCACGGCACTGGGGAGAAAAGCCGGCTCTGATCTGAATATCCCCAAACTGGTCCAGAGATCCTTTCGGTGTCTCTTGACAGGTCACGGCGTGAGGCCTGTTTCTTACCGTGGGATGTTGTCGAGCCTCGATCACGGGCCCTGAGAAGGGGATAACCAGGAGCCCTGGAGGCAGAGCAGCTATGCCCTGGGCTGCCAGGCGTGCAGTTCAAAACCACCAGCTGCTCCACAGGAGAAAGAAGAGGCTTTCTACTCGGATAACAAGTTAGTCTCAGAAACTCACGGGGCAGTTCCACCCTGTCCTGCAGGGTCGCCATGAGTTGGCATCGACTGGCTGGCAGGGAGAAGCAGGGGATTCAAGGAGCCTCGGGGGAAGGCACAGTGGTTAAGTGCTTGCTGCTAACCAAAAGGATGGATTCGAACCCCCGGGCTGCGGAAGGAAGCCCCGCTCTCTGCTTCTGTAAAGATGACAGCCAGAAAAACCCTGCAGGGCAGCTCTGCCCTGCCAAGCTAGCGAGTGGGCGGGGCCACCGCATCTGAAGCGACACAAAGGCCCCACCAGCATGACAGGGACAGACGCACATTGTGGCTGTGCTCCCAACGGAGAGAGCCACGGAGCCCTTTGTCCTCTGAAGAGCTTGCAGTCCTAGAGCTGCCCCCAAACCAAAACGTTTGGACTTCCTAGGCTGCTTCTCCCCCTGGAAGAGGCCCCCAAATCCCGTGTTAACCCCCATGCTCTGCTCTTTACTTAGAAAGTAACACTCAGAATCAACTCAATGGCAAACGTATCCCAGGATTCGATTTGCTTCCCTTCCAAACGTGGAGATATCTTTCTTGAGACCAGAACACATCTTGAGTCCTTTATTTCAAAAGGGAGGGGGCAAAATATCACGCGCGCGCACACGCGCGCACGTGTGTGTGTGTGTGTGCATGCGTGCATTGTCTGTGTGTGAAACCTCTGGTGGTGAAGCTGGAAATAAATCCCAGAGGCTGAAAGCATTTGTCTGTGTGCCAGAGGGTTTTGATGGAGGGTGGGGACCTGGGCTTGTGCAGGGTTAAATTCAGGGCTCCCTCCACCTCTTGGGAGGGGACAGACTTCTTCCTGGCCCCCACTCCCCATGGTGTTGCCACCCTGCTGCCTTGTTAGGAGAGAGCTGGAGGGAAGACTGGCCAGCAGTCCTCTGACCTGCTTAGCCGAGGGAAGGTGAGCACCCTGGCATTCCCACTGGGTGCCATCTTGTATAGCCTCACACCGTCAAGCCTGGATTGGGTGGTGAGATAGTTAGTTTATTGTGCCAGCCTGGCCGATAAACACATGTGGGATTAATTGAAGGGCAGAGAGATAAATGGCTCGGAGAGCCTCGCCTTTCTCGTCTCTCACTCTTTGATCATCGGTGTGCGGCTGCTTTGCTTGTTCTGTGCCTCAATTTGCAAGCTACACTACCTGTGGGACACCTAACCTGTGGACTCTGTCGCTGTAAGTTGAGGTCCCTTTAAGACCTGCCTCGCCACACAATTGGAATTTACATCTCTTGAGCTGGTGACTGACTGTTGGCGACCTGGCTGATGGTTGGTGACCTACCTTGCTGTTTGCTGCCTGTGCTGGGATAGCATGGGATAGTCCTACGAGAGGACTACCTGGCGGCCCTCAAGACTTGAAGGACTGCCAGTGTCTCACAACTCTCTCTCACTGGAGTGAGTTGCACTGAGCCATGTGCACTGCTTTATAATTTAACTGTTCATTCTTGTATTATATATCTATCTGTTCATTTCTTGTGTTATCTATCTTTATAAATACATATATAATTAGCAATCTGGTTTTGTCTCTCTAGAGAACCCTGTCTAATACAGGTGGCGACTGGGGAAGGGGGCTGTTGGATTGAAGAAAAAGAGGCTGGCTTCAAACCCCAGCCATGGGACAACTTTGGGTGAGTCACCACCCAGAAATGTAGTGTCAGGAAGTGAAGCCAGCGAGGGCTGGGGGGGCTGGGGGGTTGGGGGGCTGACCCATAATTGCCGGAAGCATGGTGGACCTGTCAAAAATGCTTGCCGCTAGTGACATAAATTAGGATGCGAAGGCAAGTTTCTGCTTTTTTTAGTGATGGTTTATTTACGTGTTTTTGACCATGTGAAAAAATTTTAAATTCATCCAGAAAGGAGAAAAAAATGGTCTCGATAGACAACTGCCCTGGGCTCAGGATGTTCTGAGAAAGTCTGGGGAAGGGGCCTGTTCCTGGAGCTGATGCGGGAAAGGGTGGAGAGGAGGGGCCGGCCACAGGGAGGGACAAGGACTCAGTGGGCCCAGGATATCAGAGTCAGAGAGAGCCAGGGGATGGTAAGCATCCCCACGAGCTCCGCACAGAACCCGCAGCAGGCCGAGGTGAAGACGTTTCATGCGTTTTCATATGAGAAAGAAAGATGGGTCCTGGAGGCAAGGGGCCGGGCTTGTGAGTCATTGCTGCGGGTCAGCAGGACAGGGGTGGTCACCCGGGGCCTGGGACTGAGAGCACTCGATTCCCAGGGGAACCCAGGCCTGCGTGGACAAGACGCAGAGGCACGTTTGCTGGGAACGGAAATGCTTCGGTCGTGACAAATGCTGGGGTGCAGAGGCCTGTCTCGTGGGCAGCCAGAAGAAGAGCACACTGGGGCATGATTGAGCAAGAGGAGCCGGCCCCGTCCGGGTGGGATGGGGCCAACGCCCCTAGATGGCCAGACTCGGTGGAGACTGTGGGGAGACGCTGGAGATGGCTGGAGAGTGGGTGGGATTCCCTGTGACAGGTCTGGCGGGTGGGGGGGCGGGGGGTGTCAGCTAAAGAGCCTGGACTGTAGCCTGGAAGCAACAGGCGCCAGCAGAGGATTTTAATCAGGGAGGGGCTTTGGGAAGCAACCTCTGCCAGCCCTCTGTGAGAGGGAGAACAGATCAGAACAGACCAGAGGCAGAGAGACCCCGCAGGACTTGGCCCAGCCAGTAGACAAGTTCCTCCTGGGTCCTCAAACACACCACGCTTGTTGTGCCCCCAGGGTGTGTGTGTGTGTGTGTGTGTGTGTGTGTGTGTGTGCATCCACATGGTAACTGCACTCCAGCTAGGCAAAGAGTGTTCATCTCTGTAACCGATGCTGAAGGCTGCCTGGGAAGTCCCTGGGTGGGGCCAGTGGCCAACGTGCTCGACTGTTCGCCAAGAGGTTGGAGGTTCAGGCCCGCCCAGAAGGGCTTTGGAAGCTTGGCCTGGAGATCTACTTCCCAAACCACCCACTGGAGCGATGTGACACACAGGGACGCAGGGCGTCAGAGGTGGCTCCGAGCCAACAGAGGGACCAGCTGGAGTCACAGTGTCAGAGAGACTCTCAGGCCTGTGAGAAGAGCCACCATGGATCAGTGGTGTCTGGCATCGGCGGGAGCAGATGTGGTAGCCCAAGTGCACCAACCCATGCCCACTCAGCACCCACTGGATGCCAGGCACCAGGCCACGAAGCCACGTTTGTGCAGAAGTCCAGTTCCAGAACACTTGGCCCTACAGCGAGCAAAGCACTTGGGGGCGGGGCCCCACTCTGTGGCCGTGCCCCTTCCTGCTTTGAGCCTCCCTGGGGCCTACTTAAGGGACCCCGGCCTGTGTCCTGTGGTCTCGGGGCCTTGAACAGATTGGATGCTTTGAGAGCTGTTTGTGGAAGAAAGGAAAGTGAGTGATTACAGTTGCCCTGTTTTTCATTCAAGAATGAATCAATATGCAGACTCTGCCAGACCCTCTGGAGAACCAAGAGGTCAATTAGATCCAATCTTTGCCCTCCAGCAATTGGCAGTGCCATCTGGGGCGTCAACACGTGCTCGAAGCTGTAAAACAAGGCTGTTGTAAGTAAAAAAGGGCCTGAAGAGCCCGGGTGGCGAGGTGATTACTCATCGGGCTGCTAACCACAAGGTCAGCAGTTCAAACCCACCAGCCTCTTGGGGTAGAAAAAGTTGCCTTCTCGGAAACCTGCAGGGGGCAGTTCTACTCTGTCCTAGGGGATTGCTCTGAATCAGAATGGACTTGGTGGCAGTGAGCTGGGGAATGTTTTTTGAGGAAGCAGCCTTGGTGGTGGTGAGGCTGCTGAGCAGCACGGTTAGCAGTTCAAATGCACCAGCCCCTCCACAGGAGGAAAATGAGGTTATCCCGTGAAGATTGGCAGCTTCGAAAACCCACAGGCACGATTCGTCATTCTATGCTGTCCTACGGGGCCACGATCATTTACTCGTTGGCAGTGGGTGTGGGTTTGGGCATAGCTGTGTATCTGCATTCTAGGGGGGCCCTCACCTCAGGAGGGCAGACATGGCTTACTTGGGGTGCAGTGCAGTGGAGGGGCAGAAACCAGAAGGGAGGTGCTGGGAAGAAGGACACCCTAGGGCAAAGGGTGACGGCTGGGGTCCCTCTGTGCTGCCCTCTCCTCAGGGAGCCTGGGAGCAGAAAGCAGCTGTGTTGGAGGGGCCTACAAACTGACTGGAAGGAAACCCTTGGAGAGGACAGAGGCCTGCTTCGAACAGGCCAGGTTCATTCAGAGCCTGGGCTGCTGGCAATGTCCGCTCCACAGCTCAGGCAGCAGTATGGGGGAGGCAAGTGAGGGCCGGGTGCGGGACCGGGCAGTGTCTCACTTGCTTGTGCATAGGTCAGGTCACTGTGGGTTAGAATTGACTCCCTAGCCCTAACCCCAACAACTGGGAGAGGCTGTCTGGACCTCAGGTTCCAGAGTCTGGCCCACTCATGCCCACTGGGCTGTGAGAAAGAGCGGGGAGAAGGAGAAGGAGTAATAAGACAGCCCTAGGCCTTAAAGATGGAGAAGAGGTGGGAGGAGGTCCCCAAGCAGAGTGTGGGAAAATGACCCAGCTCTGAGCCGGAAGGGGCCACAGGGACCTCTGGATTCCCCTCCCTGGGGCAGAAGGCTCTCTCTTGGCACCGTCTGGGGCCAGGAAGCAGTGTGCAGGCGGAGTGAAATTCTTGATGGGGCCCGTCAAGCTCGGTCCCTCCATCTTTTCCTGCAGGAAACAGGATGCCTGCGCACTGCAGGACTCAGGTGTGACCCCCCCTTGCCCCCGGGCCTCTCAGATGGACATACTCGGGCAGGTCCTAGGGGCCCCTGAAAAGGGCCCTCTCTTTGCCAGGGCCAGGCCCCGGTGCACACGGTGGCGCAGAGGCAGTGTGCTGACAGTCACCTGCAGCCAGCCCTGCAACCGTCTGGGCCATGGCTATTTCCACGTGGTCTGCTGCCTGGCGGACTACATGCCACTGCTCGGGAGACTGCCCATAACCTGTGGCTCAACCTGAAACACGGGGTTCCATTAAATGAGAGTGCACGCATGTTGGGTATGCACATGTGCACGCGTGAGGAGCACATACGTGCGCACCCAGAAACACCAATGGCCGTGTGGCGAGGACACTGGGTGAGAAGAGGAGATACAGGGGCTTTTCATCATGAATGTGCACAAACATACAAGGAGCCCTGGTGACTGCGCTCAGTCTAGTTGCCAGTTAAACCTGCCAGCTTCCAGTCGGCTCCTGTCAAGGTTTCCAGCCGTGGAAACCCCATGAGGTTTTCTGTCCAGGAGATTGCTATGATTTGGAGCTGGCTTAGCGGCAACAGGTCTTTCACAGACATTCGTGTACGTGTGTGTTCACGTGCGTGTGTCCCAGCCGCATTTTCTGCTAACCAAATATGGCCTGTGACCCATTGTCAGTGGTTTGACCTCCTTTCTCTCCAGAGACCGGTCTGCTGGTGACCGAGGGTCTCTGCTTTGCCAGCACATTAGAATCACTTGAGGAGCTTAAACAACAACAACCTCATGGTCCAGGTAACACCCCATTCCAACCCCTCAGGATCTCTGGAACGGGGCTTCAGCATGAATACTTCACCTATTTCACCGTTTCCTCAGTTCACCCCCTATGCTGCTACCACTGAGAAGCCTGCACAGAAAGCCTTTCTTGCCCCCATTGCTCTGCTGAGAAACTTCTATTCATCCTTCAAGACCCAACTCATGTAACCCCCTTCCCAGAGACTTGCCCAACTGCCTGCAGGGAGCGCTAGTTCCTTCTGTCCTGAAACTCACCCCCCCGCCCCCACTAATAATCTAGCTGCACCCTAATTATCTGCCTGTCCTCCTGGACAGAATCATGAGCTGCAGGAAGACACATCCACTGCAGGGTTCCACTCTCCCCTATTCCCAGAGCTTCGCTGGGGGTCCAATACCTCACTGGGGGTCAGCTGGTGGCAAGGTCATGTCATGGAGGCCCAGGAGTGGTGCTGGGGACTAGAGCTTGAATGCCTCCAAGTGGTGAGGGTGGGCCTGCTCTCCTGGCAGCGGTGGGCTTTCATAGAAAGGGTCTTTTCACAGCCACAAGTTTGATGTTGGTTGGCCCATATTTCCTGTGTCCCAAGGGGGCACCACCAGGTTCCTTGGAGGTTCAGAGGGACAACTGAACAGGGCGAGGCCTGGGCCTGGGGCCCCACGGTGACCGACCCTTCCTACGTGCCCCACCCCCCTTATTCCCATCCCGTGCCCGTTCTGTCTGGCTGCTGCTCGAGCACTTTCCCCGTGAAGTCCCCGGATTCCTTCCCAGACCAAGGAACCGGGGCCAGCCCACGCACCAGAGGGCCATGGAGAAGGCTCTTAGCCGGCTGGGCCCACACACACTCCAGCCCCAGCCCCCCGCTCCTCACGGAGAGCCTTCAGAGCAGAGCAGAGAGAGGCCAACATCAAGTCAAAGTCAAGGGCAAGCTGTGTGTCCATCTGCTCCTGGGGCGTCCCTGCAGCCCTCCTGCGTTAGCAGCCTTTTCTTACTTCTGGGCCCCCGTGCAGGGAAGGGGTGAGCGTGAGTGAGGCTACCCTGATTTGAATATGGGCTCTGCCACTGACCAGCGCTGTCTCCTTAGCACCTCCGTTTCCTCATCTGTGAAATGGGGTTGGTAACACCATACCTACCACGGAAACGCGGGACAAGGATCCCGTGAGGTGGGAAGTGTTTCTGACCACAACCTCTATTCACAAATCCAGGCTGACGTCATGCCCAACACCGCCTCTGACTTTCCAAAGTCCTGCTGGTCACCCACAGACTCACTCAACATGAGGAGGGCTGTCTTGACGTGTAGGGGCTTTTACTTCAATTTGAAGCAGATGGTAGAGCACAGATGAGGGCTGTTTTGGCCTTTTGAACACAAGGAAGGAGTAGGCCTTGGCTTTGAACGTGTCCCCCCCCACCGCCCTACACACATATTGGCCCATTCCCCTGGTCCCTTCCTCCCTCTGGCCCTCAGGCAGAGCAGGGCGCCACCTTGCTTGCTGGGCCCTGAGGTCACTGGTGAGGAGGAGCTGGCTAGGGAAGCAAAATCCTCAGGCAAGTCTTCTGAGAGCAAGTCCCCAGTGAGGGGGGGGGGGAGGGACAGTCATCAAGATGACTTCCTCCCCATGGTGCTCAGGGTCACAGAGGCATCCTGGATGCAGACAAGCTGGAGAATGGGGATCAGAAGGCTGGAGCACCCAGTGGGAGGGAGAGTAGGGACTCAAACCCTACTCCCTACCCACCAGTGGTTCCCGAGCCTCCCACTCCAGCCCAGAGAAGGCTCACCCTGCACCCAGCCCATTGGACCAACTCAAGGGCCCAGAGAGAGTGTGAGAGAGTGAGAGACCGAGATCATGCTTCCAATCGCCACTAAATGCCCTCCTTCCCATGTGGTCCAAATGGAATTGCTGGCATGTCTTTGGCTTGAGATGGGATTTGGACAAGTCGGGGAGCAAAGGGATAGAAGATCTGTGTGGTTTCTGTCTGGGGGTTTTGTCACCCACCATGCACAGTGTCTCTGTGAAATCTTTGGCAGTGACTTTTTGCAGCCACAGGGAGCCTCGAAGGAGGGGCCGGAGGTGAGGGCTCGCTCCCCTCCCCACCGAGCAGAGGGAAGAGTGCAGCGGAGGAGCCAGAGGAGCCACTGCGTGGCAGGGTGAGGGCCGGGCCCCGGCTGGTGGGTGGGGTGGGGGTGGGGACAGGCGGCAGTCTGAGGGTCTGGAGGCAGCTTGCAGGAGTTGACGCTGGACTTGGTGGGCACACACTGTCTCCTTCGGTGCTGAAGAGGCCGGCGGCAGCGTCCTTGGTCTGGTTCTTCAAGGCGGTCACTCCTGAAAGAGACGGCTCATTGTCAGAAGCATCCCAACTGGTCACAATGCCAGAGTGGACCGGGTGCCAGCACCCCGGAGCCAACTGCCCCTCATTTTAACCTCCCAGCAGCCCCCAAAGTGTCCCTTATGGTCCAGGCAGGAGGCTACATGCCGAGGGGTTAAGTGAGTGGGGCACCTGGCTTTGGAACCTGTGCTCTTCCCAGGCTCCCACCGCTGCCTTCGAGTGGTGTGGCTGGTTCTGTTGGTTTGAAGGAATGGGCAGGGTGGAGAGGGCAGAAGTTCTGGGAGTTCTTGTTCCTGTGCACAATGCTGAGGAATCTGATCAGAACCACCACTACCACCACCACCGGCTAAGTGGGTCCCTGGTTGGCTGACTGGCCCTCCCCCTCCCCTAGGAGCAGCTTGTCCATGTCTCTCGTTCCCTCCCATGGCCCAGACAAGAGTCCTGCATCACAATCCAGAGACCGGCTCTCAGGGCCAGCAAGTCATCAGCCCACCAGCGACCTGGCCTGAGCTATCACTGTTTCTCTGGGCCTCGTGCCCTCCTTCTGTCCAATGGGAGGGAGGAGCCAGTGAATACATTTCTCATTCTCTCTAAGTCATGGACTCGAGGTCTGGCCTGTGGATCCCTAATCCCTAATCTGGAAAGCTGGTCAAGGTGATTCTGGTCCACTTGGAAGCAGTGAGGTGGGGAGGACACACAGAGGAGTCCTAATCCCGTCTCTGGAGTTAGGGCAGGTCAGGGTCAGTATCGCCACTGTGGCAGCAGGACTGGGTGTGGCTCTTGAGAAAACCCCCAGTGGATGAGACTTGGGGACATGACCTGGAGGAGGGTCAAGGGGGCTCTGGGGGCTATAGCCCTCTAGGGAGAATGGGTCCCACATCTCTCTGACCCAAAACTGTTACCATGGGGTCGGTTCCATCCAGAATGGGCAAAAAAGGCAGTAAAGACATCAAACGCCGCGACTGCTCAAGAGTCAGAGCAGAGCTGTGCTCCACAGTTTCAAACAGCCCCTTAACCTGGTACAGCACACGCCTCACCGAGCAGGTCCAAAACCGCCACCCCCCTTTTGATTCTTGCAACCAACCTGAGCCAACAGCTAAGCGCTTTTAAAATAAACAAATGAAAGGCAAACCTGCCAGGCTCTAGCCACATGCCAGGGAGCTTCCTCACCCTCTGCCCCCTCCAGGTGAGCAGTCACAGGCCCGAGGAGGAAGCGCCAGGGGCTGGCAGCAGCAGCACTTGAACCCAGATCAGTGTTTATTCTACCCCACAGAGGCTGCTCTTGCTGAAAGGGAGGCTTGGGGAGCCAGGTCGCAGCCAAACCGCAAGCTTGGAGGGCCTGGCAGCCACGGGCCCTGCTGAGCATCCTTGTCGCAGGCCTGAGGCGGTGCCAGGGGCCCCCAGCCAGGTGCAAGGCAGGAGTGGGGTCTGAGGAGGCCCTGGAGGGTGGGGGGCAGAGAACTGGGCCAGGAGAGTGGCGCTTTCTCCAGCTGAGAGTGGCTCCGAAGGAGGGGGGAGGGAAAGTGAGAGAAGGCTGTGTCTTGATGTGGTCAATCCCAGGCTCACATTCTCAGGGCTGGCCCCAGCAGGAATCTGCTTTCTGTTATGGAGTCTCGGGAGGAGGATTAGGAAGTGGAAAGGAAGCCTGTGGGATGGTCCTGGGGTCTGTGGTCCTCGGGCCAATTTACGGCCGCGTCATCCCGGTGGGCACGGGCTGCCTGGGCGGGCTCTGGCGTGGACTCAGTCCCCTCGTTCAATCTGCCTGTGATTTGGGGAAGGAGGAGAGGGCTGGGCCGGCGGCAGACGTAACTGGACACAGCGTCCAGGCTGCTGGCAGTCTGGGCACACTCCCAAGCTCTCCATCAGCTCTCCGGCCTGCTCCAGCCACCTCTACCACCCAAGACTGAGGGGCGGGGAAGCTTCTCTCAGCAAGGCCTGACCTTCACAAGCCCTGGCCCTTGCCCCGGTGTCCTCCCTGCACCTGTGTCCCCAGCGCCCAGCCAACACATACATCTGAGGTCCCAGGAAGCCTTCTGTCTTCTGGCCGTGGTGGGAAGAAGACGGGCGCCCAGAGGTACCAGAACCATTTCTGCTATGAATCAGCTGTGTGATCTTGGGCAGCTCATTTCCCCTCTCTGTGCTTTCGTTCCCTTGCTGGTCCAGATCGGGGGCGCACATGGATGACAGACATACCCCATGGTTAAACGGATTATGAAGCCACACTTGCAGTACCTAGGAGAGCAGAAACGCCATGGGACCTCCTGGTCTCCCCAGGTCTCACAAACTTCCTTCCACCACTTTGAAAGAGTTGACTCTTCGTTCTCACACACGTTTTGGTCCTGGGTCAAGTCCCAGCTCTCTAGGCTTCAATGTATTGACCTTTTTTGTTTTGCTTCCTGTAGTAGCATTTTAAAGGCTCTGAACATGTTTTGTCGGTGTAGCAAATGGGCTGGCTTATCCCGATCAGAAATCCTCCTTTTTCTGCTGCACCTGTGTCTGTGGTACATGGCCAGTTTCTGAGAGCAGCAGCCTGGCCTGCTTTGTTCACCGGGGGAGCCCCAGCCAGGGAGGGAGTAACCAGTAAGCATCCTATGCCCCGGTTTGTGTTGATCAAGGTAAGCACAGGAGTAATTAATGCAACTAGGGCCATGCAGACCTCGCTTACTGGGCCCCCCAGCACCAAAACCGTGCCTGGTGCACATAGCCAACTCAGCATTTGTTGAAGGAGTGGATATTTCCAGTCGCAAGTACTTCTTCAGTTACTATAGCTCTTTGTACACTACGAGATCATCTTTTCCTAGTTCAAGTGTAGCTGTTTTACGTGTCTACATCAATAACCAGGAGCCATGCCGGCATCGTGGTTACAAGTTGGGCCGCTCCTCAGTAGAAAGAAGAAGCTGTTGACTTCCAAAAGGAATTGGTCTCAGAAACTCACAGAGGCAGTTTTACCCTGCCCTCCAGGATCACTCTGCATCGGCATGAACTCCATGGCAGCGAGCGAGAGACATTCCATTCACTTCTCAAAATTATTTGGCCTCCTGCTCCCTTTTTAGAAATAAAGTTCCCCTGTGCCCGCCCCCCGGCAGTGCAAGACTTCTGTACTATAGCTCACAATCCAGGATCAAGTGCAGGGGTCTGGTCCTGCAGCCCCCCTGGGTTCTTCCAGTGCCCCCCGTGATCATCCCCACTTTCAGACACACTGTTTTAGGGCAGTTTCTGTGAATCCTGGAACAGCTTCCCGTGGTTTGGCTGCTGCTGGTGAGCCCCAGCATTTCCCGGATCCTTATTTCTAATAGTTCTTCAGTCCAGGAGACCAACCCTGCTCGCTAAGCCCGACCCTGTACCCTCTGCTCGCTAAGCCAGACCTTGGCCTTCAGTGGCTCCTTCCCCTCTCTTGGTTACATGTGGGCACTACAGGGCTGTTTTTTGGAGTTCAGGGCCACTCAGAAAATACTGATAAGGACCTGCCATCTAAATTATTTCACCTTTTCATTCCTTTCCAGGCAATGATGTCTGTTCTCCTCCTTTGACCATTTTCCCACGCTCTTAAAATGCTAGCTCTTGCTATATGGAAGGTATTTTGAGGGCTTCTATGTGAAGAAAAGATGTCTAGTGGAATGGAAGCCGAGCTGCTGTTGTAGTTTTTAAACTGATCTGTCCTGAAAAGAGTGGCCAGATCTCAAATGTGATTTAAAAGATGAAGATGATGACAGCGAAGGTGCAGGAAGAGGAGGAAGAGGAGGAGCAGCAGCAGGAGGAGGAGGAGCAGGAGGAGGAGCAGGAGGAGGTGGAGCAAGAGGAGGAGCAGGAGGAGGAACAGAAGGAGGAGCAAGAGGAGAAGCAGGAGGAGCAGGAGCAGGAGGAGCAAGAGGAGGAGGAGGAGCAGGAGGAGCAAGAGGAGGAGGAGGAGCAAGAGGAGGAGGAGGAGCAGGAGGAGCAAGAGGAGGAGGAGGAGCAGGAGGAGGTGGAGCAAGAGGAGGGGCAGGAGGAGGAACAGAAGGAGGAGCAAGAGGAGAAGCAGGAGGAGGAGGAGCAAGAGGAGGTACAGGAGGAGGAGTAAGAGGAGGAGCAGGAGGAGGAGGAAGAGGAGCAAGGAGGAGGAAGAGGAGCAAGAGGAGGTACAGGAGGAGCAGGAGGAGGAGCAGGAGGAGGAGGAGGAGGAGCAGGAGGAGGAGGGGGAAGAAAGCAGAAAGGGTACGGGAGAAATAGGTTTCAAGAACCAAATCGGCACTAACGTGACTCTTCCTTCTTAGAGACCAGTATGTGTGTGAGACAGGGCTTCTGGTTTAGTGCATGGTTCTTACTGGATCCAATCTTGACACCGAAGCCGGCCGATTATGGAGCCCCGGTAGGCTGTTTTAACCTCCCGGAGCCTCAGTTTACCCACCTTTAAAATGGGCACGGCAATGGAAGCCACCTTCTAGGCTGGCTGCAAAGAAGCAGCGGCACAATGGAGGCCGGCATACAGGGGTGGCACATGACGGCAGGGGTCCTGCGTCCACAACCGTTGGGTGCCCAGTTCATAAAGCATGAAGTGGCAGCCCAGGCTAAAAAGTCTGAATACCACTGACTAGAAACTGCCTCTTCTTCGCCCACTGCCAGTCTGTGTTCAACCAATGACCTCCTGAAACAAGCCATGATTTACAGAATCGTCCAGGTGGTACGCATCAGTAAGAGAGTCAGAAAGCCCCTGGAGTGCACAGGGTGGGGTGTTAAGTCACCTAGAGAAAGCGACTGGCTCCAAGTCTTCACCGATGACTGGGTTTCCTGTGCTGATGTGTTCACCCATAGAGCAGTGGTTCTCAACCTTCCTAATGGCGCAACCCTTTCATACAGTTGTAGTGACCCCCCCCATAACATTTTCATCGCTACTTCATCACTGTCATTTTGCTCCAGTTATGAATCGGGCGAGCCCTGTGAAAGGGGTCACGACCCACAGGTTGAGAACGGTGGACCTACAGTATTTTAATTTAAAAACACATTACTGCCGTGCAGACTGCCTTGTAAGCTGGCTCGTATTTTTCCTACAAACACTCAAGACCAGATCGCTCTGCCTTTGAGAGACCCGTTTTCACATCATCTTCTTGATTAACCTTTGTTGAGGTTAATCTGGACGCAGGCACCGGCCTGGGCTTTTCCGGCCTCCAAATAGCCCAAAGAACTGGAAGCAGGTACTGGCAGGCCCACCCCTAGCGCCTGCCGCCCCGCCTGGCCTAGGCGCCAGGGGCGACAGGCAGGAAATTCATGAGCAGCTGGGCTTGGCTCTCTGTGCCGGAGGGCGGGGACATGGCGTGACTCAAGGATCACAGTGTGTCCCGCTGGGAGGGCCCTCAGAGGTCCCGGGCATCTCGGAGTTGCAACAGGATGATCAGAGGCCAGGTGAGCCAGCAGAGTCCACTTGGGAGCCGTGAAGGGGGAGACGAGACAGTTCATGGATTCCGCAAACATGCGTGAAGTCCTCCCTACTGCGGTCTTTGGGAGAACAGGGAGGCTGACTGTGCCCCCCAAAGATTTACAGCCTCAGAAACCACATGGAGGTCTGCTGTGGGTTGGAGTAGGTACGATGGCAGAGGAAGGTGCCAGCTCTGGGAGAGGCCCTGGGGTGAGGCATCCCTGCCCCTGGGGCAGCAGACCGGCTGCCTAACCACAGGAAAACGCTGGACCAGCTGCCCTTCCAGGGGATTCCAATTCACAGCAGCCTGCCCGCCCACCCACCCACTGTGTGTGGGAGTAGAACTGTTCCCCGCAGGGTTTTCAATGACTGCTTTGTTCAGAAGAAGACCCCCCAGGCCTCGCTTCTGAGGTGCTTGTAAGTTGGACTGGAACCCCCAGTCCTTCCAGAATAGCTGAGGCTCCCCTCTCGTAAAGGCTGCCAGTCCCACCCCTTCTGGTTGTGTTCTGGGAGCTGCTTGCCCCACGCCCCTGGCTTCCCCTAGCTCCAGCTCTCTCAAGGTCCAAACTGGGAGGGAGGACACATGGGGCTTGGGCAGGTCCCCATGACGATGTCCAAACCCCAGAGCTGGTGACAGGCTTACAGCAGAACATTCCTGTCTACAGGAAACAGGTGCCCGGCAATGCTGGCGAGCCAGTCACCCCACAGCCCACCCCACCCCTGCTAAGCAGCTGCAGGTGGAGCTGGCTCCCAGGTAATGTAGGCAAACCTTTAGTGAGTCCCTGTCACAGTCCCCACAACGATCAAAACTATGATGCTCTGAGGTGGGGGCACCAGGACGACTCAAACCCAACCTCGTAACCCAACGGCCCATCTCCTGGGAACTATTGAAGCCCGCAATCCCACCTCCTCCTACATTCTGCAGTGTCGCCAGTTAGTGGCTGGTAGAGTGGCACTGTCCCTGCCGATTCCCTGAGGGAAGGTCCACCTAGACGTGGCCCTGTCTTCCCAGGCCTGGAAGCCCAAGGGCAACTCAGTTCCCCCCTTGTCAGGAGCATCAGCGTGCCAGGCTGCATATTTTCTCACTCCATCCCAGGAGGTCAGTATTGCCGCTGCCCCGGCAGATGAGGAAATGCAGGCCCCAGAGGGGTCACCTCGCTTGCCCTGGCCACACCACTAGGAAATGACAGAGCAAGGCACACCCCTAACTCTGATGACCTCAAGGCTGGCAGGACCCCAAGCCGCCTATCTACTCAGCTGCCACCTGCCTGGGTTCTACAAAAACCTCACCTCCATCCACCCCCTTTGAGCCTACAGGAAGGCAGTCGGCAGCGGAGACCCGGTGCCCCAAAGCCAGGTCCAGAGCTCACAAGGGGCCACAGGGGGCAGTCACAGAGACCCGAGGCCCCACTGTGCCAACAGTCTCTGGGGCTGTGGGCACTCTCTCTTCTCTCCAATTAGCTCTCTGTCTGGGTGTCTCTGTGCCAACTGTTTCTTCATCTCTCTCCCTCTCTGTTTGTCTCCCCATGGCCATCAGTCCGTCTTTCTGGCTTGGCCCTCACTGAACCCCACCCACAGTACAGACAGTCAAGCTGGCCTCTGTAATTAGGGCCTGAGGTCCTGCTGTCTGCAGCTTCCCATCTGCTTCCAGTCTTGGGATGCTCTCCAGCCAATTCTTCCCAGATAAGCACTGCTCTTCTGGATCCCAGAAGTTCAAGGAGCCTGTGTCCTTCCTCCATACCTGGAGGGGAGCCAACAGCTGTGTGGACAGGTGGTCCAGCCAGGTGAGGAAGGCCCTGTTCACATATCGCTATTGGCAAGCCCTGATTCATGATCAATCTCTCTCTCCCCAC
Source organism: Tenrec ecaudatus (assembly GCF_050624435.1). Lineage (NCBI taxonomy): Eukaryota > Metazoa > Chordata > Mammalia > Afrosoricida > Tenrecidae > Tenrec > Tenrec ecaudatus. The sequence goes on along the minus strand of NC_134540.1, from coordinate 64,021,780 downwards.
CTCCTCAGGCCTATCACCCCCCCCCTCTCCCGGTGCCTCTGTTTACCAGTCCCTCCTGCAAAACGGCAGAGGGGGAGGGGCTACCAGCCAGACATGTCAATTGAGGCCCAAGTGCTGGCCAACACTAACCCTGGCAAAGGCCACGGTAACCCCAGGAGATTCCCCAGGGGGAGTCCAGCTGTAGCTATTGATGACCATGGGGGACACAGGTGGGGTGGTGGGGGGGTAGAGGGGAGGCATTGACTGATGGCCACGAGTGTGTCAGAGTCGTTCCCAGTGTCTGGCTTTCCAGCAGCCAATCTCCAGGCCTTTCTTCAGTGGCACCGTCAACCTTTCACCTGTGCAAAGCGTTTGCACCAACCCAGGCTATAGGCCCCTCCAAAGCCAAACTCTCTGACCCTATGGGAACTCCCTGCGGGCTTCCAAGACAAACTGTTTGCGGGAGTAGGAAGCCCTTGTCAGTTTGGTGGACTCAAACTGCTGACCTTTTAGTTCGCAGTTCAAGGCCAACTCATTAGGTGCCTGCAGGCAGAGAAATAATCAAGCAATTTCAGTGCCGGGGTGCGACACTACCCAAACACAGTTTAAAGATGTGTGGAGGCCTCCTTCAGCTCGTTCATTGCTGGAGCACCTCCCTCCAAGGTGCAGATTCTGGACCCTCTAAGGGACCCAAGCCGGGCCAGGGGCCTCTCTGTCCGGGCTCTTTACTCCCTGGCTACCACCCACCAACGACTGCAGAAGAGGAGCCTCTAGAGGCACACGGGACAGGCCAAGGCTAGGAAGAATCATACCCCCCACAATCCCCTCCTACATGCACAAGATACACGTACCATCCTGTACACCCACATAGGCCACCCTGCACAGGGGCTACATCTGCCAGCTGGGGCATCCGGTGCCTCCATCCATCTAACCTTGGCCCTGCCTCTGCCCCTTCGTCTGCAAAGTGATAGTAGCCATCTACTGCTCACAGTGGGTGAGGATTAAAGAGCTGGGGGCTCAGAGCGTGTGTATGTGTGTGTGCGTGTGCACACCCCACTGGCCTGTCAGCTCCTCAGTGGCAGTCAGTGTGCTTTTCAATCTCCCTTCCAGCCCTGGGGATATCCCAGGGAGCCCTGAGGCAAGCAGCCCTGCCCCAGCACGGACATTTTAGGAGAATGAGCCACAGATCAGCCGAGAACCCCACCCCCACCTCTCCCTCAAAGGATGTCTGGGGTTTTCTGTGCCAAAACAACTCGGACAGCCCGTTTCCCAAGGACGGCTACACTTCCCTGCCTTCCCAGTCAGACATTACTGGATGTACTTCAGCTTCCTCTTGACAACTCAAGGTCAGCCCAGGAACAGCAGTTGACAAAATACTCCCCAGGTCCCTGAGGCCATATGGCCTCTTGGCCCTGCCCTGCACAGCCCCAAGCTCATTGGCTTCTGGGGGCCTCTGGCTTTGCTCTGAAGTGTTTTTCTGTCTCCCTCCGCCCATCAGGACCCTGGTGGGACCTGCAGGGCTATGAGGGTCCCTGCCTCTGGGGGCTGCCTACCCCACAGCAGTTTGCCCTTTCTGTTCAGCTGATCCGAGCCTTCTGAGAGCTCAGCTTGGGAGACCTGCACAGAGGGCAATGGGGGGCGGGGGTTGGGATGGCTCTGAACCTCCTCAGGAGTGTAACTTAGCTCTACATTCCAGAAGGTGGGGTCCTGGCCTGTTCTCTGGTGTGACGCCAGCAAGGAGAACAGAACATGCATGGTACACAGTAAACAGAAAAAAGAATGGAATTCACACTCCCTTCACTTTTCTTGCTCATGTAACTGGAAAAATCAAACTCATGGTCATTGAGTCAATGTCCAAGACTGTCACTGATTACAGGAGTAGAAAAACCCAGTCGTCTCCCTTGTTGCTGCTGGTGGCCTTGAACTGTCAACCCCAAGGATTGCAGCCCAATGTGTAACCACTACATCAAGCAACTCCCCGTGGAAGTGAAGGATGGGATAAGTAAAGAATCCCTGTGTGTACATGTACCAGGGGTGGGACAAAGTGGGCTAGCTGTGCGAGCAGCCAGGCTGCTGCCACCCACCGTCTGGGTGTACGAGGTGGCAGGGCAGGGGGTGGATAGGAAGTCAGGCACAGCACACTGCTCCTGGGGAGGGTGGGAGACTCAGCACAGCCTGGTCTGATGGGCTCCAAGCAGCTCACCCCTTCTCTGGTGCTGCCTTTAGATGCCAGATGCCTGGTTCTAACCCCATCGTCAAGGCTCCTGACTTCTCAGTGTGTGTGTGTGGGGGGGGCAAGTTCTGAAAACCTCAAAGACCACTAGTCACCTCCCAGGGTGCACCCCTTTTCCACCTGGATTTGGAAATGGGGCCCATCCGATTGCACCATGAACTGCCCAAAAGAACAAATGGGTCTTGGAAGAGGTACTGCCAGCGTGCTTCTTAGAGGCAAGGCTGGTGAGATTTTTGTCTTCACATATTCGGACAGGTTGTCAGGAGAGACCAGTCCCTGGAGAAGGACATCATGCTGGGTCAAGCAGAGGGACTGACCCAGTGGCTGCAGCAATGGGCTGGCTCAGGCATGGGAAACATCATGAGGATGGAGAGGACCGGACACTGTTTCGTTCTGTTGGATATTGGGTCACGATGGGTTGAAATGGATTCAGTGGTAACACACACACACACACACACACACACACACACACGGTGGAGAGACAAAGCCTCTAAATCCTAGATGGGGAGGAGACACTCGGGTCCTCCTGTCCCTTTCCTGCTGGGTCAGTGCAGCCCATCACCCACTGCTCCAGACCTTGCAGGCCCACAGGTGACAGTGTCCTTCCACCCCCGTGGCTCCCTGGGCCCTCACACTGGCACATCTTTACTCCTGCTTACAGTGTTTCTCAGAGTAGACAATACTGCTACCCACACTGACATTGGAATGACCCTCTAAAAGCAAACGCCAGCCCCCCATCCTGGATTATGGGCTCGTGGGAAAGGCTCACATGGACCCATGGGATTGTCTTGGGACTCAAGGGAGCTGTGGGGGCAGAGGCTCTGGGAGCCATGCAGTGCTGTGCGGAGGGGGCCAGGGCCAGGGCAATCCACCAAAAAAAACGAGGCTGCCGGCCACCCTGTCCCAGGGCTATGGCGAGCCACTGTGGTTATGGCTGCCACTCTGGTTAGTGCCATCTTGGGGCTCATCCAGTCCTATGGCTGCTCTCCCACTGGCCCGCCTAGCTGACTAAAGACAAAGCCCGGACCCATAGCCGTGGGGTGGACTGGCGACCCCGGGGTGCATAAAATAGCTGTTCCATCGGGTTTCCAAGGGTGAGTGTGTGTGTGTGTGTGGGGGGGGGGTTGTATGAAGTTTTCTTCCCAGGACTTGTTCAGTTAGAAGTTAAGCACATAGCCATTGGTACCACCCAGGGGCTCCTCCCAGCAGAGAGGCATGGTTATGCCCCTGGTTCAGGCAGTGCCCCTCTCACAGTGGGGTGTGTAGAGTGGGCGCCTGGTAAGACTGCCGGCCCAGTGAGGAGGGTGACCCCGGCCGTGCTCTCTGCCTTCACCCCTCCCTTTGGAGGCCACATGAGGACAACATGCTCGCTGCTTTGGTGGCCACCGTGTGACCACGCGAGCCTTGGTGCCATGGTGGGTTGAGTTGTGCTGCTCACCGCAAGGTCAGGGGTTCCAAACCACTAGCCAGACTGAGTGGGGGAGGCGATGCGGTCTGCTCCTGCTTTGAGATTGACCATGTAGGAAACCTGTAACAGCAGTGTCCTTCGGTCTATCCTACAGGGTTGCTAGGGGTCAGAGCTGACTCCATGGAAGTTAGCTTTTTTATTTTCTCCCGGGCAGCCACCAAGCATGCATAGACCTCAAGAGGCCCAGAGGCAGGCTGCCACCAAGCCACCTCCCACCTTCTCCGACTTCAGAGCCATGAGAAACCCGAGCCCCTATACGCCGAAGCTGCCAGGGCCATGCTTCTGTTATCTGAAACACAGAGCTTCCCCTGGCTGAGTGGAGAGAACAGGGGGACAGCTGCCTGGAACGGAGGGTGGAGGAGAAAGCCCAGTGTTCCCCGACAGCCAGGTCCTTCCTGCAGTCCCCGCGCCCGGCACCCCACGCTGATGCTTCCTTAGACTCCTTGCCAGCAGCCCCACCCATGGGAGGCTGTTTTAGTTGAAGGGGCAGCACGTTGTTATGTGGGGTCCTACTGTGTGCCAGGAGCTGAGACACAAAGGTGGAGGGACTCAGGGGTTAGCCAGGCACTCAGCACATGCCGTGAGCTGCAAGGATTGTGTGGGGACGACTGTGTGACGTACGGCGTGTCATGGAAAGAGTGTATCCCGTAACATCCCGTCTCTGCTTTTAGGGCCTGGGCACACCTGTCACCGGGGGAGGGCAGTGAGGCATTGTGCCACAGGAGGAGGTCAGGGCGGGCTCCCGGGATGCGCCGAACATCCAGAATGAGCAGGAGTCCTCCAGGCAGACAGGGGAGAAGGGCATGTTACGCAGAAGGGACGGCATGAGCACAGAGCCAGAAATAGCCCCTCAAGGCTACGAGTCCCATGCCGCTGGAGGGTAAGCTGGGACGGGAGCGTGACTGGCTGGGACCAGGGCATGGGGGAGGGGTAGTGGCATCAGCTGTTCTGTGAAGGAAGCTGGCCTCCACCTTGGCCTTTGGGGGCACTCTGAGGGTATTGAGCAAGGAGCCAGAGCTGGCTTCCTGCAGGGCTGTTGGCAGGGGCTTGGTGGGAGCTGACCAAGCGGGGAGTGGCTGGGCAGCTGGGTGGGCATCGGATGGGCAGGGGATGGAATGCCTAAGGCAGACAGGAGGGTCTTAAAGGAGGCAGTGGCTCCCTGCAGTGCCCTTGAGAAATGTTTACCCTGGGGTGCTCAGGAGGCATGGTTCATTATTGTCAGTCTCCTGGGCTGGGTTGGGCCAGACCAACGGGAACAGTGACCCACGGGCTCCCTCTGACCCTGCCCTCCACCCACAGGGCCAGGGGCCCAAGGCTGGGTGATTGGTAGGTCAGCCTGGTTCCTCTGCGGGAAGCGCCACCCCATCGCCCAGCTCTTGTTCTCCAGCACCCTCGAGGCTAGAAGGTGGTCCTGGTCATTCGGTCCTGCTGGCCTCCTCACCCAGCAACCTGTGGGCCGCGCTGCTCCTCCTCTTCCTGCTCTTTACCCCATCACAGCGTCCAGGCCAAGGCCAGGGGCCAGGGCAGAGTGCACAGAGCATCCCTGCTTCATTTATCACAGGAGGCCCATAGCAGTGCCAGGAGGTGGGCAAGGTCTTCTCCTGCTCCCTGCATGGGCTCCTGGGGCTGAACCGCCTGGCAGAGACCCCACAGCCTCTGAGGCAGCGCTGATGGGGCGGGTCACCTGCCCACTGTGTCAGTGCTGTCTGCGGCCCCTGGGGAGGATGCCCCTAGCTGGCACGGGAGCCCCTTGGCTGGGTGAGATAAATGTGCCTTCCAGAGAGATAAACATCAAAACCGGGCCTGCATCCCTGCAGCTGAGGTGGGGAGGGGAAACACAGGGCAGGCGAGAGAAGTGAGGTGCCGAAGAAACGCATCCACAAGCTGGGACGAGCCGGCCACCCACAGCAACGCCGCTGACAGTCTTTTTCCACTGCTGGGACAAGGAGCCGCCAGACTTCTGGGTCTGATGGAAGAGCGGAGAGGTGAGCCATGGGAAGGGCAACTGGGGTGCTGAGAAGGGCAAGCTCCCCCATCCTGACCTATGATCACATCACCACCACCTGACAAGCTGCCCCTCCACCCTCTGCCCACCTACATGCCCCCAGCCTGACTTCAACACATCCTTGGAGGGCCCAGAGGGGGGCGAGGCAGGCCTGGCCTTTCTCTCCCCCTCCCTCCTAAGGCTGGCCTCCCAGCTGCCAGCTCTGCCCAGCACCCCACAGGCCTCCGACAGGCTGCCCGCCGCTTGCTCCCACGAGGTGCCCAGATTCCAAGCAGATGGCTCCCAGAAGCCTCCGGGGGCCGCCGGTTCTTAAAAAAGGCAGTGTGTCATGCTAGGATCAGCTGAGGGGCCCAGGCACTGGGGTGTTTATTAATACGACTGCTCCCCGCCCTCCCCCCACGGCTGCTTGTCTCCCCAGTGCCCTTTGATGCTCCGAAAGGGGGGTGTCCACCTTAAGCCCCCCTCCCTCCCTCTGCCTGTGGCCTGCTCACGGCTCTCTGCCTGTGGTGTATTCTGGGTGCCTGGTGTAATAACTGTGTGACACCCCCCCACCCTGGGTTACCACTAACCGGACCACCCCGGGCCCACCTTTCTGGCTCCCACCAGCCCCCTCACCCCCACCCCGCTGAGCTTTTATGAAAGCAGTCATTTCCAACCATCTCCAATTTTAACAGCTTTGAGGGAGGAAATAAAAAAAAAGTTCTGTGGTCTCCAGGAGACCTAATGAGGGGGCCTTCAGTCACCCTCAAGGAGGGAGGGGAGGGGGGAACGTCGCAACTGGGGTAAGAGGAGGAAGAAACAAGCGAACAGAATAGGGGCGGGTGGGGTGGGGGGAGGAGTTGGGCGCGGTGGGCTGGGGAGGGCGCAGGGGGGAGGGGAGCCGGGCGCAGAGATAAAAAGTCAAGCGGAGGCAGCCGCGGCGCCGCCGGAGCAACAAGAATCCCAGCCGCCAACTTTCGCGGCCGCCAGCCCTGTTATTCATGAGCAAGTTTCCTCTCTCACAAAGGACCTTTTGCACGGTTTTCCCCCTGCCTCCAAACCAGCTGCTCGCGCTGCTGTATCCTGAGTGATGATGAGGCTCTGAAAGGGTTTTTGGGGAACAGATGGCCAGGGGAGAGCTGGGGAATGTGCCAGCAGAGGCCGGGCCGGCGGCCAAGGCCTGCGGTGACTGAGTGCCTGGGCTTCCAGCTCGCGTGCTTTCCCTGCCCTCTGCCCTCTGTGGCGCCAGCAGGCCTTCCCAGCGAGCGCGCGGAACATCTGGAGTCTGGGCCTGCCAGGAGGGGGGAGGGGGGGCGCGGCCGCCGGGCGGGCGGGGGACCCTCTGTTCCTGCGGAGCTCCCATGGCCTCACCAACAGGCCCGCCTCGCAGAACAGCTAATCAAAACCACAGCGCCCAAATGGGAACCAGGCACACTCCCAGCTGCCGCCAGATGCCGCCAAGCAACTTAACCCGGTGTCAGGACTCGCTGGCGGCACAGCGCTGGGGGTGCTCTGAGCTGATGACACCCCCTACCCCCCCACCCCCGCACTCAGCCCTCGGACCCAGTTCACCCCTCGGCTGCCACCACCAGCAGGGTTTTGGCTCCCTGCAGTTCCATGGGGCAGACTGCAGCCCGCTTGGGGGTGGGGACAAGGCAATGTATGGAGCATCGGCTGGGGGCCTCCCAGGTGCAGGCCACTGTGCTGGGCAGTGGGCGAGCCCCAGGGAAGCGGGTAGCCACAGTCCTTGCCATCCCCAGGAGCTGGAGAGGTCGGAGTTAGAAACTGAGCCCCTTCATGCCCTGACTGCCTGGCCTTGGGCAGTCAGTACCCTTCTCGGGGTCACAGCCTCCCCTTTGGTGGAATGGGAGAAGCGGCCCTAACGCGTGGGGTCAGTGTGCTCGTAGGGATCATGGATGCGGTGCCTGCCACCCAGTGGGCCCTCAGCACATGGTGGATGTGGCTGCTGCTGGTGGTAGCCAGCTGGTTAGCTTTATTCCCATGCCAACCAAGGGGCATGCGTGTCCCTTGCAATGAATCAAGGGACTTTCAAGGTCTAGGAGGACACGGGGCATCAGAGAGGTAGTGTAGCATGTCCAAAATCACACAGCTAGGAAATGCCAGCACCGGGACTGGAGCTCAGCCTGTGTGGGCTTTGTGCAGGCTGCCTTGGTGTGCTCCGCTTGTGCCTTCACCAAGAACTGTAGGGGTCTCCAGACTGATCCTCACCCACACATGACTCCAGGGGACTGCCGGAGGGAATCTGGGCTCCATGAGGTGCTCCAGGCGGGCTCCCCGGAAACGCCCTGTTTTCCCCGGGGAATGGCCGTGTTTCCATGACGCTGGGAGCATGGACGGGTGGTTCTTGCTAGCTCTGTTTGGGGCCCCGGTGTTCATATTCACACAGGCCGCGTGGGTGAGAAGCGTGGCTAGTGGTGATCGTGTGTAAGGAGAGGCGTGCCTGAACAAAGATGAGAAGAGGAATGGGGTACAGAGATAGTGAAAGGGAGGGGAGCGCCCCTATCCTACCCAGGGACCGCGGAGGAACCTCTTGGGGCAGCGTTCTGGGGCCGGCCGGCCTTGTGCATCGGAGAGGCTGCCCCCAGCTAATGTGGCCTCCAGGCTGGCCTCACCAGACTTGTGGGCTCACGGTGTCAGGTGTGGGAGAAGCAGCAGCTGAGGGAAGGCACTGTGTCAGAGCACACAGCTGGAGGAGCGTCTGTGTCGCAGGAATGCTGGGGGGGGGGAGGGATGAATGGCCTCCTGTCTGAGACAGGAGGGGAATCTGATGGCGGTTTCCCCTCTCGTCCCAGTGCAGTCACTTTGAGGGCTTCAATGGTGTTTAACTGGGTGACTGGGCCAGGGCCCTTCAGCAGGAGAGCCCATGCTTGTGGAATGCTCTTCCTTTGTGGGGGCCACCAGGACAGGAACGGGTGTACCTTGCTTCCTGGCCAGGCAAGTCCCTCAGGCTTTCTGAGAGCCTCAGTCTCCTAACCTGTCCCGGGGGGCAACACCAGCATCCTCCTGGTAGGAGGTCCCAGTCGTATTGGGGCGCCGTGACTGGGGTCCCCAAGGGCTCTGTGTGTGGCCTTTCCCATCAGGAGAACCCATCAAAAGGGACTTTCAAGTTGGTGCGAAAAGCCTGTGGTGGGCTCAGAAGAAATGAGGGTGACGGAGCACCCAGTATAACCAAACCCAGAGCCAAAGCAGTGGATTCTAGTTTAAAGATACCCCACCCCCAGAATGGCGTGATAGAGTAGGGCACCCCCTAGGGCTTCCCAGGCTGGCTGTCAATCTCCACTAAAGCAGGCAGCCTCCCCTTTCTCCCAAAGAGCGGCAAGCTCCAACTGCAGCCAAGTGCTTCAACGCTGCGCCATCAGGGCCCCTCCGGAAAACGGGACTGGCAAGACCACAGCTTGGAACGTCGGACTGAAAAGGGCCTGACCCCCAGGAAACCCTCAACAGATGCAGACCCGGGGTGGTTATGTGCTCAGCAGGTGGGAACAGGGTTGTGGCCTCAGGAGGGCCCTTAGGCTGCAAGGAGCCAGCAGGGGCTGAGGGCTGAGTTCGGTGCCACAAAGACACAGAACAGGCCACAGAAGAACAGAAGATTGGCCTCCTGGCAGAAGGAAGCCCCTCGGGGTGCCCTCTCCTGTCCCCTATCTCCTCCCCCTGAGCTTCCAGAAGAAAAACAGGCATGTCACCTCAGCTGGGCCCCTCAGACCTGCCATCACCAAGGAAAGTGTCCCCTGCCCAGAGGGCAGCAGGGAAAGAGGCTCAGACCCGGTCTCACTGCACCCAGCTCCAACACTGCACCCAGCTCCAACACCTCCCGGGCCCAGGACCACCCCATCTGAGAAGGGGGACCTCCTGCTGACTGGCTGTCACTACCCCTCCGCTCTGCTCCAGCCCTGACCCCACTGCCTAACAGCGCTGTTGTCCCCTGCCAGCCTATGCCTGTGCGTAAAGGACCCCACCGGAGTTCGTGATGGGTATATTGAGGTGGTAGTGGTTGGTGGCGGCAGCATCGTTACTCAGGGTGCCCTGGAGGAAGGGACAGTGTCCTTCCCATCCTGCAGGTCAGACCAGGCCGGCCCACCCAGTCCAGGTGTTGAGAAGAGGCCTGGCTGCCAAGCCTCCGCCCCTTCCTTACCCACCCCCCGCCCCCCGCCCCCTCCTCCTCAGAAGCTCCCAGGAGGTGCTGCTTTAAAAACAGGAGCTGCGGAAACATGGCCCAGAGCCAGGTGCTTAATGTGCATTATTTCCTGCTGCCTCGGAGTCAGGACTGAACTCTCCAGGGCCCTGCCCTCCTCCCGCCTGTCTCTGTCTCTGCTGGGTGGGCCCCCAACCCACCTCAGTGAGTGACCGGTCTTCCAGGCGGGACTCTGGACCCTCAAAGTCATGGCCTGGGAGGTCCAGAATGGGCTGGGGAAGGGCAGATGTGAGCCAGAGGATGAGCCTGGGGTCTGAGGGTGGCGGGCAGTGAACCCAAAGTCCAGCCAATTCCACTTTAAATCCCCATTGTCTTTATGTAGGGTCAGGAGGGGCTGGGCAATTCATGCAGGCAGGAAGGGGTCCCAGAGGGCCCTGAGTTCCATCTCACAGAAAGGCATCCAGCATGAGTGCCCCCTGCCCCCATGGGACAGCTCAAGTGGTCATGGGCTTTATTGGTCTCACCCTTGGCATGGGGCCGCTCGGGGCGCTGGGGTGTCCAGAGCTACTGATGTGGAAATCTGCCCACGGTTCAGAACCTCAAACCTTTGTTGTCTCACTGCAGCCCTGCCTAGTAAGCCCCTCTTCTGTTACTTCCTCTGCCTGAGGCCTTGCGTGCGCCTCCTTTCCCACCAGTCACAATGAACCCACGTTGCCGGGAGGGTCACTATAAAGTCATCGTGCACGTCCAGGCTGCGAATGAGTTTGCCAGACGGGCTTCCTTGATGGAGCGGTTAGAAGCACGCAGGCCCATGGGGGCTAGCTCACATTCCACGAAGAACAGTAGGGGGCCTGGCAGCCCCAGGTTCCTGGGCGGGGACAGCGTGCCTGAGAGAGGCCCTCGCAGAGACACTGCACAGGCACGATGTCACTGGTGTCCTTCACCCTGGGCCCCGTCACGGCAATGCTAATGGGACCGAGGCCCAGGGAGCCCAAGGCCAAGGTGTGTGACTCAGACCCTGTGTGGCTGATGGGGCCGTCACACCATCACCAGTCCTCCTGACCTAGACCCACTTGCGGGTCAGAGGCTCTGATTCTCATCACCCCTCCACCTTCTCCACGGCCCAGGCCCTGCAAAGCCAAGAGCACCTCACCCCACAGCTTCCCGTGGGTGCCTGATTGCTGCAGGCTTGCGTTAGGGGCAAGAGTGCTTCTGTCTGCTTTTCCACGTCACACCTGACGGGGCCCAGCTCCCAGACACACTACCAGGGATGTGGCTGCCATTTAATGCAAGTGGGACTCTGTGTGAGCTGTTCTGCGCCCACACATGGCTGGTGCACAATAGAGGCTTGCTGGACAAACAGCACCGGGGGGGGGGGCTGTGCACATGGAGAGTGTGAACATGCCCCATGCCAGCCTAGGGACCCCCGCATGGTCACATGTCCTGGCTGGGGGTGGTGGTGGTTGGATGTGAGACATCTGAATAGAGAAAGGGATAGGGAGGAGAGGCCTCCTGGGGTTTCTGGGATCCCCTGGGATCCTCCCTGGGTGCCAGGAAGCAGGGTGGCAGGGCCGAGCCCTTACAGGCCAAACACATCCTCTTCCTAAGCTTATAAGCTGGTGTGATTTTCAGAGAAACCACGCACAAATCAGAGGGATCACGGTCTACTTGTACTTAGGGGAGCTGGCTCCCCAAACGTATTCTCCATAAATGGAGATGAACCCTCAAAGATGCAGACTGAGGGGCCACAGGAGGAGGGAAATAAAGTTCCAACGCTGCCTTACACACCAGGGTGTGTCCAAGGACGCACCCACCAGACTGGACAGCTCAAGTCCCAGGCGGAAGGGAAGGGAAGGGTGGGGGCCCTGAAGGGAAGCAGAGAAATGCCCTCCCCGAGGCTCTGGGTCCCCTGTCCTCAAAGCCCAGCAGACCCAACATGAGGCAGAAGTCAGCCAGGACAAACTCAGCTCACGCCTCTGAGCTTGAATTTGGCCACACTTCGCAGCTAAGGGGCTGGGGGAAGGGGGACAGACAGACAGAGAAGACAGGGGGCGAGGAGGAGGAGGAAAGAGAGGCTACCCTGAAGTAAATGCAGAAGGAGCTGAGCAGGACTCTGAGGGCGTGGGGGCCCCTGGCCCTTCATATGAACAGGAGTCTGACCGCTCCCCAGCACACTCCTGGCCCACGCCTGCAAAGGCTGCAGGGTCAAGCCTTGGTTACCCAGGCCAACTACTGAAAAATGGGGAGGGGGACTTCTGGCAAGGGCTTGGCTGATGACCATGAGTCCCCGTGGGCAGACCCAGGGTCAGTGGGTGTCTCCTGAGTTTTTTCTTTTGGGAAACGTATCGCTGTGGCTATTATCAGAATCTATGCGACCACAGAGGTCATTAGAGCAAAGAGAGATGCGGACCCCACTTCCCCCAGTCCCAGCTCAGGAGGCCCCAGGGGACCTGCTGTGGAAGACAGACAGGAAGTACCCTGAGGCCTTGTCTTGGCTGCAGTTCCGAATTCCAATGGGTTCTAGGCTGGGTGGAAGGTAGGGGGTGCGTGCGTGCATGCGTGCGTGCATGTGTGTGTGTGTGAGAGAGAGAGAGAGAGAGAAAGAGAGAGAGAGAGAGAGAGAGAGAGAGAGAGAGAGAGAGAGAGAGAGAGAGAGAAAGAGAGAGAGAGAGAGAGAAAGAGTGTGAGTGTGTGTAGGAACAGGATCAGATGCAGGAGACGTGCTCCTACCCTGCAATCTCCAGCTGGACAAGCTGTCCCTCCCCCAGTGCTATGCACCAGTTCAAGGAGGCGCCATGGGATGAACTTCAAGGTCAGGCATTGGGGGGGGGGGGCTCACATCCCTGTGAGGAGGACCAGGCAACGAGGTGGCAACAACAACTCCGCTGCTGCCCCCTCTGCTGTAGACACGCTTGCTGCACAGAGCACAAAACAGAGGCATGAGACCAAGGACACTGCCGTCCGTCAGTCCGTCGTGGTGACTGACTCACAGGGACCCTGTAGGACCCCTGTGGATTTCTGTGACGATAAAACCCTTTGTGGGAACTGAAAGCCTCCTCTTCCTTCTACTGCTGACGGGCCCTACGGGCAGTCGCCCAACGGGTAACCACTATGCCACCAGGATCCCAGACGCTGGTGACTGATAAGCTCCAGAACCCAAGCCCAGGGCTGTGCTCTGCCCTTCACCACAGCCTGCCACCTCAGCCTCCCGCCCTGTTCGATGGCGCAGCCGGACCAGCTGGTCTCTAGGACGTCTTCCAGCCCAGAGGTCTGATGGGATTTCAAGGGGTGTCTGCTGGGCGCCTTCACCCCGCTCTCCCTCCATCCCTGGTCTCTGGGGCGGCAGGTGAGGAGGAGGAGGCAGGGCCCTGGAGGGCGAAGCGAAGGAGACAGAGCAGCGGTGCCCATCCACCGCTTGGTGACCGAGTGCCCGGGGAAGTTCACCCAGAGTTTACGGACCTCCTTGGTCACCAAGTGCTGCTCAGAGCCATCCATCAGGCCCTTAATTTGCCCGTGTCACTTTGCAGAGGAAAGCCTCCCGGTGCGCAGCCAGTGGGGCTTCCTCCCTCACGCACTTGGTGAGGGCTACCTCTAATTGGTCCAAGTTAAATCACTCCCAGAAACTGCCGTGGTGACTGTGTGGGCCGGGGAAGGAACCGGGAAGGTAGTCAAGAGGAAGGAGAAGGGTGCGTGTGGCATAGCACCACTGGGACATCAACTTTCCGCTAGGTCTCTAACACTTCTCCACTCCACCCACCCCACTATCATGACCCCAATTCTACCTTCCAAATCTGGCTAAACCGGAGCATGATAAGAGCCAGAAACACAGGGAATCCAGGACAGATAAACCCTCAGGACCAATAATGAGAGTAGAGATACCAGGAGGGTAAGGGGAAGGTAGGGGGAGAGAGGGGGAACCCATCATAATGATCTCTCTATAACCCCCTCCCAGGGGATGGACAACAGAAAAGTGAGTGAAGAGAGACATTGGTCAGTGTAAGGCATGACAAAATAATAATTTATAAATTATCAAGGGCTCATGAGGGAGGGAAGGTGGGGGAGGATGGGAAGGGTGAAATGAGTTGATACCAAGGGCTCAAGTAGAAAGAAAATGTTTTGAAAATGATGACGGCAACATATGTACAAATGTGCTTGGCACAATGGATGGATGCATGGATTGTGGTAAGAATTGTATGAGCCCCCAATAAAATGATTTTTTAAAAAGACAAAGGAGAAGATGGAGAAATGGATGTGGGATGCCTAGAGTCAACGTGCTTCATCCCCCACATCTTCCCATTCCTGGCTGTCCAGACACTTCCCTCCACATGATGGAGCGTGGGCCCTACCTCTGCCGCTCTTCCTCCAGCCTCATGCAGACTGAGACCCTGAGTTCTGGGCCAGCCTTGCTTAGTCCCGGCTGGCTCCGAGCTCCGGAGCTCCGTGGGAAGTGCTGATGCACAGGCCCTCTGGGGAAGCAGAGCTGGACCCAGCACCTTCCCTCCTGCTCAGAAAGCTGTTCCCTCTGCCTCAGATGCCATTCCCTGCTGTTTCTGCCAGCCGCCTAGGAGTTGTCTGGGCCCCAGTCATCCCAGGATGCTCCTCCTAATCCCTCAGGTGGGAGCATGTGTCCCCTGGCGCTGAACCAAGTGCAGGAGGTCCTCTCTGGCCATCCTGCGAGATGCCCAGGGACCGGGACCGGATGTTTTTCATCTGTGTACCGTGCCCAGCATGCTCAGCCGTGGCAACTATCACCCTGTGGTGGCGCATAGATTCCATATGAATCACATTGCCCATGCACGCCCAAGGACTATGGGGAGCTGAGAGGACACCTATCAGGGACCAGGTGAGGCTCCACCACCAGAGCCTTTAAGGCCAGAGAGGGCTGCCTTGATTTAAAAGTAAACATACCCAGGGCCCTTGAGTCCGTCTGACTTTGATCCCGACTCAAACTTGACGGAACAGAGCGCAGACCCTATGGAACTGCTCCCAGAGTTTCCAAGCTGTAGCCTTTATGGAAGCAGACTGTCACATCTTTCTCCAATGGTCTCAGACCACAGACCTGTCAGTTGGCAGCCGAGTGCTTAACCCCTGTGCCACCAGGGCTCCCTCCCCCTTTAAGCAAGGCCCTTGGCACTAAGTAACTTTCCCAAGGTCCCAGGACCAGGCTCCTGAACATACTGCCATCTAGGGATGCCAGGAGCCCCTCTCCCTGGCACCTGGCACCTCCCCCAGAGACCGCTGTCCCCTGAGCAGACGTCTACCCACCTTGCGCTTCTTGGCGCGGCCCTCGGCCTGCAGGGTGCGGGTGCAGCGCTGCACGCACTCGGAGAAGCTGAGGTTGCTGTGGTCGGCGCTGTAGTCCAGGTCGGCCAGCCGTGCCAGGGACAGGATGTAGTTACAGGCGATCCTCAGGATGGCCAGTTTGGACAGCTTCTGCCCGTAAGAGTAGCAGGGCACCTGCGGGGGAGAGGGCAAAAGGAGGGGCTGCAGTTCTCTTCATGGGCAAAACCTTGGCTGCAGGCCAGCTCATGGCACCTCCTAATTCTACCACCTAGTGGGGGCCAGCTGAGCATGGGAGGGGCCTGGGTGAAGGATTCTAGGCCTGAGCGCCTGCCTCCATTATTTGCTAGATCAGTGGTTCTCAACCTTCTTCATGCTGTGACCCTTCCATACGGTTCCTCAGGTTGTGGTGACCCCTTCCAACCACAAAATTATTTTCGTTGCTACTTCATGACTATAATTTTGCTACTGTTATGAATCGGCCTGTGAAAGGGTCGTTCACGCCCCCAAAGGGATCTTGACCCACAGGTTGAGAACCGCTGTGCGAGATGATCTGCCTTTATTCTCTGCATGAAGCACCTGCGGGTGACACACACGTCATCTCCGCCATGCCCCTGACAGACTCTGGGAGCTATCCCTTCCTATCACCACTGGAAGACAGGCCTGCAGACGAGTCACTGGATGTCCACCACGACAGCGCTGTTCTCCCCCCGCCCTGAGGAGGACTCTCTGAGGGAGTGGATGCCCCCACCACTCATTCCCCGACCCTTGGGCACCTTGGGGATCTGACATGAACGGTAATGATTCCTGCCACGGGGACCGCAGACTCGAAATCACGCTACAGTGCCATGCAGGACGGGCACTAGGAAGGAAACGCGTGGTTAGGGTTTCCATCTCTCATCTCTTCCCTTCCCTCCCACCTCTCTCCCTCCCTCCCTCCCCTCCTGTCTTTCTTCTTTGCTCTTTTCACTGGGGTGCAGCAGGCACACAGGAAGTACGTGATCGATGCTTACAGACCCAGCCAGACCTGGCAGGTGTGTCAAATGCTCATCACCCAGGGTGGAGGTGGTGGTGGTGGTGCCCATCGCGTCCAGTCTAAGTCCCATCAGCCCCATGTGACCGAGTAGGGCTGCCCCCATGGGGTGTTCTAAGCTGTCACCTTTAGAGTGTGTGTGCGGTTGTACACTGGGGTGCTGCGAGTCAGAACCAGCTCAGTGCCATCTGACGACAATCTTTACAGAACCCGACTGCAGGGCTTCTCCCTCAGGCCGACCGGCTAGGTGTGAACCACCAACCCGAGCGGCCAACTGTGGTGCCTCTGGGGCTTTCCCACACCACCAACCCGACGCTCACTCCCTGTACAGGGCTTAATGATACAGGGTGGACAGCCTCTTCCCGATTGAAGAGTCATCTCCAATGTTTCGCTACCTGAGCAAAAAAAGCCAAAAAACGTCCAGGACCGAAGCAGGCTTGAGCCGAGCTCTGTGCCGTCACGTGCGCAGATCACAACAGGCTGGACCTGCTCGGGGCCGGGTGGTCGCCATGCAGAGAGCCCCTCCGCCCAGGTGGTTCCCCCACCGCTGTGCGCTTCCAGAATCGACGAAAGCAGCAAGCATGGCACAAGCATGTGGTCCTAACGAACCCTTACCCCGCAGAGGGACCCACGGGGCACGTGCGTTCAGCAGTTAGGAGCAGGCACTGTTCATGGCACCGTGGCAGGCACTGTTCATGGTTCCAGGCCCGCGTTTCTCAACCATGGGCCATCTGTTTCCTCGGGGCGGGCATGTCCTCAGCCGAGTCTAGAGATGCTGCTGGTCTGCTGGTTGTCCCCGCCAGGGACTCTGATAACCACTGACAGTGCCCAGGGCAGCCCTCAAAACCAATTCTCACGCAGCCCGAAAAGCCATCGCTGCTAAGATGGAAAAGCCCACTGGAGGAACACACAAGACAGTCGCCTCAGATGGGGGACACCCACTGTGACGGTCATGCTTAGCTTATGTTGGGCAGGAGCTTTCCTGATACCCCCCCCCCCCCCGCCCACCTCCAAGCCTGTTCCCTAAGCCAGGGAAGTTTCCTGTCCTGCCTCAGCAGCACCCCATTCTGGCCTCCACACTCAAGTATCCAACTGACCTCCTTCACTGGGGCCAGTGTCCGCAGAGCCAAGCACAGGCCCACTGTCGCAAGCACTCAGGAAGGGTTGCCTAGTAAGGGGACAAGTGAGACAAAGAACACTCTCCCTCCACTGTCACCCAGTGACTCGGGAGCCTGTCCTCTAAGGACGAGGCGTTAGCCCCTCCATAAGAGATGGCAAAAGCAGAGAGCCGCAAGGCATGTGTCTTTGGTCACCTGCATTCGCCTCCTGGCTCTAGCTCTTCCCAGCTATAACTTCGGGCAATTGGCATAATCCTCTGAGCCTCCGTCTCCTCAGCATGTTGATGAAAGGACAGCCCTCACAAGGTCACTCGCTGCCAGCGAGCCCATTCTGACTCTTGGTCACCCTATAGGGCAGGGGAGAACTGCCTCGGCGAGTTTCCCACACTGTAACTGTTCACGGGAGTAGAAAGCCTCATTTTTCTCCTGAGGAGTAGCTGGTGGGTTCGAACTGCCGACCTTGGGTTTAGCAACCCAGTGCATAACCCATGATGCCACCAGGGCTCCCTGCACAGGCCGGTAAGGAGTAAAAGAGATGACGTGTGCATCTCAGAGTAAGGTCCAAGCAGACCACGTGTAGTGATGACACTGGAGGTGGAAGGTCCCCAAAGAGGGGCTCCAGACAGAGGGAGAATCGTGAGGTCTGGAGCCAGACACGGCCGGCGGCGAGGTTGCTTTTAGTCTTTTTAAATCCTCTAAGACAAGGAGTCCTGGGAGACACCAATGGTTAAGCTCCAGGCTATTAACCACGAGGTTGTCATTCAATTTTGCCCAGGAGTGGCTTGGAAGAAAGGCCTGGCTCTCTTCTCCTGAAAGCTCGCAGCCTTAAAGTTCTGCTCTGAGCACCAGGGGTCTCCAGGAGCTGAACTCAACTGACCACAGCAGGTGCTGTGTGTGTGTGTGTGTGTGTGTGAGAGAGAGAGAGAGAGAGAGAGAGAGAGAACTGGGACCCCAGGGAGGAGGAGGGATGTGACAAAGAGAAATGCAGCCTCCCCACCCCACTCCCAGCCCCCATGCAGTCCCCCTTCCCATCTCCCAGTCCCAGCTCATCCACAAAAAGCTGGCAGAACAATGTACTTTGCTTGTTCCCAAGGAGAGTCCAGAGAACCCTGCCCCCAGAGCTCCAGGCCGCTTTATCAGCCTGAACAAATAAACAAGGGATGTGAGACACAGGGCTTTGGTAGTCCTGGGTCAGGGCTGGGGGTCTCAGCCTTTTCCACACCCTGCCTGACGAGGCCTGGGGCTGGGCAAAGCTCCTGACTGAAGCAAGCCCCTAGCATTCCCCCTCCCTCCCTGAAACACAGTGCCGGCCTGAGAGCTGGTGACAGCTGGGCCTCCCAGCCAGTGAGAAGCAGGATCTGCCTGCTGGGACCCAGGGTCACTGCGGGCTCCAGAGCAACAGATGATGCCACAGTCCTTGTCCAAGTGTCACTCTGCCCGGTTGCGCCTGTCAAGTTCTAGGCCCAAGAGCAACGATCTGCTGAGCTCTTGTCTTTGTGACGCTGTGGCGGCTTTATAGGGAATGTCTCCCCACTGAAGAGTCCTGGTGGCAGGGCAGACTACATGGGTTGCTAGCCATGAGGTCAGCAGTTCAAACCCACAGGAGCCAGAGTAAGCTCTCTGCTCCCATAGAGGTACAGCCTCAGAAACCCACAGGGGCAGTTCTACTCTGTCCGATAGGGTTGCCATGAGCTGGCATCAACTCGATGGCACTGGCTTAGTGGGTAGAGTATTAATCCATTTACATTTTTCCCAAAATAAAGATTACGGTGCCAGCTACAAATGAAGAAATTCATTACCAGCCAAGGCCTGGCTGGAGACAAGAAGCCTGTCGGGGCAACACCCAAGGCAGGCACATGGTCATTGGGCTCTCTGGGACCACACCCCCACCAGGACCGGCCACACACCTGAAAGGACCCCCTCCTGGCCTGCCCTTCACCCCCAGTGACAGCCCCTCAGCTCACCTGGCTAACTCCCTGAATGCAGCTCACTGGAAGCCAGGGCCTAGCTCAGGGACACTAGGCTTGGGCTGTTGCCACAAAGTAGGAGTCTCCCCAGGTCTGGGAGGTGGGGACGGGGTGGGGGTGTGGCACAGAAAGGCACTTCTTGGCAGTGTGACTTTGGGCAGATCCCTTCAGCTCTCTGCGCCTCAGTTTCCTCTCTGGAGAGCGGGGATAGCAGAGCTGTCAGAACTGCACTCACTGACCCATGACCACAGGCTCCTTGACGGTCCCTTCTCCTGACTCTTCCCAGGGAGTGGGGACCAGATCACCCCTTGTGGCTGGCAAAGGGCTGGGGAATTTTGACTACAAATATCTACATTCATCTTTTTAAACAGCCTTTTTAAGTAGCTAAGAAATCCTTGGACAGTGCAAACAGTTTAGCACTTTACTACTGACTAAAGGTCGTCAGTTCAGATCCTCCCAAGGGCACCTTGGAAGAAAGGCCTGCTGATCCACTTCCTTTGAAAACCAACAGGGCAGAATTCTACTCTGAAATAGATGGGGTCACAAGGAGTCAAAACTCAACAGCAAGTGGTTTGGATTTGAGCTTTTAATGGGGGAGGGGTTATCACTTCTATTTTATAGAGAAGCATTTGACACGCCAAACCCCAAACACCAAACTCACTGCCATCCAGTCGACTCCAAGTCATAATCACTCTCGGGCAGGGTAGAACTGCTCTCGTGCGTTCCCGAGACTAACTCTTTACAGGAGTACAAAACCTCATCTTTCCCCTGAGGTGGTTTTGAACTATTGACCTTGAGGTGAGCAGCCCAATGCATACATAACCACTACACCAGCTGGGCTTCCAGGGGCACAAACACTTCCTGAGTGTGAGATTCGCTGGGTCTTGACTTCATGGCTTGGCTCAGCTCTTCCCCATTAACCATCAGGAGCGGCACGACCGGATAAGCACCCACAGCCCAAGGCATGTGTGGAGAGGGGGCGGCCTGCCCTTCAGTGCCTGGAGGGAATGTTCTGGGTGAAGATCCCAGAGACACGCAGTGCTTATAAACCTACTCCTGTGACCAAAGGCCACGACACCCAGCATGACTGCAGCCCCCCAACTGCCAGCTGCTCCCTGGGGCAGAGGGCACTGTGCTGGGGAGGGATGGCCTGGGACCAGCTCATCACGTCACAAACTGCCACCTTTCAGGGAAATTACCTTTTCTCCACAGCCACCTGTATGGGCCCTCAATACGAGACCTGCTCAGCATCCCCTAAGGAACCTGCCCTAGCTGCTATGGGTGGGCCCTGGGGTCTGACAGTGAGGGACAGGCTGAGCTGGGATGCCATCTCCACACCCGCTTCTAGGCCACCTTCAGTTCAAGGCAGGCTCCAGGAAAAGCAGGGAGGGGACCTGGGCCCCATTTGCTTTTTACCCTCCTGAGAAGAGGCACCTCAGTAGGCCCTCCCTGCTAGCCTTGAGCCCCTACCTGCCCATGCTGTCACTCCTCCCTCACCACTGATCGACAGGGCTTTCCATAGCAGGCAGAGAGAAAACACACGTACTTGCCAGGTGCCCTGAGGCTGGGCCCGGTCTGTGAGCTAGAAGCCCTTCCGGGAGGCCCAAGCCCACAGCAGCCAGCGTGTCCTCTGACCCTCCACCTGGGGCTGGAGCCGGCCCGCACATGGGCCGGCCCAGCTGTGCACACATGGCCTTCACATGAAACCGGGGAGGGAGGGCTCTGGTGCAGCTGGGCTGGTGGCATGTGTTGCAGCCTGACCATCTGCCCCGCACACCAGCACCCTGGCCCCTGCTGCCGCACCTGCACTCTGCGCTGTGGCCATCAGCACGCCCTCCCAGCTCCCTGCCTGGCTGAGGGGACAGCCGCCAACAGAGGTCGAGCTGACAAAAGAGCAGCTGGCCTGGCTTCCAGGTGCTGAGGTTGGATGGACTGCTCCTGGGCCAGAAATGGCTGAGGAGCAGAGTCTGGAAGAGCTGGGTGCTGGAGGAACTCCCAGACCCTGGTTCAAAGCCAGCCTCTGACAGTGACCTCGGCACACTAACCTTGGCTAATTTACACAGCTTTTGGAACCTCAGTTTCACCACCTGTAAAGTGGGTGGGAGCTAGTGGTGTGCCCATCCTGTTAAGAGAACTACATGTGCATGCCCGGCACTGAGCGCCAATCGAATGAACTAGTTCCTATGAATATTATTGGATGGCGCTATGAGTCAGAATGGCCTCGGGGGCCCTGACAATACCACCACCAAAAAGCCAAACTCACTACCATTGGGTCCATTGTGGGGTAGTGGGTAAATGTGTTTGGCTGCTCACACAAGGTCAGCAGTTCAAAACTACCAACTACTCCAAAGAAGAAAGATGACACTTTACTCCCAGAAAGACTTACGGTCTCAGAAACCCACAGGCACAGTTCTACCCTGTCCTATAGGGTCACTGTGAGCCCAATAAGAGCAACCACATGATTGTGATTGAAATTACTGCCTCTCGGCCCTCGAGTCGATGCCGACTCATAGTGACCCTGCAGGACAGGGAGAACTGCCCCCTGTGGGTTTCCGAGACTGACTCTATGGGAGTAGAAAGCTCCATCTTTCTCCTGAGGAATAGCTGGTGATGGCAAACTTCAGACCTTTCCTTAGCAGCCCAGCGTGGACCACTATACCCCCAAACACCAAACCAAACTCACTGCCATCGAGTCAGTGCTGAGTCACAGCGGCCCCCGAGCCCCCACTACAGGCTGTAACTAACTGTTCATGACAGTCTTTCTCCCTCAGAGCTGCTAGTGGTGGTTTCGAACTGCTGGCTACACGGATCGCAGCCAGCGTGTAGCCACACACCACCAGGGCTCCTAAAATTATTATTATTTTTTAATGATTAAAAAATACTCATTTCTACATCTGTCGAGAGCCTTGCCCAGCCCCGAGGACACTGCAGCAGCTCAAGAAATGTTCTTTCCTCCTAGAGTTTCCTCTCCTTTTTTGTTTCCTCAAAGAAAACGCGTATGTGATACGCATGGTCGCCTCCACTTGACAGCTGAGACCAGAGAGGGTAAGGGACTGTCCAACAAGCCTCCCTGGCCAGCGCTGGTCTCACTGCACCAGGAACCTGCTCGGGGAACAAAGTCCCAGACCAGCGCCACAGCCCCCATCTGGTCTCAGTCTTGTTCCAGGCAGAACCACCTTCCTGCCTTTCCCAAAAATTCAGCTTGGGAAAGTCAGTCCATCCTAGATCCCAGAGCTACAGACATTCAGGACTCGGGGGAGGGGAGGGCTTTTTACAGGTAGGGAAACAGGCCGAGCGGAGCTCCTACAGCCACACAGGTCCTTAAGGATGGGTGGGTGTTGTGAGGTGGGGGGTGTATGTGGTAGGTACACTCTCAGGCCCTGGCTTTGTGGCTCTATTTCCTTCCTTCCTAGACGGGAGGCAGGGGCGCACGTAATTACAGCAGCCCTCTGGAGAAGAGACAGAGTCCTTCGAGCAAAAAGAGGACTAACAGGAGCGGGTGTTTCTGTGCATGTGTGTGTGTGTGTGTGTGTGTGTGCCTACATGTGCAGACACACACTGAAAGGGCTTGGTTCTGCCTCCAGCCTAGACACACTGGCCCTGCACCTCCGGCATAGGACTTTCTCAAGGAAAGGGTGGAATAGAAAGGCGAGCAAGGATTACGAAGCTCACTCGGAGCATCTGCCAAGTGTGTGCCCAGCCCGATTGTTAACAAACTCCACAGGGCAGCCTCCACCCCCCCACGCCCGACCTCACTGACCGAGACAACACTGGCTGGGGGAGCGTTTGGCCAGGCCCTCTTTGCAGAACCTGCTGCCATCTTGCCTACGCCACAAGGTGTTCTTGGACAAGTCTCCTCCCTTCCCTAGGCTCAGCTTTCCATCCACATCAGGGGCTCTCCTCATCCTGGCAGAGATATTGTGAGGATCAAATAGCTCAGAGCTCTTCTAGAGCAACGGTTCTCAACCCGTGGGTCGCAACGCTTTTGGGGGTCGCCTGATTCTTAACAGCAGCAAAATGACAGTGGTGAAGTAACAAGGAAATTAATTTATGGTTGGGGGTCACCACCACATGAAGCACTGCATTAGAGGGTCGCGGCATTAGGAAGGTTGAGAACCACGGGCTTAGAAGGAAGTAAAAGCCATCCAAGGACCCCTGGTGGTGGCGTGCTAACTTGTTAGACTTCAATCCCAAAGATCAGCAGTTCAAATGACTAGTCATTCCAAGGGAGCAAGACGAGGCTTTCTGTCATAAGCAGCGACAGTCTCAGACACTCCCGGGGCAGCTCTGTCTTGTTCTACAGTCATAGTGAGTCGGCACTGACTCCCTGGCAGGGAGTTTGGCTTGGGTTTTAAAAGCCATCAGACCAATGAGATGCAGTGGAGCATGGAAAGACCTTGAACCATCCCTCCCTGGGAATTCAGAGGCAGACAGCTAGGTGCCGGCCTGGTTCTGTCACTCATGCGACCCTGCCCCTCAGCAGCTGGGAGTTTCCGGGCTGTGGCCTTAGCAAGCTGGGAGGGTGTGCAGGTGAACGGGCCACTCTGCCCTTCTGTCAGCCTTCCTTCAGGGAAGTGGATAGCTGGACATGCCCCCAGTGGCTTCCGGCTCCCCACTCCCCAGGGCACTCAAACACGGAGCTGCTGCCCCAAGGTGGGACTGCCTGCTCCACTGGGCCCACTGCCCAGGTCCTGGCTAGCCTGACTACGGGCAGTTTCCCAGGCTGGTCTGTGACCACAGCTTGACCCTGCCTCCCAGCCTCAGTGACCCAACGTCTCACCCAAACCCAGGCAAGGCACATTGGCTCAAAAGCCCTCGGGCTTCTTGGATTCCTTTTCCATGAATGGATACAGACTTCATCTCCCCTGAGGAAGAGCAGAGTGTGAGCCAGAGGATGCTTTGTTGTTGGCTAAAGGCCTAGAGAGGTTAAGTAACTTTCCTGGAGTCACACAGCCAGCTTCACAGCAAGCAAACTGACTCTTCAAATGAGGCACACCCAATCCAATATCACACCACACACACATACACTCGCCTGTGAGGGCTGTTTGGAGGGCACAAGAAAGGCACTTACCAACCACTTCCTTCATCCAGCTGACAGAATGGGAAGCCTGGGACAGGAGGGCTATGCCCACACCTTTTAAAAAGTGGAGTTGTCAACTGCCCCCTCACAGACCATAAGTACACAAATATTCTTAGATTAATCTTCTCCCCCTAACCCTGCAGAGGGACACTGTCTGATGTCACCAGCTGAGAAGCCCAGAATGACCCTAGAACTAGACGCTGCAGATCCTTCTGAGCAAACCCTCAACAGTAGGGTCCCCCCATCGGCTCTGCCCCTTTCACAGGGGGGATGGTGTCAAGGTCGGGTAGTAGGGGGTGTGTGTGACAGGGAATGAGTAAAGATGTACCAGGATCTTCTGGGGAAATCCCTGGGACACCCTGGGGAGCAGGCTCCCAGTCCAGGTTTCTAAACACGCCAGAACCGAGGGCCCAGAAGCAACCTGAAGGTATTTCTGAGGGCTGGAAGCCCGGTCTGAGGCAAGGTTAGCGGGCTCCGGAAGGCTGTAGCAACCTTATAGTCTGGCCACCGCAACCCCCGGGAAGCCCACTCCTCAACTTTCTGGGCCTCTCCACCCCACCAGGTAGGGGAGACCTGACCATAAGCTCGTGGGTAAGGCTCATCCCCTCCCTTCCCCACATCCCCAAGGTGCTCCAGGAGACAAATCCTCGCTGCCAAGAAAGTGAACTGCAAGGGCTGAAGTTAAATGCACAGCCAGGCTCACTGGGGGGTGGGGGTGGGGGCCGCAGAGGAGAGTCGGGGGGCCAGAGATCTCAAACCCGCATGCCCACTTTGCAAACTAACGGCACAGGTCGCCTCCCTAGGATTGCACGCAGGGGCTCTGGGGTCCCAGCGGGCAAAGGCCATGTGCCCTTGAACTTCTCCATCCACCCCCAAATTTCCCAACCCTGCATCGCCCACTCCAGCATGCTTCCCCCGGCGCGGGGCGGGTGCGCGGCGGGCAGCGGGTACCTGCTTCCTGAGCGCCTCGAAGGCGGCGCTGATGGTGTGCACCCTGGTCCGCTCCCGGGCGTTCGCCAGGAGCCTCCGCGTCTGCTGCAGGGCTTTGATCTCCGAGGAGGCGGCGGTCGCTTCGCCCGGCCGTTTCCTAGGCGACGCTGAGGAATCCGGGTGGTTATTGTAAATTACGTGTGAAATTGATGCGTAGGAACTTTCCCCAGGGCGCGTCGGGGGCGCGGGACGCACGGAGGATGCCGGGGGCGCGGGGCGCGCGGGGGGCGCGCACAACAAGATTCGGGGACGCAGGCCCTGCTCGCGACCTGGCTGCGCCTCTGGGGGTCCTGAGGTCTGGCCCTGGGGCGCCGGAGGCGGCGGAGGAGGCGGGGAGGGGAGGCCCGGCCCCACTGCGCCCAGGGCGAAGCTGCGCTTTCTGGCGTCCAAGACCTCAGGCACCCTGGCGCTCCCGCGCTCCCCGACCGTGTCCGCTCCCCCACCTGGGAGGGGAGCCGGCGCCGCCGGGGTTGGCACCAGGGCCAGAGTCGGCTGTAGCCGCTGGGTCGTGTCCCGCAGCCCGCGGAGGACTAGGGCGCCGGGCTCGGGCGCTTCCAAGTCCACTCGCAAAGTTTTATAGCCGTTCGCGCGCCGCGCCGGCTCTTTGCCTTTCCTCTGGAGCTTCTTGAGGCCGTGGAGCTCCTTCACGCACACGGTCTTCCACGGCCCGTCCTCGAGGACCGGAAGGTGCTTCATGGCGCGGGCAGCGTGCGAGGCCGGGCCGTGGGACTGGCCGCGATGCGCGCCCGCCGCGCCCGCTCTGCACGCCCGGCGCAGCCTGTGCCGGGCCGCCGGCGCGCTCAGCGCCGCTCAGTCTCGGGCGCTCCCCCTCTCCCCCCTCCCTCCCTCCTCCCTCCCCCTCGCGCTCCCCCTCTCCCCCACGCCCCGGGCAGCTGCGCCGCCGGCTCCGCGAAGCCGCCGCGCTGTCCGTCCCCGGAGCGCTCAGAGTGTCATCTGAAGTCGCGGCCGCGTGGCCAGCATTTCTGCAGAACGCCCGCTGCGCTCCATCTGTGTTTGTTTAGCCTCAGTTTACACCGAAGCCCAGTGCGCGAGATCAGTCAGCGCCGCCGCAGGGAGACCAGGCAGCTCGGGCTGCCGCCGCCGACTCCCTAGCCCCGGCCGCCCGAGCCACGAGCGCCTTTAAAGGAACAGGAAGCGTTTTTCAAAACAGCTGGGCTGCCGGCCGCCTCCTTTGTCCGCGTCCTCTCTGCCACTCACCGCGCCCCCCACCCGCGCCCCCGCCTCCTCCTCGCCACCTCCCAGTCTCTCTTCCCAGAGCCTGCCTCCTCCCGATCTCTCTCTCCAGCGCCTACGCCCGCCCGACTCTGTTCGTCTCTCCCCACAGGGCAATATGCCTGGCACAACCGCCTAGCACGTGGCTTCTGGGCGCTTCGAGTCTTCCCCCAGTCCGAGCTGACACCGACCTTGGGGGCCTCTAGGTGTTTGCTGCAGTGTCGGCCTTCTCCACCCAGCACCTTCCTGCCCACCCTTCCACCCCAGAGCGGCCATCTCTAGGGCGAGGGAGGGGGTCAGGGCGGGGCGGTCTGGGCTCTCAAACTGCCCAGCGACCTTCACCCCCTGGCGGGACAACCCCAGCTACTGTTCTTTCGCTGGGACTGGGAGACCGGGAGTAGGAGAGGGCTTAGGCGACCGGGAAACTGATGCTTTCCTAAGTCACTCGAAGAGAGAGAGCCCAGGGCAGAGTGGGATAGGGGCCTTGGCATCTGTGTCATGTAGCGTCAGCTCACCCCCGGCACCCGGCTAAGGCCAGGTTTACTCAACTATGAAATGAGAAATGTGAAGAACATCACCGCGGAAGACATGGGCTGTGGTGAGTCATACACCAGGATTATGGTCCCAGGCACATACAAGATGCTGGTCAGATGGAAGCGGTGACTTCTGGTTCCTGGGGGCTAGGAAGTGTAGACTCCCAGGGAACTCCCTCTGTCCCTTCCTAAGTGGCTTTGGACAAGGCGCTTCATCTCTGTGCCTCGATTCCCTCCTCTGTAAAATGGGAACGATGACCAGACTGTCTCCCGACGTGGCTGTGAAGAAGTGTAAAGCCAGGCATGGAGTAGAAGCTGTGTTTATGCCCACCGATAACAGCTAGGGCAGAAGGTGAGCCTCTTGGGTAGAGTCCAACCCTTTTGCTAACCCCTGAAAGATTCTGGAAAGATAAACTAGTAGACCTTCCACATCCTAACTAGAGGCCCACCTGCCCGATGTTGCCCTCTGAGAACCAGCACAGGTCACTCCTCACTGGCCCCTTCTCTGGGCAGGTCCTCTGGGAGGTGGGCCATGGTCACTAAAACCCCAGAATCAGCAGCTCACAGCTCACTGGGACGGGGTCTGGACAGAAGATTCAGGGGTTGAAGCATGGAGCTGGGGCCTGATGTCCCTACCAGATCCTGACTTTTGAGCCCCCTGACATAAGCAGGACATTTCACCTCACCTGGGCTGTTTTCTGATCTGTTCCTGGGAGTCACAGCACCTTAGAGTCCGTCCAACCTTTCCTGGAACTTGAGAGAGTAAAACCCAAACCCACAGCTGACCAGGCGAATCCAAGCTTACAGGACAGTAGAACTGCCCCCATAGAGTTCCCAAGATTGTACATATCCCTACAGAAGCAGACTGCCCCACCTCTCTCCCACAGTGCAGCTGGTGTGCTCCAACTGCCGACCTTCCAGGAAGCAGCTGAGTCTGCACTGTGCCCCAGGGCTCCTCCACTCACTTAAATCCCCCAACTCAAACTAACTGCCTTCAAATCAAAGTGACCCTATAAATGAAAGTGAAAACTGCCCCTGGGAGTTTCTGAGACTCTAACTCTTTCCTGGAGTAGAAAGCACCAACTTTCTCTCAGAGGAGCTGGTGGTTTTGAACTGCCGACCTTGCAGCTCGAGAGTCACTTCTGCACTTGTTTTTATGACTATAGCAAGCCTCGTTTTCCCCACCAAGATGAGCCTCAGAGTCATAGAACACCTCTTTCTCTGGACACTGAGCATCCTCCTGCACCTGATCACTATCCTGAAGACCAAGGGTGTGTCCCCAGAGAGAAGCCCTTATCTTCTTGCTGTTTCCCCACCCAACCTGGGACATGAATGGATTGTCCTTGCCCCGGGGCTCTGCAGAGTGCCTCCTTGTGTTCAGATAACAGATAATGGGCTCCAGTCTCCCCTCCTCCAGCTTCTCACTCTTCCTGGCTTCTGTACACATTCATGGCTGCAACTTACCCTTGACTGCGGACTCCACGGTCCCCCTTGGATCTGAGATGCCTACACACCAGCTGTTTCCTTCCTCCCTGGTTCCAGAAGCCTGGCACTGGACTGGTGCCCTTTGCTGAAGGACAGCCAGCCTTGTGCCCTTTATGTTCTTTTGTCTGGTGGCCCAGGGCCCAAGCAAAGGCCAAGACCCCTGGTCACCCACCTCTTGGCGATCCAGCTCGGTCAGCGGTGGCGGTGACAGCCAAGTTCCCCATTGCCAGGACCTCAAAGGTACTTGCTCTCTGAGCCTGTTTGCCGCCTCAGCTGGTGTCAGGGTTCAGTGAGGCTACATGGGAAGCACTGCGCAGGGCACCTCCAGTGAATTAGGTGGTGGCTTTAGGCCTCCTGGTTCCTGCAGCTGCCCAGACCCAGCCAGGCTCAAGGGGCACCAGGCTCAAGGGGCTAGTTGAGGTGTGTGAGGAGGTTTTGGCCAGACTAAAAGTTGTCCCTAAGGAGGTGGACCACACACCAGGGAAATGATGTATCTTGCTTGAGTATCCAGGGCCCCACCCACACTGATGATAGTCCCTCACCAAAGCCCCCCAAATAAAAGAGGAGGGCATTGAAGCTGCATGGGGGCAGGGAGGGGGAATAGGAATGGCAGGTGTCCTCTGTCAGGTGGACGTCGAGCAGAGTCCGACCTAGGCTCCAGGCCCCAAGCATGCTCCTCCTCACTTTCCCTGCCACCTCTGCCCAATCCTCGAGCCAGGACCCTGGGATTGGCATGGGTGTAGGTGGGGTCTTTGCTTTGCCGCTTGCTTAACCAGATAGTGTGACCTGGAACAGCCCCTTCTAGGAAATTGGTCTTTACCTGGGCATTACATTCATCTGGACACAACGAGATAAGCACCCATGCACTGCTCCGAAGGGTCCTTCTCATCCACACTCTCTCATGGCCTGGTCTCAGATCTGTAAGTCCCAGCTAGCTGCTCACACATTACCCCGTCCCTGTCCCCCTGACAGCTTAAGGGTCAAACTTGCCTCTCAGGGTGCCAGATTTAGCCTTCTCTGTCTAGTTGAGGAGCCCTGGTGGCACAGTGGTTAAGCTCTCAGTTGTTAACCCAAAAAAATCAGAGGTTCAAACCCACCAGCTACTTCTTGGGAGAAAGATGTGGCAGTCAGCTTTCAGAAGGATTTGTAGTCTTGGAAACTCAGTGGACTAGTTCTACTCTGCCTTCTAGGGTCACTGGGCGTCTCAATTGACTGGATGACAGGGGGTTTTGTTTGGGTCATTAAAAAAATTTTTTTTTGGTTTTTGCTGGTTTGGTTTTTGTTTTGTTTTTTCTTCCCTGTCCAGCTGACAAAGTTGAGAAGAGGTCAGCCAGCCAGCGCCCCCTGGTGGTGCAACATTGCCAGGCGGCACATACCATAGGAACTTCTTGCTGTTTGGGGAGCCATGAATTCCTGGAGCTGCCAGCGTAAATAGGCTTTTAGACTCCAAGTAGCCCCCACCCTGGCTTGGCCTGGGATGGTACAGACACTGCAAGATCATCCCTGCACTACTTTCCTTCAAAACCAATGATTGGAAACAGACAGCTGCTTGAGGTGGATTCAGAAGAGGACGTTAAATGAGTGGTCTCACCGCCGATGTCTAATGGAGCTCAGCTGAAAGCAGAGACTATCAGAAAGATGCTTGCATGTTGAACAGGTCACGATTTGGAGCACTTAGGGGTGAAGATCAAAGCCACCCGGATGGGTTACCCTTGAACTTGAAGAAAATTAAATTCTCACAACCAGACCATAAACAACATCGTGAGACGAGAAGATGAACTTGGAGTTGTCGACAATTTCACTCTAGTTGCATGACCAGTGTCCAGCAATGGAAGCAATGACCAGGAGACCAAACAACACATTACGCTGGGCAATTCTGCCACCAAAGGCCTTGTTCACGAGTTCAAAACGAAGGTGTCACTTTGATGATGCAGGTTATGCCAGGTCCAGGCCCTGGTCTTTTTTTTTTAATCATTTTATTGGGGGCTCGTACAACTCTTATCACAATCCATACATATACCCATTGTGTCAAGCACATTTGTTTATTTGTTGCCATCATCATTCTCAAAACATTTGCTTTCTACTTGTGCCCTTGGTATCAGCTTCTCATCTTTTCCCCTCCTTCCCCCTCCCCCATGAACCCTTGATAATTTATGAATAATTGTTATTTTGTCATATTTTACACCATCTGACATCTCCCTTCATCCACTTTTCTGTTGTTCGTCCCCCAGGGAGGAGGTTATATGTAGATTTTTGTCATCGGGTCCCCCTTTCTACCCCACCTTCCCTCCACCCTTCCAGTATCCCCACTCTTAGTACTGGTCCTGAAGGGATCATCTGTCCTGGATTCCCTGTGTTTCCAGCTCCCATCTGTACCAGTGTCCATCCTCTGGTCTAGTCAGATTTGTAAGGTAGCATTGGGGCCATGAGAGTAGTGGGGTGGGGAGGAAGCATGTAGGAACTAGAGGAAAGTTGTATGTTTTATCGTTGCTGCACTGCACCCTGACTGGCTGTCTCCTCCCTGCGACTCTTCTGTAAGGGGATGTCCAGTGGACTACAGATGGGCTTTGGGTCCCCAATCTGCACTCCTCCTCATTCACAATATGATTTTTTTGTTCCTTGAGGCCTGATACCTGGTCCCTTCGACACCTCATGATCACACAGGCTGGTGTGCTTCTTCCATGTGGGCTTTGTTGCTTCTCAGCTAGATGGCTGCTTGTTTACCTTCAAGCCTTTAAGACCCCAGACACTATATAGGTTGATAGTCAGGCATCATCAGCTTTCTTCACCACATTTGCTTATGCACCCATTTGTCTTCAGAGATCATATCAGGAAGGCGAGCCACAATGATACAATTATTGTTCTTTGGTGCCTGATACCTGCTCCCTTTGACACCTCATCATACAAGCTGG
Organism: Tenrec ecaudatus; assembly: GCF_050624435.1. Taxonomy (NCBI): domain Eukaryota; kingdom Metazoa; phylum Chordata; class Mammalia; order Afrosoricida; family Tenrecidae; genus Tenrec; species Tenrec ecaudatus. The sequence goes on along the minus strand of NC_134540.1, from coordinate 63,990,332 downwards.
TGTGCTTCTTCCATGTGGGCTTTGTTGCTTCTGAGCTAGATGGCCACTTGTTTACCTCAGGCCCTGGTCTTTAAAGTTGCCTCACATGTATTTGAAAGCTGGATTGAGAAACATTGATGTGTTTGAATGGTGATGTTGGTGAAGGCCATTGGCCATCCCACAGACTACCCAATGAGCAAACAGATGCATTTCAGAAGAAACGCCACCCGAGATATCTTTAGAAGTGAGGATGAGGAGCCTTAGGCTTACTCTCTTTGGGCGGGCCATCAAGAAAGACCACTCACTAGGAAAGGACATGGTGTTTGGTAAGGAAATGCTCGGTGAGGTGGACGGACACAGACTCAAGCAGAGCAACCATCCTGAAGATGGCACAGGACCAGGCGACAATCCTTTCTCTTCTCCACAAGGTCGGTGTGTCTCAGAGGCAGCTCAATGGCACCTAGCAGCGACAACCTTAAAAGCAGCCCCTGTAGAATCCACTGCCTGGAGGTACCCTGGGCTCGCATAATGGTGCCACGGGAAGGCTCAACATCCCTGAATAACTGGCCTGGAAGATGTCATTGAAGCTAGGGAGAGGAGTGCAGGCCACAGCACACAGATGCTAGAGAGTGGGGCAAGAGAAGTCACTACCTCGCAGGAAGTGGTTACCAACTCGTGAAATCCTTAGAACGCCCAGGGTGGGTATGCCCATTGTGCAGATGAGAAATTCGAGGTGCCAAGAGGCAGAGGAAATGACAGAAATGAGCTTGGAGCCAGGAATATTGACTCCAACACCCAAGCTCTCGACCACTGTGCTTCAGTTATGCCTCCTAAGAGCTGAGTGCCTGGTATCTGGGGAGACGAGTAACTGGGCTACCTGTGGGGCAGGCATACCCCCAAGCCTGGTGGGAGTCACAGGGTCCATTCCCTGTCCTTTTTGGCAACCTGCGTGTGCTGCCAGCACGGGTGGGCTTCTTGCTGTCCACTTATCAGCTGGAGCATTGGCCCCTCTTGGACCAGACCAATTCCCTTCCAGATCAGGCTCAGCTGGCAGGGGTATCACCTCTGGAGCCCCATGGAGCCCTCCTCCCCTCCCCTCTCCTGGATCTTGGTACGCAGACAGCCATGGCCTGCACCCTGCACTGCCGGGTAGAGCCTGGCCAGCCTTCCCTGGTGCACAAACATGGGAAGACAGGCAGCGATACAAGACTGGCGCCCAGCAGATGCCGTCTTGGCTGGGTGGGCTGGAGCCTTAGATACTTGCTCCATGAAGATCTTCATTCCTGAATCACAAGGCTGGATGCTCCGTTGGTTCCAGCGTGGGTGCGCCACCCAGGAGAGAATGGGAAGGAGAGGAGAAAATGCTTCTGGAGGAAACAGAGAAGAAGGTGATGCCTATTGCGGTTCTCCTTAGACCCACGGAGAGGCGGAGTCTGCACTCGGCCCTCTTGAGCTGGGCCTACCCTGTAACTGCTTTGACCAATGGATGGCGGAAGTGGTGCCATGTCAGTTCGAGGCCAATCTTTAACTAAGGCTGCTTCCACTTCCGGCCAGTGACAGCCCTTTTGAGAAGTGTGGGTTCTTCTGCTGGAGAGGCCACGTGGAGAGCACGGTGGCACTGGACATGGGGGTGAAGAAGACATCCTGAGCAGACGGGGCCTTCCCTCCCTGAGAGAACCCAGCAGAACCACCCAGCTGAGCCCAGTCAGCACCACCTTCCCACTCAACTATGAGGGAGAAGGATTGTGTCGGGCTACCACATTTGGGGTGGTTTGTAATGCAGCATTGGAGTAGAGGCCCAAATCAATACCTAGTCCCCCATTTCCTCTCTGACCTCACCCTCTCCCCTCTCTCCCGGCCCTGTTCATTCTGCTCCCTCACTCTGGGCTGCCAGCTACTCCTTGAACCTACCGGGCAGGCTCCCACCCCAGGGCCTTTCCACTGCTTGTCCCCATTGTCCGGAATGCTGTTAGCCCTAATAGCCTTGCAGGTCACTCCATCCCCTTCAGGTGTTTGTACATCACCTTAATGGTCAGGCCGTCCCTGATCTCTCCATGACAAGTTTGAGCCCTTTCCTCCCAGGCCTTCCACCTGTCCCCAACTCCCTTGTTCTCAGTAGCACTTACCTCATCTGACATGTACCAAGGCTTGATGGGTTATCTCTCTCTGCTCCCCACTCTCTCCCACTAGACCAGAGCTTGTTCACCACTGCATCCCACTTCTAGAATGGTGTCAACCCGCTGCCATCGAGTCAATTCCAGCTCATAGCAATCCTATGTAGGGTTTCTGAGCCTGTACATTCTTTATGGGAGCCTCATCTTTGTCCCACAGAATAGCTGGTGGGTTTGAACCATCAGCTCTACGTCAACAGTCCCACACTTCCCTGAGTGTGCCACCAACATAAATACTCGTTGGTTGACTGAAGGCCCACTCCCCAGTTTGTCCCTGGGCAAAAGGAACCCACGGAACCGGAGCAAGTGGGGTCATGTTCCAAGAGCAGCTGCTCTGACCCCGGAGAACTGGCGGCCGTGCGGGATTCTCTCACCTTTCCCTGCTTCAAGTCTTCTGTCCTCATCAATTACACAAGCAGTGGATTCCAGTGAATAGTCATTCACTCACATGACAAGTATTGAGCTGAGCCAGGCCCCAGGGTGGGGCTGAGGGAGACAGAGGAGCTTGGCGAGATTTCAGGCACTGAACGGATGATTCCCAGCCCTGCCCTCATGCCCCTCTCTCGGATCAGAGTGGGCGCCTTTTCAGAGCCCGGACTGAAGATGGGAAGAGAGCAGGGAGCCTAGCAATGCTCCCTCCCCTCACAGAGCAGGCATTCCAAGTGAGCAGGGACATTGAGCTTTAAAGGCAATTGTTAGTTGCCTCGGGTGCTAACTTAGGGCGATCTTATGTGTAACAGGACGAGGCGCTGTCCGGTCCTACACCGTCAGCACGGTGGTTGGTCTGTTCTGTTCTCATTGATTGCAGCGGTTGACACACTGCCTTCCAGTCCAGGACTCATCTGCTGCCACTGTATCTGACAATGCTGTGTCATCCACAGGGTTTTTGTTGGTTGATTTTCGAAGTCGATCTCCAGGCCTTTCTTCCTAGTCTGTCTTTGTCTGAAAGCATCTGTCCCACACGGGTAGCCCTGGTGGTATTTGGAACCCGTGGCATGCGTATAGTTTCTAGCACGGCAGCACAGGATAGCCTGCAGCGCGCAGGAGAAGAGATAATACGGGGCCGACAAGCGTCCTGCGAGAAGCTCCAGAGGGACCCACTGCAGGTGGGGATGGAGGGAATCTGACAGTGGCAGGGCCACTCCCGAAGGCTTCCTGGAGGAAGGGACATTCAGATCTGGATGGAAGGGATTTTGTCAGGCCAGCCCCGCCCTGACACACACCCTCCCCGTCTTGCTCTCTGGCCCTCTCAAGCCTTCTCCTCGTTGGGACCTCCTCACTAGGACTCTTCATTGCCCTTGTGCTTCCTCCCTGCCTGGTTCGCCTGTAGCCCACCCGGGACTTACTCATCCAGCATCGTGCTTCTGGTCCGTTTGCCTACTAGAAGGAGCGAGGACGTGGCCCCAGGGAAGTGTCTCTGTGGGGGTGAAGCCCAGGGCCAGGGCCACAGTGGCACGGCCTTGCGCTGACTGTCCCGCGTCTGCTAAGTGTGTGTGTGGGGTGGGGGAGGGGGAGAAGACTCAAGGAAGAAACATTTTGGGCCTGGCTGCGCTGGGCAGCTCCTCCCACAAGTGGGTGCACAGGCTGCCCCCAGGCTCTCAGCTCCCTCTCCTAGCAGCCTGGCTCTGCCCTGACCTCCATCCTTATCCCTTCCCCCATCACTTCCTTCTCAGGCCTCCACAGGGACTGCTCTATTGGGTGTAGAGACAGGGGTGGGGTGGGGAGCCTAGAAGCCTTTTCTATTGGATCTCTTTCACTCCTTTTCTGTCCCCTGGGGCACTCTGTTCGAGCAACACAGTATCATCGGTCACATTAAATTAATGAGGATGACATGGTCACATCCGGGGTTTTGCCTGCATTTGTTTAGGTTTGTGGTTACCTGAGAAGTAAGGAGCACTGAGTGCCAGCGCTCCTGAGGATGCGGGCTCTCCTCTCAGGCAGGGCACACACCGGCAAGCCTGCGAAGCACCGGGCCACGTCTGAGTGCTTTGTGTTCCAGGGCCTGCCTCTCTGGCCACAAGCTTGAGTTTCCTCGTCTGCAAAAGGGAGAAAGAAGAGTCTCTCGAACTCCTCCCATCCCTAACGCAAACAAGATGAAAAGCAGCCCCGCGCACTGGCAGCCCCCTGTGTGACAGGAGAGGACGTTCCCGCCTGTCCCCTTCATGGAGGCAGATCACCAGCCCTCTCTGCCACAAGCCTTGGCTTGTTGTGGTTGGAAGTCATTGTTATTAGGTGCTGATCCACAGCGACCTTATGCACAGCCGAACGAAACACTGCCCGGTCCTGCGCCATGCTCACAGTCGTTCCTGTGCCAGCGCCCATGGCCACAGCCATGGTGTTCCCCCCCCCCCTTCACTTGCCCAAATACGACGTACTTCTCCAGGGACCGATCTCTCCTGACACCAAAGTACATGTTCTCGGCATCCTTGCCTCTAAGGAGCAATCTGGCCCCACGTTTTCCAAGACTCGTTTGTTGGCCCTTGGTTAACAGTCAAGTGCAAACGCTCTGCCCGCCGAGCGGCGATCCTCCCATTCCTGGCTCCCTAAAATGGGTCTTACCACAAACCAAACCGATTGCCTTTGAGGGGATTCTGACTCACGGTGACCCCATAGGTCACTGCGGACCCCCTAGGGCCCTATAGCAGAGCAGAACTGCTCCACGGGGTTCCCCAGGCTTCCCTCTTTACAGACACAGGCTGCTCGGCTTGCCTCCGAGGTGAGGCTGGCTGGGCATGCATCATTGACCTCTTAGTAGACCTTGTACTCTGACCACTGGGCCACCAGGACACCTTACACTCTGCCGTCAGCTTCTTCAAACACCAGGGCTCCCCAGTGGGAAAAGGGAAACATTTTTCTTGTTAAATAAACAGCTCTCCTGCCCCAGAGCCACGGAGCCCATAGAAACAGAGGGTCTGCCCGCGGGAGCAGGCGAGAGGAGCGGGCGGCAGGTCACCAGAGTCCCATTAGGGCTTTGCTCATCAGGCCCTCGATGTCAGCCACCTAACAGGACTGGGGCTAAGCCTGTGATCTCCTGGGAGCTGTAGCCGACAGCCTGCAGATGCGCTCTGTGAAACCAGGGTGTGATAACTTCGTCTTCGTTATTTTTTTTTTTTTTTAGGAAAACAACATTAAATTCCCCAGGGAGTGCATTCCTTCACTGTGAAGTATTCTCTACTCATCTCCCTGCTTCCTTCAGAAAAGAAAGGGAGAAAAGGGAGGGGGCGCTTGGCTGCTTCTTCAGTGCATGCTCCTTAAGAAAAAACAAACTATTTTTACAGCTCTCTGGAAAAGTCCCGGCTGATGGCGGCAGCCGGAGAACGTGAGGGGGCAGAACAGAGCTGATGCAATGCACATTTATTAGCAGAGAGGACAATTAATACAGCACCGGCTCAGCCACGGCCCAGCTCACGGGCAGCTCCGCAGAACTGGGGAGCCCTGGGGACAGCTGTCGAACTGGTGGTCGCAGCCCGAGTCCTCCAGACGCCTAAACATGAGCTACCCTGGATCACAGAGTCCAGAGGACAGATGCTTCCCATCACGCACGCCAAATCGAATTGATTGGTAGTGGCTGCCTGCAGCCCTGGTGGAAAGGGGTTCTGAAGCTGCATCTGGGGTCCATGAGAATGAGTGCTGTCATTGATTAGCAATGTCTGCCAGGGGTGAAATAACGCCAGGTAGTGTTCGCTGGCACATGTTTGCCATTATCAAGGAGCCCCGCTGGAGCAGTGGGTTAAGCATTCGGGCTGCTCCCCAACAACTTTGAAGCCAGCAGCACTCCGGAGGGAACGATGAGGCCGTCTGCAGTAGGATTTATGGCTTTGGCAATCCTCGGGAGCAGCTCCACCCTGTCCTATAGGGTCACTGTGCGTCGGAAATCTGTCTGCAGGCAGGGGCCTGGGTTTGTTTTGGTTCACCTTTTCCCTTTTGTGGCTGGGGAGGCCGTTGTTGGTAGGACTCCCCCAGCCTTCTTCTCAGCAGTCTGGCTATGGTTGCTTAATGGCAGGTAGCCTGCATGTCTGTGAAGGCTGGAGATGCGGGATCCAGCTACTGTCTCCAAGCCAAACAGCCACCGCTGCCGCCGCCGATGAGTAGGCTCCTGTGCCATCTTCATGAGCATTGGTTTGTTTGCGGCTATTGTGCCAGCCCACCTCATTAAGGGCTTCCCTTCTATTTTATCAACCGTGATGTCCTTTTCCAGCGATGAGCCTTTCCCATGACATGTCCCAAATACTCACAAAACCGAACCAAACTCACTGCCCGCGGGGCCATTCTGACTCACCACGCCCCTAGAGGATGGAGTAGAGCTGCCCCTGTGGGTTTCCGAGACTGTCGCTCTTTATGGGAGGACGAAGCCTCACTTTTCTCCCTCAGAGCAACTGGTGACTGGCCTGGTGGTTCACAACCCAGCGTGTGACCCACTACATGACCAGAGCTCCTTGTCCTAAAGACTGGGTTGAGTTACCTGCTCTCTAGAAGCAGCTGGTGAAACCAGTAAGTCCAACCAAGGCAGGAGATCCAGATGACTCCCTCCCCAGCCCGTGTCTCCCTAAAGCTCCTAGTGGTCGGTTGGCCAAAAGGAATCCGTGGCTGAGACTGAGCAACCAGTGGACTTTGGGCAGATAAACTCCTCACTTGGTCCCCTGAGCTCTTCAACCAGGCGACTGCCCAGACATTTGGATCAAGCTGCCCTGAGCTGCCCTGACCCTGCCTGTGTCCCTTGCCTCCATCCTCTCCTCCCCTGGCAAGTGTGACTTACTTGCTTCTCTCTTGAGCCTATGACAGACCCCACTCCCTCTAGCAGAGAATCTTTTTCTTTGATGTACTGGGTGCCTTAAATGAGACCTCCCTGTCCCCCTCTAAAAAGAGAAATAAAATAAAAACCAGCCACCATCAACCCAGGCACCCCCATGTGTGCCAGAGCAGGACTGTGCCCCGTGAGGTCTCAGGGGATGACTTCTCAGAAGCAGATCTTCTGAAGCTCCTCTGCAGGGACTCAAACCACCAGCGCTTCACTCAGCAGTCGAGTGCTTCACCATTGGTGCTGTCCAGGGACTGTGCATACCCCACTCACCCACCCACAATGCCTACATCCCAGCCCCAGCCTCTTAGAGCGTCTCCTTCCATCTGAGCCAATTCAGACGACTCCTCGCTTTAGAACTGAGCAAGCTGAGGCGCTAAAAGAGAAAGGGCTCTCTTGCATGGAGGAAGTGGCAGCCCCAGGTCTCCTGGCTCTAGCTCCATCCAGCCCAGGCTTGTTGCCCTGGGTAAACCATCCCCACGGACTCTCCTCTGGTTTATACTCCTCTTCCAGGTCAGCAGACTGCAGCTCTTGAGCCCTAAGGGGCTCTTTTGGTAGGTACATGTGGTTCTGAGTAAAATTTTAAACATGTCAAAGGCTATTATTCAGTTAATGGTGATTTCATTCATTTGTAAACCTATATTTGTGGCTCTCAAATTGTTGTGAGAGACAGGATTGACTCTTCCAACTCAAAAGCTCGCTGACCCCTGTCTAGCCAGAGAAGTATAGACAACCCCCAAGGATCCCCAGGAGTGGAGCGCTCTGGATCCGCAAAGATCTGGAGGGAAGGAACTTGGCATGTGGAGGGGACTGATTGGGAGTGGAGGGCTGCCCGCTGTGGGAGGAGGTAGGTTTTCTCAGGACTCTGGGTGCTGGTCCCACTGCCCTCTTGTGAAGCTTTCCTGGCACCTTGGGTCCCTGCATTGTCTGCCTTGAGTTTGACAATTCTCTCTCCAAGGGCTAAAACTAGGCTCGCAGCCCAGGGAACTTGAAGAGGCCCTCCATGGAAAGGGTGAGGGGCCCAGGAATTGCAGCAGGACCACCTTGAATTCAGCAGGGGCTCTCCACTCACCAGTAGGGAACTTGGCCAAGCTCCCTAATCTCTCGGCCTCAGTTTCCTCATTTGCCAGGCAGGGATAAAGCCACAGGGTTGAAAGCAATCACCAACATGGAGTGGTGAGGGTTTCATTGGGAGCTCGGCGCATGGCAGTAACCAGCACTCTCTCGAACATCTCTCCTTTCCTTCTGCCCTCACACTGCAGATGCTTCAGGGCTCGCCACACCCCCTCCAGGAAGCCTTCCCCGACTACCACCAGCCCATTCAAACACTCGTCTCTGGGCAGCTTCCAGACTGCCCCTCCCTGCCTGTGTTCTACACTGAGAGTCTGTTTCTCCTCCAAAGAGCCCATGAGTCACTGGGGGCTGGGGTGGTTGCCAGCCCCCCTCACTCCCACAGACCCCCAGTTGATGTTTGAGAACAAAGTGGGTGCTGAAGAAAGATCCTGACACCTCGCCCCCACCCCTCGGATTTCCACCCATATCACAGCCCTGTTAGTTTCCCTGATGGTCCAACCCCCTGTCTAGTTTGTTCCTAATGCTTCTGTCTCCACGGCTCCAGGTCTCTGTTTGCATGAAGGGGAAAAGTCTACACACACACACACACACACACACACACACACAGCCCAGAAAGCATCCAGTTGCTCTGGGCGGGCTGCCAGCAATTGAGTGACCTGCAGCTTCCTCCCCAAATCGCATTCCACTGGCACGGATCTTGCCCTGCCTGACGCCAGCCTCCGAACTCGCCCCCAGAGCAAACATTTCCAGTTGGCAGCCCAGCCTTGTTTTTCGGAGGCCCTCATTCAGGCTCCCTTGTAGAAAACAGAAAACAAAATGCACAGAGCCAAACACGAACTCTATTTGGGGTGGGGGGTGAGGGGTGAGGGTGTGTGTGCGGGCGCTTGTGTGAAGTGGGGAGACATTTGCTCTAAGTCACATGGAAAAATCTAAGCTTTGGGGTATGCGAAGGGTCTTTTCAGAAGCAAACACACATGCTGCCAGCCCCCCCCCCCCCCCACACACACATCCCCCCACCTCCGGGGCTATGATCAATTCATTCAGGCTGAGCCTCCTGCTAAAAGGCTTACTCTGTTCTCATTCACAGCTGCGAGGGGAGGATGGGGGAGGCCAGCGCTCTGCGGGCAGAGGGTGGTCGGGTGGTACAGGAGAGGGGCTTGTTCTAGGAGGAAGGTTGAAGGGGAGCAAAGTAAACGTGGGCAGCCAGCTTGGAGCCCCACTGTGTGAGGCGGTGGGGCGCGGGTGCGCGCGCGGGTGCGGGCACGAGCGTGTGCACATGCCTGCGGGCGCCGCCGAGCTTGCCTTCTCAAAATAAGAGCTGCTCAGTGGAAAGATGTCATAACCCAGGCGCAGGCGGCGGTGGGACGGGCCAGCTGCGGAAAGCTGGGGCCGGCGTCCAGGCCTGCCCAAGGGGTCAGGCAAAGGCCAGGTATCAGAGCCCACGTTGGCGGTGGGGGGGGGGCTGCTGGAGTTGGGAGGGGATCAGCTGGGGAGTGTTATTAGGAAGCGGTGGGTGCAGACCGAGTCACTGGGGAGCCCCCAAGAGTGAGGCTGAGACAGAAAGAGGTCTCAGGGAGGTGCAGGAGGCAGCGCCTTGGCCCATGGGGAGAGGGCAGAAGGGCAGGTGAGCAGGGCCAAGGTTGCAGGCAGACCAGCCGCAGACCTGGCCGACCTTGGCAGGGCCACTCAGCACCTCCTGCCCAGGTCCAGGGTCCTGCGAGGTCACTCCGGGAGGAGAAAGGGAGCCCAGAAGAGAGGGCACCGCAGGGCATGGCCTGGGAGGGTCGCCAAGGCCGTGAGGCGCATGGGGCCAGGCCGGAGCAGGCGCTCAGGTGAGAAGTTGCCCAGGCCAGAAGCAGTGAGAGATGGTCAAGGTTGGCAGCTCAGAGCTCACAGTGGCCCCTGCAGCTGGGTCTCCTCCATGGTGCCCGCTTCCCTACTCAAGGTCATGCCCAGTGGAAGTAAAGAGGTCCCCATGTCAGAGGCCAAATAGCTGGAGAGTCAAGGGAGCAAGTGGCTCAGGACGACGGGAAGACCCCCGAGCCCTGGTCCACCCTTCCCAGAGGCTGGCAGGAGTAATGGGTGTGTTCCCATCACCTGGGACGTGTAGTAAGAGATGCACACACCACCATCCTTGCAACCTGCTGGCTCAACCTGTGTGTGCTGGGGTTTCTGGGATGGCCTCAAGCCCGTGAAAGTTGAAGACCCCCTGCCTTCCGTGATGCTGACAGATTCGTTGCCTCTCCCAGCCCCTTTTCTCCAGCTCAATCCCTATCTTTCTATCCCTTAGGAACCAGCGGGCATGCCACAGGCTGGGATGCAAATAGCTAACAGTCCTCTCCCAGGGGGAGTTTTGACTTGGAATCTGGACATTTCTCAACGCAAAGCAGTGAGTCTTTACTAGATGGAAATTCATGCCTGGAGAAAGCAGAGGGAGCATTCGGCAGGGCCCTGGGAAGTCTTCCAACCAGCCCTCAAATTCACTACATCACCGGGAGGCCCCAGGGCAGATTTTTTTTAAAGTCTTCATTTATCAGTTCTCAGAATCACGAGTTGGTTTTCTAAGCATCCTTTAAAAGTGTCTCTCTCTCTCTCTCTCTCTCTCTCTCTCTCTCTCTCTCTCTCTCTCTCTCTCTCTCTCTCTCTTTTAAGTGTCACCTTGAACTGCTTACTTTGGTGTTGTTTTTGATGGTCAGATGATCTCTTCTCTGTCCAGTAGAAGCTCCTTCAAGTTGGCCCTGAGTCCTTTGACAAGACTCCAGTGGTGGCTGATAGCTTTCTTGCTTTCTAGTCCAAGACACTCCGAGCTCATCTTGTCACATTTGCTGCTCCAGCCCGGGAAACCGCCGGGGCTCCTGGAGTGGGTAAAGATGCTTAAAGGCCACAACATGCGCGCCTGCATGTGCTCCATCAAAGACAGCTTGTGTTCTGCTTCTCAACCTTCTCCAAGAAGAACTTGGGCCTGGGCCCACGGACATCGGAGAGATACCAAACCGACCCCATCACCGGTGTTCCTCCCGATCCCGGAGTGCCTCCTCTTGGGAGGAAAGCCCCCTTCCTTCTCCTCCAGTCCCAGCGATTAAGCTGAGTCTCTCGGGGAGAGCTCAACAGTCCCAAAGCCTCCCTCACCAGCTCTCTTGGGTGGACGATATCATGCACAGAAGTCAGCTAGTAAACCCAGACGTCAGGGGAGCTGCTTACAACTCTCTAGGCTACAGGTTCTCCATCTGCGAAGTGCGGCTGAAAGTATTTTAAAAAGAGACTCTTCGGGCAGGAGTCTTAGCACCGTGCTCAGCAAACAGTAGTCACTTGGATGCTTTATGGAGTGGAGTCTTCATGGGCGCGAACAGAGATGCTAGCTGTGCTGGGGAAATTGGAAATTTCTGGAAAGTGTCTGTAGGTTTCCCTGTCCGATCGTCATAGAAGCCGATAACATCCCGCCGGTAACATCCCACCTTGTTATAAACAGAGACGCAGAGGTGATTTGGGCTGCCACTGGGCTTTGTAAGGTGGGGAGGGACCCTGGCTGGAAAGAGATCACTCAAAGGAAATAAGATGTCCCCGGAGGACTGTTTGAAGTTGCTCAGAGAGTCTCATGCTAACTCATGTATGTGGAGGGGGATTGACTCTGGGAGGCATGGGGGGGCAATCAGGGTGATGGGGTGACAAGGTCTCATGGAACCTGTGGGCCTTTGGGGACCTGAGGCAGCTCAAGGGGCCAGCTCTCCGCTCTGTGCATTCTGGCCACGTGTATCACACACCCTCTGTTTCTTCTTCTCCTTCCAGCCACGAGGTACGATTTCTTGTCTCCTCACCTTGAAAATTAGGCATGGCCATGGAACTTGCTTTAGCCAATGAGTTGGGAGCAGAAGGGACAGGTGTCCCTCCTGGACAGGAACTGTTAAGAGCCGGTGTGCTATTGGCTACATCCCCTGCCGAGGGTCAGGGTGGAACGTCTGGTATAACCTGACATCATACATCATACATGCCCTGGAACCTTGACCCTGTGCAGTCAAGAATAAACCCTGGGCAATCCAAATCTAAAGGAGGGAATCACATCAGAGCTTCGATTGTGAACACCTGGTTTGCAGAAGGCTATGGTGGCCATGGAAGCCCAACATCCATTTGCAGGGTGCACACGTGCATTCAGCCTTCAGGGACTCCCCACCGATCAGAGTTGAGGGATGTGAACTGCCCTGCTGTCAGACAGAGAGCGTGGAAAGGCCATTGTGGCAGACTTAGGTCAATAGCTCCTCATTTATCTCCCTTTAGACCCATTCTAACGCTGTTCCAGTTTGTTTGCGTGTTTGAAGTGTAAGGGAAGTACGTGTGGATGAAGGCCCTGGGGAATCCCCTCCAGCCATGGACCAGGGATGTGGACAGCCTTGCTGTCATGCAGAGTGCATTTGAAAGTAGATTGTTGCAGATGCAGTTAGGTTAAAAGTTAGCACCTTATCATTTGGTCTTCCTTCTGATCCATTTAAATTTGTTCTATTTTTTAATATTTTCTGCTTTGTTTTCGAGTGAGGTTTTTATCTGCTTTATTTTGGTATTCTTGTTAGATTTGTTTGTTTTGTAATATTTTTCTGTCTATGAAATCCGGGATAGGTAAATCTATAGAGACAGGAACTGGATTAAGGGTTCCTTTGGGGATACAGATGGGGAGTGGGGGGGAACTGGGGAGCTAATATCAATGGGTATAAGGTTGAATAAAATGCTCTAAAATGGACTGTGGTGATGATTGTATATCTCTTCTTGACGTGACTGAGCTATTGAATCGTATGCTTCTTGAATTATATGCCAGTAAAACCGTTAGGGGGAGGGGGCGAGAATCCACTTTTGTTGAGTGGAGATCTTGGGACTGTGTTTCCACAGCAGAGCAGAGCCTGTCCTGAAGCTCCATCCCTTTCCTGGGGCTCACGCCTTCTCTAAGGAGACAGGTGCAACTCCATCCTCGTCCCTCTGCTGCTGAGCGAGTTCTTTCCTGAGGGCCAGAGCCTTTCTTTCCTGTTCCTCACCTGCTCCTGGCTTTGGCTCCCATAGAACTTGGACTTGTTGACATTCACTGGGGCCCTGCCTGTATCTCCCTTGTTCTTCCGGAAGTCTTAGGCCAGAAAGCCAAAGAGATACTCTAATTGTCCCAGTTCACCTCTTGGTGCCAGGCCACAGTTTGGTTGTTGCCCAGTCTCTCAACTGGCTCTGTGGGTCAAAACCCAACCTCCAGCCTGAGGCTCCAGGGAGGAAGGAGGCAAGTGACCGGGTGGTCTCACATAATACCAAAGCTGGCACTTGCTGAAAGGCTGGGCGTGGGGCCTGGCCACCTGGAAGGGGCTGTGCGTGGGCAGGCACCAGAAAGGAAGGGAGGAAAGGTGTTTGCATTTAAGCATTAAATTACATTAACCTTCCCTCTACAAGATACCGAACATCTGGCTGCAACAGGAACCCGTGAGCAGAACATCTGGCCACTCTGCACAGTGTGGAGCAGCTGGGTCCCTGGCAGCATGTGTGTCAGGAACGGACACAGAGTCTCTTTGGTGAGTATCACTTCACACTTGTGCTTTCTTTTGTCTATAACGCAAAGCCAGGTCCACAGGAGTTCAGATTTTGAAGGGGAATCCTTCACTCACAAGCTGCCAAATCCTGAGATAGGCTGGCTGCAAGCCGGCGTTAATCTAGCAGCTGAACTATCACCAAGGATGCTGCTATCCGTCTGCACTGCTCCCCTCTTTGTCCCTAAACTGGCTCTTCAGGAGGTCCCCACAGGGCTACCAAAAGTCCCCATGGTTCCACTGGTCTGGTTCCCATCCACAGAGTGAGATCACTCCCCCCCCCCTCAGTACAAAAGACCTGAAGTCTACTGTGATTGGACAGAACTAGGTCATATGCCACAGCCGGTCCAATCGCTGAGCTGGAGAGCAGCTGCATATGCTAACTGCGGGCTCTGCTCCCCTCTGGGACCCAGTGATGAAGCCAGCCTCTGCAGAACTGCACTGATCTCCAAATGGAAGCTGTCAAATGTTGGGCAGAGGGAAAGGGGACCAGGCGGAGGGTGAGCTCTGGTGTCACGCAGTTGGAATTGAAGGCGGGGCAAGCGCAGGGTTCCGGCTTCGGGGCTCCTATAAGGTTGCAGTTAGGGTGTTTGGCTGCGGCCACAGTTGTCTGAAGACTTGACTCGGGCTGGGAGACCCACTTCCCAAAGGACGCCCTGACATGGCTGTTGGCAGAAGGTCTCAGTTCCTCGCCACACGAGTTAACTCTTCACAGGGCCATGAGCACGTCTTCGTGGCATGGCGGCTAGCTGCTTCCAGAGCAAGACACCCAAGAGTAACTGTAAAAAGACCTAACGGAGGTGCCTGACCCCTCTAACGTCCCAAGAAGGAACTAAGACTCACCAGGAACTAAGAACATCAGCCCCAAACGGATTCCTGAGGCAGACATCAGACTGGCCTGCACTCCCCCTGTTCACCACCAACCTTCTCTCCCAGGGCACGCTCTCCTCTGATGGGCTCTCTAACCATTGTGATGGACGCCCAGACCTCGTAGGCCGTACTCATAACCACGGGGTTTCTTAGGGAAGTACCAAGCTCTATGTGGTTCAGGAATGCTCAGGATACAATTCTTTGATGGGGACAGCCTCTTCTCAGCAGCGTCCACATGCACACTGGCCCTTGGCCTCTGCCCCGCTCCGGCAAGCATTACAAAGATCTGTCAGCTCGGCTGGTAAGTGCTCAAAGGTACCTCGCTGCAAGGAACCTCAGCCCGAAGGTGCTCAGCTGTGGCCCTGGGGGTGGCAAACCGAACTCCACCAAGTGCTTGTCCACCTCCTCAGTCAGCAAGTCTCCTGCCTGCAGCCTGAGCTCCCACAGCACCATGTCCTGTTGGCTCTGCTGTCACCAATCTCTGTCCTTGCTTCCCACTTTCAGTGCTCCCTGGTGACGTAGCTCTTGGATCAAAGAGGTTCTCAGCCCACGGACCTCGGATCCAAAGATGTGATCCTCTCCCACTGCTTCTTCTTGGTGGTCACGAAGTCCCCTTTGTGCCTCTGGGGTGGCTCATTTTAAGCCCATCAGGGTGGCAACACTGACCAACCCCCTCGCATGGCCCTGGATGCAGAGGCATGCCAGGCACCATACTGACATTATCAGCAAGCTATCCAGCCCCTTGGTGGGCCACAAGTACATCACACACACACACACACACACACACACACACATACACCCTCCCCCTCCCCCCGCCCCGGCATTTGGTGGGGGATTGTAAAGACTATCGCCACAAGAACCAGGTGAAGTCGTTCACTGCAAAACTCACACACCATCATGCTGGCCACCTTCCAGTCATTGGAAATTAATCAGTAAGTCCAACCCACCCTCCAGGGCAGGGAAATTAGCAAAGGGTCACCTTTTGAAAGAAGCATGTCAGAGAATCTGTGGACCTATATTAAAGCTGTTACATGAGGCCATGACAAGATAACGGAGTCACTAAAACTGACCTGAGCTGTGGCCCCTCAGGAGCCCTGGTGGCGTAGTAGATGGGCATGGGGCTGCAATCCTCCGGGTTAGCAGTTCGAAACCACCAGCTGCTCTGTCGGGGAAGATGCCACTTTCTGCTCCGGGAAACAGTTGCAGGTCAGAAAGTCACAGTGGCAGTGTAACCCTGTCTTCTAGGGTTGCTCTGAGTCAGCGTCGACGTGGTGGTGGTGTTTGGTTTGGGGTTTTACTTCTCAGTAGGAGCACCTGGGTCGTGCAAGGTCACGTGCTTGACGGCTAACTAGGTGATGTCCACAGGCACCTGGGAAGAAAGGTCTGGCCATCGGAATAATCAGCCGCGCAGAGCACAGTTCTGCTGGGACACACAGGAGGCAGTCGTGAGTCAGGGTCAGCTCTGTGGCAACTGGCTTGCCTCTCCTCATCTCAGGTTCAAACCAAACAAACAAACTCACTGCCGTGGGGTCAACTGAGACGCATAGTGACCCAAAGTAACCCAACATTCCCAGAGTGTAACTCTTAGTAGGAGTAGAAAACCTCATCTGTCTCCCAAGGAGCGGCTGGTAGTTCAGAACTGCTGACCTTGTACTTAGCAGTCCTGTAGCCACTACACATGCCATCAGGATCCCACCTAAGGCCAGACTTCCACCTTCACTTTACCTCACGGACCGTGGGTAATGGCTGCCCGAGAAAGGGAGCTATGATTGATCATTGACTTTGCCCCAGGCAGAACCAACAACCGGCACTCCCCATTTCTCTGAAATTTGGTGTTGCTCAGGAATCCCACAGCAATGTGCTCTGAAAAGATGGGCTTGCCTTCCTGACTGACCTAAACCAAGCCCAGTAATCCCATTTCCTCTCTCGAGCACCTGCTTTAGGGATGGGGCCCAGTTTTAGCCAGAAGAAGGAGAGGTTTGCTGGAGAGGCTCTCCTGGGCGCCACGGGCACCGGTGAATAGAAAACAGCCTTCCTCGGAAAGCAAGTATAGGAAGACGTGAGGCTTGTAGCTCTGGCTGCCACCCTGCCACCAGAAGGAAAAATAGACTTTTCCAGAAGTTGAACCGGACCTCAGTATCCACGGCACTGCCTGCCTCTTGGCGAGTTGCTCTGGGAGATAATAAGTTTGTATTATGGGTCGTGGTAGAGATTTCTGCATATAGGGTCCCCAAGTAATCTGACTGACTTGGAAGGTGGCCCCATATCTACCTTCAAGTACCTGGAAGAAACCTGGACAAGATCCTTTCCTGTGTCCTGGAAGAATTGGGCTCCTCCTTGACCACACCCTTCCTACTAGCCACCCAGCACAGGCTGGGGCTTCCTTCTTGGTGTCTTGTCTTCTGTCCTTTTGTTCAATGCAGCCCTTGTCCCACAGCCCCTCGCCAAGGCCTCTGTGGTTTTCTCGGGTCTGGGGCTCAGCGGTAGGTTCCTCAGCTGTGGGGACAGGGAAGAGATTCCAGGTTTCCAGGACACCTGACAGACCCCTGGAGGGACACTCGAACTGGTGCCATGTGTACTGGGTGGTCAGGGTCAGCAGAGGATGCAAGTTGCTCAGCGAATGCTTTCCTCTTTCCCGTTCTGTCCCTTTCCCTCTTCTCCCCCCTGAGAGCTTCTCTCTCTCTCTCTCTCTCTCTCTCTCTCTCTCTCTCTCTCTCTCTCTCTCTCTCTCTCTCTCTCTGATCGTCAGTCTCCAATAGCCACTGCCTCCTTCTTTCTCCTTGTAACAGATTTTTATCCTAGACACTTGCTCGCCACAAAGAGCACATTTCCCAGACTCCCTTGCAGCTAGTTGCCAATGCAATCCCTAACATGAGATGCAATCCCTAACATGTGCCCTCACCCACCCCTTCCTCCAACGAGCTTCCTGAAATAGGAACTCAAATGGTTAGGTGCTTGGCTATTCAACTGGTGGTTCAGATCCATTCGGTGGAGCCTTGGAATAAAGACCTGGCTGTCACTTCTCCCAAACTCAAAATCAAACCAAACTCGCTGCCATCAAGTCAATGCTGACTCAGAGTCTCTCTCTCTCTCTCTCTCTCTCTCTCTCTCTCTCTCTCTCTCTCTCTCTCTCTCTCACACACACACACACACACACACGCACACACACATACACACCGTGGATTTCTGACACTGTCACTGTTTACGGGAGTAGAAAGCCCAGTCTTTCTCCCGTGGGGCTGCTGGTGGTGTTGAACTGCCGTCCATGCAGATTGCAGCCCAGCAGGTAACACTACTGCCAGGGCCCCTTCCAAAAGGCCAGAGGCCCTGACACCTTCACGGAGCTCTGAACCCGGGGGTCACCAGAAGCAGAATTGACTGGAGAGCAACTTAATTTCCGGGGGCATTTTGAGCCGGGTGAGGGGGACACTTAGGAATGGTGGGGCCTCAACTGCAAAGAATTCTGTGTTCCCACGCTTGCTCCCACGCTTCCATCTGGCTCAGTCATGGTGAGTTCAGGCTCTCGGAACCAGCAGGCCTGCCCTTCCACGAGTGTCATGCCTCCCTTGGCTCCCCTCCCCTTTCCCCTCTCCTTCTCCACCTCGCTTCTCCTCTCCTTTCCATCACCTCCTGCCCCTTCTCTCTTCACGTCAACCTCTGGCTCCTTCCAAAGTGGCAGGGGAACGTCCTGTTGCCAAGGTCATTTCAACTCAGAGCGACCCCTACAGGACAAAGCAGAACTTGCTCGTCCCCACCCCTAGCCCCAACCCCCACCCTGGTCCTGGTTTTCCAAAGTTGTCATCTTTAGAAAACAAACACACAAATCAAGTCGCAAGTGATAGAAACAAACAGTCAAGGGCCCAGGTGGCCTCCTGCTGCCCCGTCCCTGTAAACATGTTCCCTCCCAAGGAGCTTGCCCAGTCACGGGCTTATTCCCACGCAGTGTCCAGCTCTGTGCTCTGGGGACGGGCCAGAGAGCCGGCCAGGGTGCCACCCCCAGTCTGCCCCTCCTGGGGCCTGATGCCCAGCGCCTGGCTCCTGGCTCATGATTCTGCAGTGACTGCTATCAGGGCTGGAACCGGACCCTTGACTGGGCTGGTGACCATCTGGCTGTGCCCTGGCTTCCCCAGAAGGGGCTACTCTTAGATGTCAGCCACGCGGAAGCCAGCCAGAGCTGGGGCTGACCTCAGCCACCTCTTTTAGTCTCGGCCCCGGGCCCGAACTTGGCACAAGTGGGTGACGGTCCCAGCAAAGGGGGGCTCTCCCGCCAGGGAGACTGTCAAAAACGTCCTTGAAGCCCTTTGCCTTGTCCCTCCCAAGCTGCGCCCCGAACCTCCTTGCCAGTCTTCTGTCCCTGCTCAGCCTCACAGGCGACAGATGGTGCCTTGAAGACAAGCCCTGGGTTGGGGCCCAGGGTGCCGATATCAGCTGGGGACAGGGCGCTCCCCTTTCATCCTCTGGCATGTGCCTGGGGCAGCCCCGGCTCTTCTCCAGGCTAAGTAGGGCTTAGCAGGGTGAGGACGGCTGGGCTGCAAGAGGACACTTGCGGCGAGGCGAGGGCTCTCCAGGAGGGAGGCCTGGCCTGAGAGAAGGAGGTCCAGGACCCAGGCCGCAGGCAGCATGGTGACCAGAGCCCACAGCAGCCCAGCCAGGCTTCTGCCAGCCAGTGCCGTGGGAGCAGGGCCTCTGCTGGGCTGCACCCAATGGGCTCCGCTCAGAAGAGAATGGACGACGGGTGTCCCTTTGCCTCCAGGGCTGTTTCAGAAGCGGACCAGACACCTGGAAGACCTCTCCCTCTGCCACCCTCATTTCTAGACCCAGCACCCAAGCTGGGCCCTTTTATCTGAGCCAACCCTTCACAGGAGGCAGGCTGGGGACAGCTTCTCCTGGCCGCTCCCAGCTCAGTTAATGACCAGCGCAGTGTCATGATGCTATGATGTCACATCAGAACGCTCCAAACACTTCCCATCTGGAGTTGAGGCTGTGCCTGCAGCTGTTCCGGGCGCGCCAGTCCTGAGATGGGATCTGGTGTCCTTCGGGAGGCCAGGCGCAGGGCCGGCTGGGGAGGAACAAATTCAAAGGCCGCTTCCAGCGGAGCAGAGCAGCCAAGGAGAACAGGGGATGCATATGTGGGGGCTGAGGTGCAGAAGCTGTGAGTCTGTGGGGCGAGCCTGGGAGCCTTATGTTCATATAAGCATACAAAACGATGAGTATGAGGAGGCTTCCCATAGGTCCTGGGAGAGTGGAGTGAAAAGATCGTGGAATTTTCCCAGGAACTTTTTTTGGTTTTGTTTTTACTTATTTATTCAACTTTTTGAAGCCCCTTTATCTGTAAGAATCTCCTTCAAAGGTATTTGGATGGAGTCTCTCCGGGGCAGAAGCACAAATTCTCAGCATGGCCTTGCGAAGGCAGGAAGCCCAGATTCAAACCACCTTTGGTGAAGCGCTGAGCCTAACCCCAGACTCAACTTCCAGCAGATCAGTGACACAAATAGGAGTCTCTCTCTGTGCTAGTCCGCATGGACTAGAGAAACACATCCACAGACCCTCATGTGTGTAAGAGAGAACTTTATATCAAAGAGCAATTGTACATTAAGAAAACATGCCAGCCCAGTCCAGATCAAGTCCACAAGTCTGTTATTACCCCATAAATCGATACCTGTCTGTAAATTCCTCGTCAGAATCACGCAGCCATGCAATGAAGCTAAGTGCAGGGAGATCATAGGCCAGTAGATGGGAGGTCTTGTGGATCCAGTGGTGGTGGAAACATCTCAGTGCTGGTATGGGTCTCCACGTGGCTCCTCCAGTTCCAGGACTCTGACTCCATGTGGCTTGTCAACAGGAATGTCTCAGAGGGAGTCAAGCAGAGAGCATATCTGGCTTCCAGTAAGCTATTTATCTCCTTGAGATCATCAAGCTGTGACCTGATTGACAGGCTAGACTCCGCCCCTTCGCAAGTTGCCAGATTATGTAACTGCCACACTCTCAGACACACATACGCGCACACACCCCTCATGCCCTCACACCATCTTCAGCATGCTGTGCGCTGCCCAAGAGCCTACCCTCTGCGCACTCTCCGTTTGCAGGAGGACACTCTCCGTTTGCAGGAGGCTACCGTGGGAGCACTGAATCCCGTTTGGGCCTCCACATGCATTCAGCCTCATTGACCGCTGCCCAGCGGGGCGAAGAACATTGCCCTCGGGCAGAGTGTGTTTCTTCCGCACCTGCGTTCTTCTGGCAGGAAACCGGAAGACGACACCTGGATGCCTTTGAATGCCGTGCTAGTGAAGAATAGTGAAAATGCCATGCCTGCCGGAAGAACCAACACATCTATCTTGGAAGATGAGTAGCCAGAGTGTTCCTTAGAAGCAGGTTGGTGACACAAATTTGCTCAGAAGGCAGGCAAGAAGGATGGACAGAAATGGGGGGCCAGGGAGGAAGCAGTCAGAGGACTGTCACCCTCAGGGGATGGCCATCAGGGCCACCAAACAAAATGTGGGGAAGGGAGGTGCCCTGCAGATATTCACGCAGAACACAGGGAATTGTTCTTCAAATGGAGAATGTCCCTGGTTCTAAAATGGGACATTTCCCCACTTTATATTAGCATTTATTTTATTTATTTATTAACTCCATTTATTGAGGGCTCTTACTATATTAACATTTCTCTTTTTTTAATTCATTGTATTGGGGGCTCATACAACTCTTATTCCAATCCATCCATTGTGTGTCAAGCACATTTGTACATTGTTGCCCTCATCATTCTCCAAACATTTGCCTTCTACTTGAGCCCTCGGTATCAGCTCCTCGTTTTCCCACTATATTAACATTTCTAAGCCTGAAACGCATCCACGATTTTATACAATGTGCCTCATACCTCAAAACAAATTTAATAAATGCAAAGTCTCTAAAGTCGCTTCTTGCAACTAACAGCAGTACAGAACTGAGAAAACAAACCAGCCCCTTAGCTTGCTGTGAATGGAGCTTGTGAGAGTTAGGCTTTTTGGTGCCAATGCAGCACCTGTAAGAAGAAATGGGGTGGAGTCGAGCCTGTCAATCAGGTCGCAGCTTGATGACCTCCTTGGAGGTGCGGCCAATATAAATAGTTCTCTCCAACTTCCTGTTGAGGAGCCACCCTGAGACCTGCGTGAGCCCTGTGCTGCATCCCCCACCAGTGGATCCACAAGACTGCACCCACCAGCCTGTGATCTCCCGACATTCTGCATCATTGCATGTGGCTGCGTGAGTCTGAAGAGGGACTTGTGGATTAGCATTGGACTTATGGACTTGATCTGGACTGGGCTGGGATGATTGCTGGATATAGAGTTACTCTTGATATGAAGCTCTCTCCTATACATATATGATGCCTCTGGAGTTGTTTCTCGAGTCCACCTGGCCCAACACAGAGCCGTATGTCATTCAGAATGTTGCTTGTATGCTCAAACTCCCATGGCCGCACGAGACAGTGAGACGCACATGAACTTGTAAGGAAAAGGGTAGGTCAGAATGCTGTTTAGCTTGCAGGGGAGCATAGCCCCTGCGGGCTGAGCCCAGGCCCTGGGTGCCCTTCCTGCTCCTTAGCCCTTGGCTGCACTTCAGGGGAAGATGACTACCTAAAACCACCTTCCCTATCACATGGAAGCTGCCTGGGCATAAAATTAAAGCTTGTCAAAGCTGCAGAACCCAGCCAGCCTTGGATCCCAGGGCAGCACATCTGTGCCCAGGGGGCTGTGGGGCCGCGGGGCCACGGGGCTGGGCTCAGCTAAAGGCTGCAGGGGGCAAATTGAAGGACCACCTCCCCTTCCACTCTCACCCCTCTCCTTGCTAAGCCAATCCTAGGAGCTAATGCTAGCTGACCCAACACCTTAGCATCGTAGACCACACAAGAACTCAGCCAACAGCAAGTCCCACATTGTCCAGGACTTGGCTCACCTGCCAGGCCCATTTCAAACCTGTGGAAGCTGGGGAGTAGGGGAGGGGTGGGGGGCCAGGGATACCTGAAATTCCACTAGTCAGGAGGCCAACCTGTGGTGAGACCATAACCTGGGGGAGGGGAGTGGCTGTTGAGGGCCTGGCTGGGGAGTGGCCCCCACTGTGATCTCCATGAGAAAGGCTGTGTCTCCTCCCTACTAGCGTTGCAGGGTCCCACAACCCAATCATCTTGACCCTAGATCTCACAGCCATCTCCTAACCCCCACCTCCTCTGCACACACCCTGCCCCCCCAACCTACCTGCGCCCAAGCCAGGCCTGCTTCAGCCAGCTATTCCCACCCACACCCTGCCCAGGACTTCAGATGTGAAGTTTATAATGTCTGGCAATGTTCAAGGAGCCCTGGTGGAGTGGTGGTTATGAGTTGGTCTGCTAACCGCAAGGTCAGCAGTTCGAAAGCACCAGCCACACTAAGGGAGAAAGATGAGGCCTTCTACGCCTATAAACAGTTGCAGTCTCCAAAACCCACAGGGGCAGTTCCACTTTGCCCTACAGGCTCGCTCTGACTTGGAACCAACTCAATGGCAGTGAACGAGGGTGAGTGAGAAAAACCCACAGTCTCTTCCAAACCCAAGCCCACTGCTATGGAGTCAATTCCAACTCGTGTCGGCCTATGGGACAGAACAGAATGTCCCCTTGTAGCATTCCTAGACTGTCACTCTGTGAGAGTAAAGACCTCATCTTCCTCCCTCGCAGTCTCTGGGCATATTTTTTTTCAGCCTGGAACCCCACCCCCCGACCCCCGCCCTCTTTGGACCCTCTAGACCAGAATTCTGTTTCTCTGTTTCAGCACACATGGAAGGTGGCCTCTCAGGCAGACACACTACTGCCTCTGAGCTAAGTCCCCTGGCGTAACCCCCACCCGCTCCCACTGAGAAATGCGGCTGTTCTTGCCTCTTGACACCATGTATGTGTGTGTGTGTGTCCCTCGGTCATTTATTTACATGCCAGTCTCCCTTGGGGGTTAGGCCTGATGTTATTCACCCCTGTGCCCCAGAGCCCAGCCCGGGGCCTCGCACCAGCTGCAGGAAGTGTGTCCTTGGACTCTTCTCGATGGCCAAGCCAGGGCCTGTGTGGAGATGGAAAAAGTGCTCTGTGAGCAGGGTTGTGACCTGACAGGGATGACGTGAGGGGCTTTCGACACACTGGGAAAGAGTGTGCCCATGTGAGGGATGGCCCCTTGCTATTCTTGGCCACCAATGGTTCAGGTTGTGACTCCAGGCAGAGGCTCTAGCCTGCAGTCAGCTGGGGACAGAGCCGCTCTGCCCATGCAGGCCTCTGCTGCCCCCTGGTGACCAGAGCTTTCGGGAACCTTCCCAGCGGCCAGCCTGGAGACCATTACTCGCTGGGCAGGGGTCCTTCCTCTCTCGGAGCTCACCCCTCCCCGCCCCCCACCCGGTGAGCAATGGCTTTTCCAAACATGGCACTGGAAATAGCTAAAGCCAGGGCTTTGGAAGCTGCCCGGCTGGCAGCTTTGCAATTTACCTCACTGCATACCATTCAATGCCCTCCTTCGCCTTTCAAAGGCCTCTGTTTTCTCATCTGTAAAATGGGAGTGATTCCGTGGGGGCCATCAGCATGCTCAGCTGCTAACCAGAAAGCTGGTGGTTGGCGTTCCCCCAGAGGTGCCTCAGGAGAAAGGCCTGGTGACCTCCTTGCCCAACATATCAGGCCTTGGAAAGTCCCTGCTCTCACCCGCGGAGTTGACAGCAAGGGCTAGCGCAGCGCCGACCTCCCATGGGGTGTGTGTGGACACGTGCGTGCAAATCGATTCGCATGGAAACCAATCAGCGCCGTGCTGGGCACACAGTGAAACGGTGCGGTAGCAGCTGTGGCTCCTGTGACACGGAGATCTGTCGCCCCCAGTCCAGCCCCCCTCTGTGATCTCCTTTCCCTCTGATAGTGCATTCTCTCGCCTCCCCCCCCCCCCACCACCTCCTGGGCTGGCAAAGACTCTGCACCCAAGGAAAGGATGGCCCACGTTCGGCTGATCACAGCGGCCCAGACAACCGCAAGTCCTGATGAGGAGGGACGCGCACCAAGCCCAGCCGGGGACACCGGGTAGCTGCCACGCTCCTCTGTCAACCCAGCTGAGTGCTGCCAGGGCGCTGTGCGGCGGGTGGCCTGGAAGCTTCAGGCAGGGGACACTGAGGTGTCCAGAGGAAGACACTGTCAACTGTCCCCCCCACCACCACCTCCTGGGCTGGCAAAGACTCTGCACCCAAGGAAAGGATGGCCCACGTTCGGCTGATCACAGCGGCCCAGACAACCGCAAGTCCTGATGAGGAGGGACACGCACCAAGCCCAGCCGGGGACACCAGGTAGCTGCCACGCTCCTCTGTCAACCCAGCTGAGTGCTGCCAGGGCGCTGTGCGGCAGGTGGCCTGGCAGCTTCGGGCAGGGGACACTGAGGTGTCCAGAGGAAGACACTGTCAACTGTCCCCCGCACCACCACCGCCCTCGGTTGAGGGAAGGATGTGCCGCCTCTCCACAGCGCTCCCACAGGCTCCCCTTTTCTTCCTTCCAGTTCCTGTGCAGTGACTTTGGTAAAGCTAAACACGTTTACTGCCTGGAGGCGGTGACATACAGGAAAGCACAAGCAAGGAAATGCAAACCGCCTGTGGTACACGTTCTCGGATTCAGCAGATGCCTGGAACCCACCAGGCCCCGGCAGCAGAGCGGAGCACGAGAGACACCCCCCTGGCCCCTCCCACACATGGCACACAGTAGGGGATCCCATCACCCCAGAACAATGGCGTACCGTGGTTGATGCGTTTCCTTGAGTCTTTCCTGAAACGGGGTCGTCTGCTCCCATGAAGACGCTCCTCGGTGGTCGGGCTAAGTTCCTCTCGAACATCCTGGAGGACAGAGTGGGGCTGCCCCAGAGGACCGCCAAAGTTGCGCTGCAAATCTTCGTGGGAGCAAGGATGTCACTTTGACGATTAAGGTGCATCTGAGACATTCAAGCCACGGCATTTTCAGTCGCCTCCTATGCATGTGACAGTTGGATGTGCAATAAGGAAGACATAAAAAGAATTGACTCACTTGAATTATGGTGCTATTGACAGGGTCATGGGCTGCCCCCCACCCCCACCCCCACACACCCAAACCAAGCAAATCTGTCTTGGAAGAAGCGCCGTCAGAATACTCCTGGGAAGCAAGGCTGGCGAGACTTCGTCTCATGCGCTTGGGACATGTGATCAGGAGAGATCTGTCCCTGGAGAAGGACAGCGTGCTTGGTAAAGTAAAGGGGCAGCGGAACAGTGGGAGAGTCTCGATGAGACGGCTGTGATCACGGGCTGAGGCACAACAATTGTGAGGCTTGCCCAGAGCCGGGCTGCGTTTCTGATACACACTGATACGCCCTGGGTCACTCGTGTCGGAACTGACTCGGTGGCACCCTACAGCTTCCTCAAAGCACTGTCACGATAAACCCTCGGATCGCCAACAAGCAAAACGCCTGAAGCATTGCGAAGGGGTTGCCATGACCCTTGCTCTTCGCAAGTCTGATGTCTTGCATCTCGTGGGAGCCAGTGCTCTGATTGTGCTGTTTTCAGGATCATCGTGCGAACGCTGGGTTTCTTCGCCTGTTAAAGTTCTTCCAAGACACTCCCAGGATTTTTTTTTCTTCAGTAATTAAATCATTTTATTGGAGGCTTGTGCAACTCATCACAATCCACACATACGTCCATTGTGTCGAGCACATTTGAACATTTGTTGTCCTCGTCATTCTCAAAACATTTGCCTTCTGCTTGAGCCCTTGGTATCAGCTCCTTTTTCCCCTCCCTCCTCGCTCCCTCCTCCCCCATGAACCCTTGATAATTGATAAATTGCTATTATTTTGTCATGTCTTACACTGTCTGACATCTCCCTTCACCCACTTTTCTGTTGCCCTTCCCCCAGGGAGGAGGTTATATGTAGATCCTTGCAATTGGTTCCCCCTTTCCAACCCACCCTCCCTTCACCCTCCCAGTATCACCACTCACACCCCTGGTCCTGAAGGTATCATCCACCCTGGATTTCCTGTGTCTCCAGTTCCTATCTGTACCAGTGTACATCCTCTGGTCTAGCCAGACTTGCAAGGGAAAATTGGGATCATGATAGTGGGGGAGGGGAGAGGAAGCATTCAAGAACTAGAGGAAAACTATAGATTTCATTGTTGCTACACTGCACCCTGACTCTCCGGATCTTGATCCTACGTGTTTAAAATTCCCATCCAAAGCTCTGCTCTTACGTGTAGCTGATCTGGGAACAACGGTCTTGGCATGCATCAAGCAGAACGTTGGCTCCACTTTAAGTTTTCCGTCAGAATTGTGTAAGCTAAACCAGTTGAGATGTGCGCGGTGGCAGCTATTGTTTCTGCTGTTAGCCCACTGTCCGCTGTTGTTAGAGCACAAGCAAGACCAGTGTCTCTTCCTCACAAATTGATGGGCATGCTCGCCCGCTTCCTTGTCAGCAGCATTGAATCCCTTCTTAAAGTGAATTAGCCATTTGTAAACTCCTGGTTTTTGGGGGGGGGCACTGAACCTACAAACTTTTCATCAAGCATCAAAGATTTCACCTTCCACCCAAGCTTCACCACACATTTGATGCTTGCTTTTGCTTCAATTTTAGCTGAATCTGTGTTGCTTGGAAAGGGGCTTTTTTGATGATTCTTAGTGCCTCCAACCAGACCATGTTCAGGCAGGTTACAAAAAAATTATTACAAGGTTATTTTTTATGAAAAAAATAAATTGAAATCTAGTGTAGTTTTTTATGATATACATTTTTCATGAACTTTTGGAAGACCTCCCATATTTTTTCAGATTCTTATCTGTGCATTACTATTTTTAATCCAATTGGACATTCTCCATAGTTCATGTATACACATAATCACACAAACTACTTTTTCCAAAGTGGAATTTTGTTGTGCCTACTTTGATTCTGACCTCCAACTTGTTAATACTGCATGCCAGGTAATATTCCGTTGCATAACTGTACTTCTACCACAGCCTGCCAAAGGCCTGCGTGACAGTTCCACTGCTAGTTCCCTGATTTATGTATTTGAGTTACGTAGATCCTCTGATATGAGAACTGCGTTGTGATAAATATCCTCTTATATACTTCTGTATAACTGTACTTAAAAATGTCTTTATGTGTGTCGAAACCCATGCGTATTCGAGCAGAGCTATGCTTCACAGAGATTTCTTTTTATTTATTAGTTTGTCTTTTTGACCGGCTTTGTTGAGATGTCAGTGGCACACATTGTGGGCTCCAAGGGCACAATTGGGCAGGATCCGACACTGAAACCGGTATCACAATCAAGATGGTGAGCATCCTCATCACTCTAAACCCTTTCTTCAAGTCTCTTGGGGAGCCCCTTCCACACCCCCCTCAGCCACAGGCCATCCACGAGCTGCCTTCGTCATCACAGTATGGTGTGCCTTTTCTAGACTTTTCCGTGAATGGACTAAGCATAGCCTCTTTTATTTGCTTGCTTGTGAGTGTTGACCAGGCTTTGCCGCTCAGTCTAGATTTTTCACATAATGGGTTTCTACGGTATTCGCCCTTGTGTGTCTGACTGGTTTCTCTGGGCATCGCATTTTCAAAGTGCATCCATGTCATGGCGCGTCTAGATGCCATCTCTCGCCAGGACCGAATAAGGAGACCGCTGTGAAGGGCAGTAGCGGTCGGGCAGTGTCTTCAGAGATACGAGGAAAACTATTGCAGCCACTATATAGACACAGGGTGTCCTTTCTTCTTTTAAGGCATAATGAGAGGATGAATAAAGAGCTTATTAAATTTGACACAAAAACAGAAAGTGTGGCAGACACAATTGATGAAAGATATATTTTTCTGGAGTAGAACAAAAAGATGAAAACCCGTTTGGTACTCCCTTCCAGATGACTCTGATTCATAGCGACCACTTGGGGCAGAGTAGAACTGCCCCTGAGAGTTTCCAAGATTGTGAATCTTTAGGAAAGTAGAAAGCCTCCTCTTTCTCCGTCAGAGCAGTTGGGGGTTTTGAACTGTTGGCCTTGTGGTTAGAACCCCGATACGGAAGCTCTTACACCACCAGGGTTCCCCCAGAGATGAAAAAGAAGAGAGAAAAGATCACATCCAAACACTATTTGAGTTTCAGGAAGATTAGGCAGCGGGGAGACAGGGAAAGAACCCATCTAGAGATAATTGAAGAAAATTACTCGGAGTAGAAGGATGTACGTCTCCATATTAGAAGAGTCTGCATGTGTCCAGGAAAAAGAAGAAGAAAGACAAGAAAGAAGCAAGCGGACAATGGACCCGCCCAGGGAACATCACCGTGAAATTCCAGCGCAGGGGAGACTTGAAGGCTTCAGAGGGGAGAGAAGAGCACAAGCAAACAAGCGCAAAAATGAGAGTGGCGCTGAGGGCCCAACAGCAGCCTGAGGAGCAAGAAGACGAGGAAGCAATGTTGCAAGGAAAACGGCTTCCAACTTTAAACCCAACTGGACTTTCAATCAAGTGGGAGGTGGGAAGTGGGTGCGGAGACATTTTCAGACAGACAAGTTCCCTGAAACATTATCTGGCATGCCCTCCTTCTCCTGCAGCTGTTAGTGGGAGAGAATCCAGAAAGAGGCGAGGCGGAGGAGATAAAGGAAGCGGGATTTCTAACCCAGCACAGCGCAGGCCGGGAGTTGGAGCCCAGGATGATGATGGAGGGAGGGCCCCAGAAAGCAGCTGGACATTTGATTGAGAGGGCAGTCATGCGGTGTCCTCTTACACTCGGGAGGGCTGCCTGTACCCCTATTTCACAGGAGAACAGGATGCCGGGAGCCTGGTGCCGCCTGTCTCCTCTGCCCTCAGGTGAGAGGTTTTGCACCTGGAGCACAGAGGTGGGCCACATAAAGAGTTTGACCTCTGACCCTTTGAAACTCAACCCTGGTTCCCGCAACAGCCCAGTCCGTCCCCTCTCTGTGTGGACCCTGAGTCTCCGAGGATCATCGTGACCTCACCCACAGCCTCCCCTCAAAGGTGTCCAGTAAACTCTCTGGGCGGCTGAAGGCCGACTGTGTCCAGCGTCTCTCCTGGGAGCTGTCATGGAAGCATGCCAAAGATTCGGCCCAGAGGCAAGCAGACTCAGCTGGCACCTGGAGCTCTCCAGGGAATGCTGAGCTCAGGAGAGAAACCATAACAAGGATTTTCCCCAAAGTGCATGGAGAGAGCCTTCCCTGGAGCCAGCCTTCCCTGGATTCTGCCTTTTAGCTTCCTAAACTGTGAAAAAAAAAATTCTGTTTGTTAAGGGCACACACCCACTCGTGATATTTCTGTTACAGCAGCGCTAAGAAACTAAGACAGTGTGGTACTTACATAATCTGTTGTTAACTTGAGATTATTAAGAGTGAAGGGGTGGAGTTTAGCCTGTCAATCAGGTCACAGCTTGATGACCTCATTTGGAAGCACTAAGGAGATAAATAGCTCGCTGGAGGTGGGACACACACTGACTCCCTGTGAGACATTCCTGTTGACAAGCCACATGCTGATGGCAGCCAGAGCCTTGGAGCTGGAGGAGCCATGTGGAGACCCACACAAGCGCTAAGATGCTTCCACCACCACGGAATCCACAAGACTGTCCATCCACTGGCCTGTGATCTTCCTCCACTCAGCGTCATTGCATGTGTTGCATGAGTCTGAAGAGGGATTTACAGACTGGTACTAGACATATGGGCTATTATCGGACTGATGGACTCGATCTGGACTGGGTTGGGATGTTTTCTTAATATACAATGACTCTTTATCTAAAGCTCTTTCCTGTACACTGATGAGTGTCTATGAGCGTCTTTCTCTGGTCTACCAGACTAACACAGACGGGGACTCAAACTTTTTCATATGAAAAGCCTGGAGATTCCTGGCTACAACTCTGGTTGCTTGGGGCTCCTTCCTCTCTCTCTTCATTCTCCTTCCATCCAGGGCTCTGGCTACCTCTGCCTGGGACTGGCACCTCCTGACAGACCTTTGTCTCCTGTGGAGACTCGGCTTACAGTGCTCTGAGGGTGCATGGATTCTCAGATCTGTTTCTCATTCCAGCCCTGTTGTCGGTCTGCTTCTTAGAGAGCCCCTTCCCTGCCCAGGCTCTGACCTGCTGCCTTCTTGGACTCTGGCAACCTCCTGGCCGCCTCTTGGCCATCCTGATCTTGGAGCCCACCTGGATGCTTATCGTCTGTCCCCCTCTGTGGGCTCACTGAAGAAGGTGGGTTTCTCCCAGAGACCACCAACCTAAATCTCAGAGTACCCACGGGGAAAGCTCCAACATCGATATCATTGTAACATTAGCAACTATTTACAGTGCTTGGCTGCGTCATGTGGTTACCATTGCTGAGCTCCTGTGGTCCCATGTGTAACCAAGCAAAGCATTGCCCAGGCCTGGGCCACCTTCATGCTGCCTGGCCTGCTGGAGTCCATCGGTGCCTTCCCCCCGGGGTGGTCCATCCTCCAGCACCGTGTTACACAGTGGTCTGCTGTGGGTCCACTGACTGATTCTTGGAAGTAGATTGCCAGGCTCTCCTTCCTAGTTTCTCTTCGTCAGGAAGCCCCGTTGGCATCTGTCCATCTCAGCTGACCATGCTGGAATTGGAAATGCTGGTGGCATAGCTTCCAGCAACACAGCAGTGCATAATCCATTACAGTCTGACCAATAACTGAAGCTACATCTATCGATATCGATATAGAAGAAACACGAGACTTCCTGCTCCCCTAAAGATTTCACCTCGGAAACCCACACGGGCATTTCTAGCCTGCCCTATAAGGTCACTATGAGTCAGAATTGGCTTAATGGCAATGAGTGATACACACACACACACACACACACACACACACACACACACAAACAAACAAT
The DNA here is from genome assembly GCF_050624435.1 of Tenrec ecaudatus. Classification (NCBI taxonomy): domain Eukaryota; kingdom Metazoa; phylum Chordata; class Mammalia; order Afrosoricida; family Tenrecidae; genus Tenrec; species Tenrec ecaudatus. The sequence continues at coordinate 63,959,053 of NC_134540.1, read as the reverse complement.
AGTAGCCCACTACCATTGAGTTGCCTTTGAAACACAGCAACACTGTAGCACCAAATGAGACTTGCCCCGGAGGCTGCTGAGGCTGTAAGCTTTTTAGAGCCTGACTGCCACATCTGACTGGATTCTAGCCAGTCCTTGCGCAGTCAAGCACTTAACTACTGAGCCACCAGGGCTCCTTGATCACACATCTACACATAATATGATCTTCACAACAGCCCAACCAGAGTAGCCATCTGTGCCTTGGAAAGATCCCCACAAGACTGCTGGACCCAGGACTCTGCCTTCCTGGACAGAGTCGCCCCAAGTAGAGAAGGGTATGCATTTATTAAGATTCTTGGTTGAAGACGATGGGATCTGCTCCAGCAGGGATTACCAGAAAGCTCTGGAACCGTGAGGCAAGCCAGAGAAACAGGCTTTCGATGGGCTTCCAGGAAAGTCCAAGGACCCCACTGCCAAGCTGGCCTGGCTTGGAGTTGCCCCTGCTGGCAACGCCAAAGGCCAGTGCTCCAGAGCTCCACGTCGACACAGTTACCCCCAAGGCCCCACCTGAGGTCTTCTGAGAGCTTGCTCTTGAATCAAACCTCAAACATGAATGAGCATAGACCTAGGCCCTGTGAGTGGCCAGAGAAGCCAGGTTTCTAGACTGCACGTGCTTAAGTGACAAAATGTGGGAACTGTCAGAATGTGGAGGTTCAGTTCTAAAGCTTTGGCCGGTCACATGTGACGGATGTCTCATCTCCACCCTCTGTCCCCAGGGAGGTCTGACACATCCACCAGATTCTTGCTGCGAGAATTTGGAATGTTGGACAGAGGGGCCAGGACCGGGAGGTAAAGTGAGTCCTGTTTGGGGATCCAGAGTAGCGTGAAGAAATCCGGTTGTCTTCAGTCCAGTGATGACAGTGAGCTTCGTCAGCTGGGTCAGCACGGATTTCCAGTAAGCCCCTCTTCGGGGGCTGCACATGGAGGGCATGGGGCTGAAGCTGAGGCTGCCACCTTGCCTCCTCTGACTAGTGGCAGCTGAGCCCAGCAGCAGCAGGAGGTACACTAGCTAACCTAAGCAATGCTGGTGGGTGCTGGGACCATCAACAGGGATGGCAAAGCAGATACCTACACTTTAACCTGGGAGAAAGATGAAGCTTTCTTTCTACTCCCATAAAGACTTCCAAAACCAAAAGCCAAACTCACTGCGATTGAGTCGATGCTAACTCATAGTGACCCCTGTGGGTTTCCCAGACTGTAACTGTTTACAGGAGTGGAAAGCCCAGTCTCACTCCCAAGGAGCTGCTGGTCGTTTCAAACTGCCGACCATGTCGATAGCAGCCCAGTGCATGACCACTATATAATCAGGAATCCCTAATAAAGACTTACATCTTCAGAGACCCACAAGGGCAGTTCTACCTCATGCTACAGGATTGACTTCGTAGCAGTGACTGAGTTTTTAAACTTCATCTTGGATTATGGGCTAGAATACAAAAGATTTTCATTGTCAGAGGGCAGGGAGTAAATTTTTTTTTTCTGAAAAAGTGAACAGTACACCAAATAAGTTTTGAAACCTATGTTAGTGTATCTTTAGGACCTAGATCTTTCTGCAACCTATACTAAAGGGCCTTGTCCTTCCACTGCTTGAGCAAAAACTCCTCTTGTCAACTTTTGGATCATCTTTCTGCCTCACCACAAGCCCCTTTTCCAGCTTGGCTGAACGTGTACCCACTCCCCAAACTGCTGGAGATGGAGTTCCCCGGTCCTGCACCCACATATGTTCTTTTCTTCTCCCAAAGGGATCGGTCATGATATTTGATAGCACCCACACCTCTCCCCTGCGTTCCAAAGTCACCTAATCTAATTGCATCCTTGAGCACATCCACCCCTAAACCTTCCACTTCCGTGATCCCCAGCCCCCACTCTAAGCCTCTACCACATCCAGCATTCTCCTTCGAAATCACCCACCAACCACCCACATGGCTAACCAGGAACCTGGGAATCAATTAGACCAGTGGTCGGCACACTTTTGAGCCCAGAGAGCCAATCCTGTCCCTCACAATAATTTAAAAATTATTCAAGATCCATAAATACATTTTTACCAACAAAATTGCCAGAATCTAAATAATATCCTTTTAAAGATTTTTCTTTTCCGTCTTCTATTTTAATTCAGAGTCACGTGTGTACCAAAAGAGCCACACATGGCTCTAGGGTGGCAGTTGACCACCCCTCCCAAAGTGGCCAATACTTCCCCCTGGAGGGCGCTGGCGTGATGGGGGAGGTGCTGCAAAAGCAGATACCTACACTTTATCCTGGGCCGTGGGCTTAAATACACAGATTTTTCATTGCCAGGGGAGCACTGCGTCTTTTCTTTTCTTGTATTTCCCTGAAAAGGAGGCAGTAAGCCAAATATGTCGGGGAAGCTATGAACTAGACTAGCCGGTCTCCTTCCCTAAGCGCTACACACAGCTCATGAGCATGGCCAGTCAGTTTTGCTGGGATTCATTCCCTTTTCTCTCTCTTCCTTCTCAGCCCCCTGGCGGCACTGGTGCCATCCAACTGGTGACCTCCTGGGCCCATGGGAAGGTGGTACTGTCCCACCTTATTTGAAGTCAGGTGTGCCCGGGTGACTCCATGGCCATGGCATGTGAGAGGACAGGCATCCATCCATCACTTCTGGAACATTTAAGCCCACACCTTTCCCTCTCCTCTCCGCTCAGCTGGCCTCCCAGCTCTGGGCCCGAAGGGCAGCCATCACCCAGAAAGAAGGTCTTTTTAAAAAAAATCATTTTATTGGGGCCTCATACAACTCTTTTCACAATCCATACGTACATCAATTGCGTAAAGCACATTTATACATTCATTACCCTCATCATTCTCAAAACATTTGCTCTCCACTTAAGCCCCTGGCATCAGGTCCTTATTTTTTCCCTCCCTCCCTGTTCCCCCACCCCATGAACCCTTGATAATTCATAAATTATTATTTTGTCATACCTTACACTGATGTCTCCCTTCACCCACTTTTCTGTTGTCTGTCCCCCAGGAAGGATGTCACATGTAGATCCTTGTAATCGGTTACCCCTTTCCAAGCCCCCCTCCCTCGACCCTCCCAGTATCGCCACTCACACCCCTGGTCTTAAAGGGATCATCCGCCCTGGATTCCCTGTGTTTCCATTTCCTATCTGTACCAGTGTACATCCTCTGGTCTAGCCAGACTTGCAAGGGAGAATTGGGATCATGATAGTGTGGGCGGGCAGCGGGGAGGAAGCATTTAGGAACTAGAAGAAAGTTGTATTTTTCATCATTGTTACATTGAACCCTGACTGGCTCATCTCCACCCAAGAAGGTCTTTCAGATGCTTCTTCAAGGCCTCAAAGGCCCATCATGTGCCCCAGGGATCCTCCGCCTTGACTGGAAGTTGGGATCCCTCGCTCGAGGAGCTCTTAAAAACCAGCCTCTCTTGTGGGAACACAGGCATCAGTGGTGGTTAAGTTTCCCTGGGTAATTCCAGTGTGCAGCCAATGTTGAGAACCCCTGTTCTCATTTGAATTGCCCCTCACCTAGCTCCGTAAAACATTATACTGGATGAGTCTAATTACTGATGGGCTTTCTCCCTTTGATGCCCATGTATTTGAGAAATCTCGCATTGCCTCACCTAGACCAAAGGAAAACCACAGCTGCCCAATTGAGTCCAACTCATAAGGACCCTCCAGGACCAACTCGAACTGCCCCCAGAGGGCTTCCCAGGCTGCAATCTCACCGAAGCAGACTGCCACGTCTTGCTCCTACAGAGCGGCTAATGGGTTCAAACAGCCCACCTTTCAGTTTGCAGCCAGGGTCTTTACCCACGACGTCACCAGGGCTCAATGAGCTGCGGAGGATCCAGGTGTAGTTCTGTGGTTCCCAGTTCATGGCTGTTAGCGTCTAAACCATCTGGAAGGTCATCCCATCAAGTCTTATCAGAGAGAGAGAGAGTCAGAGGTCAAGAGTCATGAGAGGAGATTAAGGGGTTTTCCCTGGCCAGGACAGAACTTCTTGTAGAGCCTTTCCCTGCTGCAGGTTTCTCATCAAGGTATTGTTTCTGTGGGAAAAAATCAATGCAGTTTTTATCTTTTTAACCCCCACCACCTTTTCCTAGAATATAACCTGCTGTACGTTTGAACAATGCCTGCATTTTCCCCCTTGGGTTTGTGCATGTGTGGGTGTGAGAAAAAACAACACCTTCTGAGACCTGGCCCAGCAAGGCGTGGAACACCCTGGGGAGGGTCATGCTGGGAGCAGTCAGCTGTGCAGCTCCCACGCTGACCACCCTTCCACCCCCTACCCCACCCCCACCCAGCTGCTGGGCAGTGAGACCATGCCCAGTCACCCCAGGGCTTTCCTGGGACACAGGCTCGGCAGGGTTAAAACCAAGAAATCCTGGAAAACCAGGAGAGTTGGTCACCCTACAAGTGCAGACCCGCCACCTTTCGGCACTCCCCAAGGATGGATGCCTGCTGACTGACCCAACACAGGCGTAGGGATGGAATCAGAGCCGCCCTGCAGAGGCAGGGGCCAGACGGAGCACAGCAGTGGAGCCCCCTGCATCCGGGGCTCTTAGATTCCAGTCCCCAGAGCCCAGGGCCCCAGCACAAAGCACGTGCCATCAGCCCAACTTCCCTTAGCACTCCACTTCTCTCAGTGTCAGGAAAGAGCGCCGGTGGCATCGTGGTTAAAAGTTGGGCTGCTAACCTCAAGGCCAGCAGTTCGGAACCACCAGCCATTCTGAATGCAGGAGGAAAATGAGGCATTCTACTCATGTCTGCAGTTACAGCCTCAGAAATGGTGGCAATTCTACCTGACTTGATGAGTCATGAATCGACTCAAAAGCAGTGGCTTTGACTTTGGTCCTGGAAAAGGAAGGCGGACCACCAACCAAAGGTGAGCAGTGTGAATGCAGACACAATTAGAGGAAAGGCCTGGCAATCTGCTTCCAGAAAGTCACAGCCTGTTAAGCAGCTTCAATCTGCACATGCAGGATCAGCATGAGTCCGAATCCTTGGGTTTGGTCAAGGGGAAGTGGCCGGTTGTCTTTGTCTAGAGCTGCCACTCCCCTCTGAGTCCAGTAGGGAATCTTAAAAAGCTGACACCTTCCACCCTGCCCCCAACACATTCTCATCTCAGCTGCCGGAGGTGGACGAGGTGGACGGTGGATGGAGGTCCACACACCCAACCCTCTTGACCACATGTCCCCCCAGTTTCTTTCTAGGCAAGAAATCCCTGTCCTGGTCATGACAAACGTGGAGTCCCTGGTGCATCCAGCTGCTGACCAAAAGGATGGTGGGTCGAGTCCATCCAGGTGTTCCTTGGAAGAAAGGCCTAGTGATTGATCGCCTGGGGAAACATCCACCGTGGAAAACCCTCTGACGCAGCTGCCGGAGGCGTCCAGGGGGCAGGGCTGGTTAGAGGGCCACGGGCTTGCTTTCAAACTTCTCTCATCCTCTGTCCGAGGCTGCATAAAGCTAGATGCCCCCGAGAGAACCTGGAGCCAGTGTTGAACTCCACTGTCAGCAATCAGATGCTAGATGACCTTCATCAGAGTCTCCAGGGCCCACGGACCCTTCTCCCCACGTGGCCCCTTGGGACCCCAAACATGAGCCCTTCCTCTTCCCAAAAAGTCCCCTGAGGGTCTTCTTTTTATCCCTTTCTGCTCCAAGCAACAGGCACAGGGCTTGCCTGCACCCCCACCCCCCCACACACACACATACACACACAGTTGGCCTGCTCCTCTGAGAACTGGGGGGCAGATGACCTCTTGTACCCAAACCCTCCCACCTCCCCCTGCCTGGCCACACTTGACAACATCATTAAGTGGAACCCTAGAATTGGGAATCAACAGTGGTTTCCTCACATTCCTGTCAGCCTTTGTGTTGCAAGACTGGAGAGTCTGAAGCTGGGGAATGCCACAGCGCCCCCCCCCCCCGCCCCCCACCCCTTGGAAATCTTCCCAGCCCTGCAAGCCCTGGCTTTTGCCCTGACTCCTGGGGGGCGGGGGGGGCGTCAAGACTGCCATGGTGCACAGAAGCGTCCAGCTGCCTGTGAGGCTGGCCGTGTCCTTCCCGTTGTCCCTATTCGACCCCCTCTGGCCCCACAGTAGAGACCGGCAGTCCTCAGCTAGTAATAGCCCAGCTGCCCTTCTGCCAAGCCCACACTCCTGACTCCTGTGCCACCCTGCCTGCACTCAGGGTGGGTCCCTCGGCTCTGCTGGGAGCAGGGACTTGGCTTCTCCTCTTCTAGGATGTGGTGGGGGCCTCGGAGGACAGCTAGAACAATGGGGAGGCCCTTATCAACAGCTAATCCCGTCCTGGCCCACTCCGGGACTTCCCTTCTCAGGAGCACCGGCTCTTATTTTAACACAGGACCAGCTTGCTTCTGAGTCACCTTGGCCCTAATTGCCCGTCAACAGAGCAGGACAGTCCCTCCCTGTCACCAGGGCCAAGCTCTTCCGAGGCAGTACAAGGAAAACACCTTCGAGTCCATAGTGGGCCCTCAGGGTCCCGAGGAGACCCTCACACACCATCAGATCCCCCTCCTTATTCCCAGCTGAGTCTGTGCCCACCAAAGCCCAGAGAGGGCAAAGGCATGCCCCAAGTCACTCGGCAAGGTCAAAACTCCTGGCCCAGCCCCTTGCAATTGTGAGACAGACTTTTCAGAGGACAGGAGGAGGTGGGAGGCACACTCTGGGGGGTGGGCTTGTCACTGTCTGCATGTGCGTCTACGGAAGTTTCCATCCTAGACGTTCCCTGAAAATTGTGTGCCTGTCCTTGGGGTGTGAGGTCAGCTCCAGGGTTCATTCAGAAACAGGAGGGGCCTCGGCTCGGTGCCCAAGTATCAGGGGGAACATTGCCCAGAAAGGGGGGTATCCGGAACACCTATGAATCAGAGCCTGCAAGTGGCCCACACCGTGACTGTGGGCCTGACGGGAAAAGTGCTAAGTGGCTGGGTGAGTGGCGAACAATAGAAGAGTTGGTTTCATGAGGCTGTCCAGGCTCTGGCATGTCCGGTTCTATCCATAGCCCTGGAAAATGAGGACTGGGGCCAGAATGACGCCCCAGAGGTCCTGACAAGGCGTGGCCACCCCTGACCCCTTCTAATCCAACACTCTGTGAGGATTTATACCTAACACTGATCCCCAAAGGGACGTGGGGCTAATCCCCAGGTAACCTTGCATCCAGTTCCCACAAGTCCCCTTCCCATCCCACCCCCGAACATACACATTCTCTCTCATTCACCAGAAAGGGGCTTATGGTCATATCTTGACTCTGGGAGCCAGTGCTGAGAGAAAGACCTTGGGTAAGTCCTTCACACTCTCTGTAAAGTATGCAAAGGGACAGCATTGGTAAAAAGATTAAAGCACGCTAATGTTCTCATCAGGTACCCTGATGGCATAGCGGCTACCTTGGGCTGCTAATCAAGAGGTCAGTGGTTCTAAACCACCAGCCACCCGAGAGAGAAAGACGAGGTTTTCTACTTCCATAAAAATTCACAGTCACAGAAACCAATAGGGGCAGTTCTACCCTGTCCAATAGGATCACTATGAGTTAGAACCGCCTGGACAGTTCTTTATTGTGATCATCATTAATACTATTGTTGTCATTTTAAGCACTTGGCAGATGCAGTCTGCTTCCTGTAACCCTGTGGAGTGTGTCCTCCAGGGACCAGCATTGTGAAGTCAGGAACCCCAGGCCTGGGATCCTCAGGAACAACCATGCTGGGAGGGGACATCAGCTGCTACATAAAGCTGAGATCAGGGCATTATGGATGGATGGAGCAGAGGCTTTGTACATCGAGCAAGCGTACAAGGTGGGATACAGGGGTGACGCGGTGCTCAGTGTTTGGCCCGATTCTCCTGTTCTTTCTCCCTCTGTGTGTGATGGAGGGAGGAGCAGGGTGGGCCTTTTTACCCCACAGAGACTGAGACTGAATAGTTGAGGCTCTGATCTACAGGGTCCCGCATTTTTGCTAATCAAAAACCCAAGAAACTTTATAATGCCTTTTTGTGTTTTTCAATATTTTTAGTTTTTTGTTTTTATAACACACTTGTTTTGCTTTTCATTTTTTTCTTTTGGAAATAAATTTTAGAACTGTAAACACAAACACGAGGAATTGTCGATTCAGCACATTTAAGGCATCTCTGGACCCATCTCCATGAGGTCCCAGTCATTCTGTTTGTGTCCCATGATCCAATGTAGGGCCCCACGTTGCCTTGAAGAGTTGTGTCCCCTTACTGTCCTCCAGTCTGGAATAGCTAGCTCCCTTCCTCTTTGTCTTTCACGACCTTGACACTCTTAAAGCAGGGTGGGCAGTCCTTGCTGAGTGGTCCTCAAGTTGGGTGTCTGATGCTTTCCTGTGGGCAGACTGAGGTGAGGCATTTTCCACTGAAGTGCCCCAGAAGCCATGCTGTGTCCCTCTCAGGGCCGCAGCTGGAGGCACCTGTGTTGGTACATCTCATTGTGGGATATGCGAACTTGCATCACTGAGGTGTGGGTGTGCCTATCAGATGCAGCCAATTCAAAGTTGCCATTATGTAACTAATAAGTATCTGATGAGGAAATACTGTGAGCTAACCTAACTGTCCTGTTCATGGCATATGTTCAACCACTGATTCTGGCATTCACGCATGGTTCTTGCCTGCAATAATTATGCATGTGCTGTTAGCCCAATAGTGATCGTTCCGTCTCCACTTATTAAGTGGAATTCTACTTTGGGGGAGAGCTTCCCCTTCTCCCCCATTTATTTATTCAATCAATCATTTATACTAATACGGACTCATGGGCATTTGTCTCTCACTCTCCAGGTTATTGTCTATTACAATCATTTATTTAGTCGCCCAAATTGTCCTGTATGGGATCACTGAGACCCACTGCATCTTTTTGTAATGTCCTCCTCCTTTTCTTGAGCACTTTTTCTAGCACATCAAAATCTTGCGTTCTCACATAGACTTTCTCAGTCTCAACCCTGGAATGAGGCATTTCTTGAAAGAGCCTTGATTCCCTTTATTGGAGAATGGTGATTAGAAGCCAAGACCCAGGGGCTAATAAACCCAGAGCTACCATTATGTCATTATTTCTACATCCCCTCAACAGCAAAGCTAGGAAATGCCTGTACAAATACACTTATTCCTATTTCCATTTCTATATCTAACTATATGTATACAGCCAGGAGTTCAACCCAATGCCCCCTGTTCCAATTCAACACCACAGTGCGAATTTCTGTATATGCTACTCCTGAGTGGGGTAAGCATTGGATTGATAACCTCAAGGTCAGCGTTTCAAAGCCTTCACTCACTCTTGAGTGAGTTTGTCTGCTCCCATATGGATTTCAGCCTCAGACACCCTATATAGGGTCATCATCAGTCAGACCTGATGACTCACTGCCATTGAGTGACCCTATAGGACAGGTAGAACTGCCCCTGTGAGTTTCCAAGAGTGTAACTCTTTGCGGGAGTAGAAAGCCCCATCTTTCTCCCTTGGAGCAGCTGGTGTTTCAAACTACAGACCTTGCGGTTAGCTACCCAACACATTGTTTTTTTCTATCAGCAGTGAAAAACAGAGTTCTCACTTTCCTTAATACATGTACTTATTTGATTAACCTAAGAAGACACATGAACTAGTTTCAGAACTTGTAGTGTTTTTAATTTTTTTTAGCTCCTGTGGCTTTGGTCAAATAATGCAATGCTTAGGGTGGGTGTGCTGATAAGATTGCAAGCAAGGCCAGGCAGTCTAACTGGGGGAACTCGGCAATGGGCGGTGTAACTTCTCTGGATATCTATCGCCTTATGTGCAAACAGAGGGACTAACAATATCTAGATGGTAGGATTCATGTGAGAACGAAAAAGATCGTGCATGTCAGGACAGAAAGCCCTGGGTAAATCATACGTGCTTATTAGAGCTTTTTATGACATAGAAAACCTTATTAATTCATTAGGAAATGGAGTCAATATTTTAACTGTGATTGAACTATCATGAAATGGGGTGGCCAATAATGGTTTCAGCTGATTGGAAAGCAGTAAGGAAGGGTTTGCAAACGTGGAGGCTGGCAGGGCACCCCTCTCGTCCAGTAGGTGGCAGCACTTGCACCCATGAATTTTGAGCCAGGTTCCGGCTCCGTGAGGAAGTCGCCACAGCCAGGGACGGTCCTGATGCACTGAACAAAGAAAGCAACACCCTCATCCGAGATGCGAAAAGACACCCACAACTGTGAAATACGCCCCTGGGGTTCAAACGCATCTGGCCAAACCTGGCGCTGTCAAGGAGCAACCAGAGTCGGGCGTGGCTCAGGCCCCCTTCCCCCAGGCCTTGGAAGGCCGTCCTGGGCGGTTGGGGGACGGGGTGAAGGGACCAGGGGTGGGGGGTAGGGGGACAAGCTGCACAGGATGGACTGTAAGCGCTGGAGCACCCGCTCCTTGGCACGCTTGGGTCCCCAGACAGGGGCTTGGCTGGGACTTACAAGCAAACCCACATCAAACTCCCTGCCATTGAGTTGGTGCCCCCTCACAGCGACCCTCTAGGGCGGGTTGGCACTGCCTTTGTGGGTTTCTGAGACTGCCGTTCTTTGTGGGAGTAGAAAGCCACGTCTTTCTACCGAGGCGCCCCTAGTGGTTTCGAACCGCTGACCTTGCGGCTAGCAAGCCAGTGGGTAACCAGAGCGCCACCGGGACTCCCTGCACTCACAACAGCCCCCGAACAACGCAGTGCACCTGAGAAGCAGGCGTGTGGCCCAGGGGCAAGAAACAGACTCACTCGGGAGGGCTCAAGAGGAGGGTGGATGTCCACCTTGGACAACCCCACCCCGTACGCGAGGCTCCGCTTCTGGAAGGACCGGCGGTACTGAGCTCCCGGTCACCCCGCTGCGCTGTCCTTGCGCGGTCAGTTCTGCTCCCCGGGTGGCAGGAGAGGGGTTTAGCCCCACATCGACCACATCCTGCAGGTCTGCGAGCCAGAGCCTTAGCCTCCCTATGCTTCCGCTTCCGCTTCCTCATCCCACGGCTGCAGGTAATCATCTCCAACGCGGGGGTGGGGTTTGGGAGTTTTCATGAATATTCAAGACGAGGATGAACTACTCAGTACTGAGTCTGGCCTCTCCCGAGTGCGCAATAAACGTTAGCCTTTCTGAATATCAGAATTACCATGCTTATGACTTTCCCTGTCACTGACCGCTGCCCTGTGGTCTCAGGTGCAGCTCGCTGGCGACTCTAGTTGGGCGAGCAGAACTCTTCCGGTCTGCCGGTTCCGGTTCCGTCACTGCTCCAGGGCTCGGAGTACCCAGCCACAGCCTGGGGCGCCATCAGTGGATGGCCGTGGTGAGGCGCTCCTCCCAAAGGAGGGCATGCAGGTCCCCAGAGCACCCAGGAAGGTTTTAACCCTTCCATAGCGCTTTCTTCAAAGAAATGCCCCTGCTCTCATTCAGTTACAGGTGGTGTTGAATCCATAGTCACTTGTATCATAACTAGTTCTCCCAATTCATGTGACTACAGGTACAAACCCCCCCAGATGGGCATCCAGGAAAGGTCTCCATTGTGAACATTGTCATCGACTCCCCAAATTTGGAAAACGCACCCCCCAAGCTATGGCGGACAGCTTGCAGTCCCCCTTCGGGGCTGCTGGCTGGTCCTGAAATCCATGGGCCTGCTCCTCCTCCTACACCCTCATCTAGAACTACGCAGAACTGCACAGAGGCACCAGGTCACAGGGACCAGGGAGGCTTAACCCACACCCTTGCTCTGCCCGGTCCTTGCTCAAGAGCCCCTGGGCCTGCAGCATGGGGTGGGCTGGAGAAGAGTTGCTGCCTGAGTGCCAAGATGTTTAGGGGTATAAGTGGGTGCTCTCCTCCCCCTACAACCAAACCTTCTCATTGGGGTGGAAACGGCCTGGGCAGTATGGGTGGCCTCCCACAGTGACCGTGGGTACTGCAAGGAATCTGCCCTTTGAAGACACTAGGGAAGGTCACAGAGGCTAAGACAAAAGCAGACAGGTGGTGTCCACCTCAGGCCCGGGCTCCAGGGACAGTGGGACTGGATGGAAACCAGCTGTTAGAACTGGGGTGGGGGGCCTCGGGGGAGTGGCCCTGCTAAGCACACAGGTGAGTTCTCTCTGTAGCACCTCGGACATCTTGCCAGAACAGTAGGGTTGGTCTCGGTGTTTTGAAAGGAAAAACCCAAGAGGCTTGGGAGCTGGAAAGGCTCAGACATCGGCAGAGCCGACATGCCTCTGAAATCTGAGTCTCTCTGGTCCCCAGCTGGGCCTGCAGAGGCTGTTGCTGGTGAGAAGGTGCTCACTGAAGATCGACACGGACTGCAATGTGGTTTGAGGGAACCTTCTAGAGGGGTGCACTTGTCCTGCATCTTGACGGGATGGGGGTTACTTGGTCCAGCCATCCTCGGGATCCTTGGGGAATTGGTTCCAGCTGGGATGCTCAGCCCCATATTCACTTGCAGCATCCCCACACGGATCAGGCTGGCAGTGAACCCCTGTGACCACTGATAGCGCTGCTGTCAGGCAGAGCGCCCGTTGGAAAGTGACTAAGGCAGGTTAGGTTAGGTTAGGTTAGGTTAGGTTAGGTTGCAAATGAACCCTTATCATGTGCTCTCCCTGTGGACCCATTTTAAATACCATCTAGGGTTTTTTTCACCTTTTTTTGTTCCAGCTGCAGCTTCTTTGTTTACTTGTGTTATTGTTTTGTTTTTGTACGTTGTTCTGTATATGACATCCACCATAGGTAAAGCTAGAGAGACAGCCATTGGGTTCATAGTTGCTCTGGGTTATGGCAGGGGAGGCTGTGGGGAATGGAGAGCTAATAATGAGAACAAGAAAGATTCTGTGCCTAGCCCTGGGGGTTGGCCATGCAGCCTGCCAACCCCAGGGAGCTGGGCGCCCTGCCGTGTTCCTGAGGATCTTGGATCCATGCGCCTCTGCACATACCGGCCTGTGAGTTCCCAGCTTCCCACTCCACCTTCGTGCTTGACCCACCCACCAGCTGCTGCATTAGCCCAGCTAGCACGTGACCCATGGACTCGAGTTGGACAGGACGGAGCTGTTCTTTAGATACCAAATGTATTCTCGATATAAAGTTTCTTTTATGCATCTATGAGTGGCACTGGTTTTGTTTCTTTAGAAAATTCAACCCAACACACCACCCAAGTAAGGCACTCCCCGCCCCTCTACCCCCAGGACAGGACCATTTCTTGCCAGGGTGTCTAGCGCCTTCACAGGAGCTCCGCATCCAAACTACACTGTGGAAGTCTGTGGGGTAAACTTCCAGGTCCTCAGACTGAGTGTGGGGCAGCACATCTCACTGAAGACACCATCTTCCTACAGGGATGTGCTAGGACGAGAAGCACCATTCTTGATTCCTGCCAGAGAAACAGCTTCCCGTGTGGAAGTGCCACCATCACAGCACCCCACTGTCATCACAAGTTTTGCTGGACATCTGACATCTTGTGACCACAGAGCATCCAATGCTCTTTTCTAGGCTCACCCTAATTTCCTTTGGGGAACTCTTGGTACCTCCTGTGTGCAGTCTGGTGGAAAGGATAGATAAATTTATCCTTTGGGTGGAAAGGAAGCCCAGGGGCCCATCTTCCTATTGTAAGTGCCCCGGAAGCTCCCGAATTTCCTGCTGCCTCGCTCCGTCTTAGAACCCCCAGAGCTTACCAGCTGGACATTCTTTCCTGGAAATTGGGCTTTGGAATAAGACACACAAGGACAGGAGGAAGAGTTGGATTTTTTTGTACCTATGACAGAATTTGGGCAGCATCTGTGACTCCTCCTGCTTCCAAGCCCCCCTGTGCTGTCTGGCTCCTGTCCATTTCACCTCAGCTCTCTTCCATGCTTGACATCCTTGCCACCCACTCTTCATTGAGCCTACATCCACTTCTGCTCCTGCCATCAAGGACCCTGGCTGAACATTCGCTCAGCCTAAAGAAAAAGAAAAGCCCACTTCCCCTCCTGAAGAGAGTCCAAGGTGAGGCTCCAAGGTCAAATGTGACCTTCTCCTAGACAGTGGACAGTTAGCCAAAGAGAAAAGAAGTGTATGTGATTCACTAACTTAACCACCTGCCAGCTGGCCACCTCTGGTCTGCACGTGGAGAAGCTGAGTCCACTTGACAGAGGTGGGCCACCTCTTATGAAAAAGGAAGGGAAGGTGGAATTTTAAGTGCTTGTTCAGCTCACAAGAGAAGCCCAGCGATTGCCTGCTCTCGATTGCGTAACTCTTCTGAAGAATTGTGCTGGGAACTGCACAGCTGAGCGCATGGCATCCTGGGATGGAATAAAGGGTCGCCCTGGCCAGTCTCTTTGTTTTCCTACCCTGAACCATGGCCAGTGGTGCCCGGAGCATTCTGCCCTGCTGCCATGTCCTTCAAGGACTCCTGGCCAGGATGTTCCGCATGGTAATCATTTGCTCCAGTATGTAAGGCACTCCAAGGTCCGGTTCTTGTCAGGAACTCAGCAGGGTGTGCTGACAAAGAGCCCAGATGCCTGGGTTCAAATCTCAAATCCGTCCAGGTTGGGTGACCTGGGGCACATCACTTGATCACTAGATGCCTTAGTTTGTCTTACTGATGAAAACTGAAGACTGTAGGTGTCAGTGTGGGTTACTGCTCAACAGAAAGAACACAAAGCCTTCACAGTTGGACCAATAAGCAACAGCATGACAAATGGCATAAAGATGGATACTGTAAAGAATATAATTTTACTTAGATCCATAATCAGTATCTGCTATGCACTGAATTATGTCCCCAGAAGATGTGTACTGCTTCGGCTAGGCCAAGGGTTGGCCAATTGTGGCTTGCAAGCCACATGCAGCTCTTGCAGTACGTCCATGTGACTCTGGAAAACAATTGAACATTTTGAAAGGATATTATTCAGATAGTGGTGGTTTCACTCATTTGTAAAAATATATTGTGGCTCTCAAATAATTTTCAAATTGTTGTGAGGGACATGATTGGTTCTTTTATCTCAAAAGTTTGCTGAACCCTGGGCTAGGTCAAGATACTTGGTATTATGTCATTATCCTCCATTTATGATCTGATGTAATCATCCTTCATTGTGATCTGATATGTTATAAATCCTAACCTCTATGATGATAATGAAATATGAGTAAGGAGGTTATAGTAAAGAGGCAAGATGCAATCTGCGGGAGCAATTTGTATTTTGAATTCATCTCTTTTGTGATATACAAAAGAGACTCAAATGAGCAAACATAGATGAAGGGATATCAAGTTCACAGATGTTAAAAAAGAAACAAAGACACCCCACCACCACCACCCACCCCAGAGCAGACATAGAGAGAAAGCCTTCCCCTAGAGCTGAAAGCCTGGATTTGGATTTCTAGCCTTCTAAACTATGAGAGAACAAATTTCTGTTTGTAAAAGCCATCCCCTTGTGATAGTTTTGTTCTAGCAGCACTAGATAACTCACCCATGCAAGCAGCAGTGAAGAGATCAAATGACATTACAATGGGCATATCTGCTGCAAAAGGCCTCTTTAAAGTGTTAGAAATCAAAGATGTCACTTTGAGAACTGAGGTGCACTGATCCCCACTGTATTTTCAATCATCTCATATGCATATGAAAGTTGGACAATGAAAAAGGAAGATTTGATGTCTTCGAATTATAGAGTTGATGAAGAATATTGAATATATCATAGATTATGAGAAGAATGCTATTTGTTTGTTTGATTGTATTTACTTTCTGTAGGATCAAACATACAGAAATCAGTGGGATTCTTGCACACTAGAGAAGATGACACCCAACAGGAAATTAAAAGAACAAGACCACTTACAATATCTGCCCCAAAAGATAAAGTATCTAGGAATAAATCTTACCAGAGAAGCAAAAGACTTATACAAAGAACACTATAAGAAACCAAAAGAGACTTACACAAATGGAAGAATGTTCTTTGTTCCTGGATAGGAAGACTAAATATAGTGGAGACACTTTATAAATCCAATGCAATTCCATCCCAAATTCCAGCATAATTCTTCAAA
Organism: Tenrec ecaudatus; assembly: GCF_050624435.1. Classification (NCBI taxonomy): domain Eukaryota; kingdom Metazoa; phylum Chordata; class Mammalia; order Afrosoricida; family Tenrecidae; genus Tenrec; species Tenrec ecaudatus. Next base: position 63,943,048 of record NC_134540.1, on the reverse strand, counting down.
GAAATGGAAAAACAAATCACCAACTTTATATTGGAAGGAAAGAAAACACAAGATAAAAAAAACACTATCTTAAAAGTTAAAACAAAGTAGGCGGACTTTCACTCTCAGGTTTTAAAACCTATTACATAGCCACAGAAATTAAAACAGCTTGGTGCTGGTACAATGATAGACAACCAAGTACTTACAGATATTTGACCTTTGCTAAAGAACTAAAACACATTAGTGCTGGAAAAAATTTAATTTCCACCTGCAAAAGAATGAAATAAGGCCTATACCTCGCACCATAAGCAAAAATGAGCTCAAGACTGATTGGAGACCTACATATAAACCCTAGGACCATAAAAGCCATCAATGAAAACATAAGGAGACTGGGGTAAAAAACAACCAAATAAATTCATTTTTAAAATAAAAACTTATAAATAAGGAGAAATGTAAAGACCCGCTCTGTCATCGCGCCCTTGCTGACTCACGGTGACCCCTGTGTGTTTCCAGGACTGTAACTGCTTCCAGGAGTAGAAAGTCCAGTCTTTCTCCTCAGGAGATGATGGTGGTTTCCAACTGCTGACTCTGTGGATCACAGCCCAACTCATAACCACTATACGACCTGGGCTCCCTAAGGTAGGTCCCTGGAATGAGGCATAACCACACTACCAAACAAAGAAAAATACCCACACTGGAGAAGACGAAACAGAAGACTGGGGCCTTCGGAAAATGTGACATTTAGGCCCATCAAAAGAGGAAAAAGAGAACCCACAGATCAGGAAAAACTACTTAACAATTATAAATCAGATAAAATACTAATTTCAAAATGTATAGAAACGTACAATACCTTAAAAAAATACAGACAACCCAATCAAAACGTGGGCATAAGACAGGAATAGACAATTTACTAAAGATGACACTCAGGCAGCCAACAATCAGATGAAGAAATGTCCAGGTTCATTAGCCATAGAGAAATATAGATTTAAACAACAATGAGATGCCACCTCACACACTCTTTGCAAAATCACAACAACAAAAAAGCCAAACCAGAAAATAATGAATGCTAAAGAGGATGAGGAGAGATTGGAGCGCTCCTATATTGCTGGTGGGATCGTAGGTTCTACAGCACTATGGAATCGGTATGGAGCTGATCCTGCAACCTCTCCGCTTGGTACATCCCCTAAAGAAACAAAGAACAAAATACGAACAGACATGTGCACACCTATGTTTGTTGCAGGCATTTCTGTACAAACAGAAAGACAGAAACAATCAAAACTCCGGCTATAGAGGAATAGTTCAACTCTGATGCAGTCATATGTGGAACAGCATGCATCTTTAAAAACAGTGGCCAGTCTGTCAAGCACCTTCAGGCCTGGGCAGAATCCCAGAACATCATGCTCAGCACAGTTAACCAACCTCATAAAGGTGAATATTGTCTGACACCATTATTATAAAGGAAAAAGAACGAAAAATCGTTTTCATTCCCCAAAGATGAGACTTTAAAGACGATGTAGAAGCCAAGGGTGTGGGGGGTAGGGGAGAGAGGAAAGGGCCAGCAAACAATAGAAGGAAGAAGGGTAGGAAAAGAAAAGAAAAAAACAAACAAATCTCTGGGGGAGGGGGCTAATGAGATGCTGTCGCCGATTTGATGAGGTGGGCTGTGGACGACAGAGCATGTTTTCCTTGGTTTGTATTATACTCCACAAACACACAGCAGGGGAAAGAAACGATATATAGGTCAACACAAAGATTTTTGTTTGTTTGCTTATTTGTTTGTTTCCCTGTGTTTTAAAGAAAGAGAGAAAAGGGTCACAGCCTTAAAACCAACCCTGCAGACCCCTCCCCGTCAGACCTAAACATGGACCCGGATTTTCCTGGAACATCCAAGTTGGTTTCAAGCACACAAAGAAAATGCTGCTTGGAAGAGAGGATCGGGAGACCTCAGCTCACCTACTTTGCGCATGTGCTCAGGAGAGACCAGTCCCTGGAGAAGGACATCATGCTTGGTGAAGTGGAAGGTCAGTGACTAAGAGGAAGGCTCTTGGACAAGATGGGTTGACACAGTGGCCCCAACAAACAATGGCGAGGATGGTGCAGACCCAGGCCGGGCTGCATTCTGTGGGGCACACGGTCACGCTGAATGGGAAGAACTCAGCAGCTCCTGGCAGGATCCAAGGACGTGCCCTATATCAAAAGACATCTGGAAATGTTATCATCAAAGAATCTTGCTTGAAGGGAGGGTTTCTCATCCCTTGTGGACCTCTTTCATCTGTCAAAAACCTTAGATCACTTAGAGAGACACAAAAAATGAATGTAACAGAAGGTAGTTATTGTGAGAAGCTAGAGGAGAGGGCCGGCAAAAGGGAGGAAGGTGGATTGACGTCCATCCATGAGATGGATTGACACAGCGGCTTCCACAGTTGTGAGAGCGGTGCAGACCAGGGCAGTGCTATGTCCTGTCCTACATCAGGTCTCTGGCCATCACGACTGCCTCTCTGGCACCCAACATTAGAATAGGACAGCGCTCCCTGGACGAGTCTCGCAGATGCTTAGAGACGGGCTGGGAGAAGTGGGCTGTGAAGGGGCGGTCAGGAGGGAGCCCTTGCTATGTCTGTCCCTCAGAAGCTAACATCGGAGCAAGGGCAGCTTGCAGACCCAGTCACCAAAGACATGCTAATGGAGTCAAAGCCTCCAGTTCCTGCTTCTCTTGCCTGGCTGCTCATACAGAGCTTTCCAAAGGAGCCCGTGCCGCCTCCAAGAGGCTCTCACTACGTTCTCTCTCAACCTGAAGGAATCGGTTCCATGGAGGAAGGTTCAAAGGACACACCTACGGGTGGGCGGCCTGTGAGTGTCAGCCCAACTCTACGAGATCCGGATTCCATGAGAATTGGAATGATCTTGTCCCACTTTAACCCAGCAAAGCCTGGTTTAGGATTGGGAGGCAGGTCAGAAACCCAAATGTGTGGCGTCGTAGCTTAGGCTCAAGTTGGCGCTCCTGTCCAAATGGCAGGGAGAGACTCAGCCCCAAGAGCTACAGCGAAGAACAGCTGGAGCCTCCTGGAGGAAGTGGATCAGAATGGAATGCCTCTCTCCCTTGCTCCTTCCTTTTTTTTTTTCCCTTCTCCCTCCCTCCTTACCGCCCCCCACCCCATTTCTTTCTTCTTTCTCTCTTCCTTTGATTAAGCTGCGTCTGGCTGTGCATAACAGAGAATTCGGCTAGAGATTGTGTGAGATCCAGCCCCACATCCGGATGGGTCCAAGGGGTGGTTGTGTGACTGAGGGGTAGATTAAAGAGACACGAAGCAAGGCATACAGGGGCTCCCCTCTTGCATGGCGCCCGGAACCAGAAGAGGGTGTAATGTACTCTCTCACGGCCTTATATAATCTCGGGCCTGCAAGTCACAGTAAGCACATACGTAACAGGAAGAGGCTGTATTAGAGGCATACATGGGACATGCGGGGGACGAGCTAGGGGTGTGCTCGAAATCGGAAGGGGAGGTGCTAGAGGCACACATGTGACAGGAAGGTGCATACACAACAAGATGGGTGGATTCCAAAGTCAAGGTGGCAGCCTAACTTTGGTGGTCTCTGAGCTGGCTTGACCTGAGGTGTCTTTGCGCTCTTCTCCAGGGGAACAATCTGTGATCCTTATCATCAGAAGGGTCGAATTGCTCTCAATGGCAGACAACCTTCAGGCACGTAGCCTTCAAGCAGTCGACCTTGGAATGTATACAGTAATAACCCTGTGCTTGCAGATAGCACCTTAAAATTGGCATTGTCCTGGGGGACAGCGTGGGGAGTGACTTTGACTTAGGAGAACGTGACTGGAGTGCATCCCCAACCAAAGAACGTGAAGGTCCCCCTCCACAGGGCCTGTCTCCCAGGCCCCTTAACATATGAAGGTAGAGAATTTGTCCACTTCATTCTCTTCCCAGGTCTGTTACCCACAAGACTGCATAAAGTGAGCAAGAAGGATTTTGAATCAGGTAGACCAGCCGCTCCGGCAGGCCAGGCTCTGGCTGTTCCTCTTGGATCTGCCTTTTTGGGGAGATTTGCATAAGCAGTGAATGATCTAGTGCCCTTGGTAGGTCATACCCACCTTGTTTGCATAGTCCCACCCAATCATTCTGTGGGACTGACCAAGATTATGGCCACAAAGGTCCTATTACATAATTCAAGGCACCTCACTTCCCATTCCAGGACCATGCTGAGGTTGGCTTTTAGACAGGGCTTCCAGGAATATGCAACAGCATACTGGGGGGGAAATGCTAGGGAGCATGTGTGCATTCTGTTCTCGGTCACAAGAACTGATCCTCAGAAACGTCAGATTGTCTACACACCTGTAAGGGAGCCATGCCTTTGAATAATCTCGGGTGAATCAAGCTCTCAGGCCTTGCAGCACTTACCACAAGGTTCCTTTAACGTTTTTCTGCAGAACATTTCCTTATTCATTTACAGGGAGGAACAGGTGGGCCAGGAGGACAGAAAGGCTGGTGCAGGCTAACCCTGCCCCACAGAAAGTGAATTTTAATCAGAAACGGTGTTGCAAGGGTGGCATCGTGACAGCAGAATAAGAAGAGTTAGGGAATTTCTCACCATAGCAACCAGGAACCAGGATACCCTCTGTGCTAATCTGGGTTTGACTAGAGAAGCAAATTCATAGACACTCATATGTGTATAAGCAAGAACTTTATATACAGGAGCAATTGAATATTGAGAAAACATCCCAGCCCAGATCAAGTCCTTAAGTCCGATATTAGCCCATATGTCCAATACCAATCTATAAAGTCTTCTTCAGACCCATGAAACACGTGCAATGACGCTGAATGCAGGAAGATCACAGGTGGGAAGTCTTGTGGATCCAGTGGCAATATAAGGACCTCAGCTCTGGTGTGGGTCTCCAGGTGGCTCTTTCAGCTCCAGGGCTCTGGCTCCATCAGTATGTCTCCATGTGACTTGTTAACAGAAATGTCTCCCAGGGAGTGAGCGTGTGTCCCACCTGCAGGGAGCTGTTTATCTCCTTATTGCCTCCAAATGAGGTCATCAAGCTGTAACCTGATTGACAGGCTAAACTCCACCCCTTCATTCTTAATCTCAAATTAACAACAGATTATGTAACTGTCACACAGTCTTTCCCTGTCAGTGTCTTGCTTCTTGCGTGTTTTCTTATTTATGCAGCTATGGTGGCAGGTTTTTAGCAATTTGCAGAGACAGATCCCCTTTAAGGATCTGAGAAAAGTCATGGGACACACCCCACCACACCCCGCTAGAAGACCACCCATAAACACATAGGTTTGCATTCAATGTTAAGAATTTGAGGCTACCCTACAATGCTCACCAACTCCATTTCCCTTTCTTCCTGGGGTCAGAGAAAGACTACATTTCCCAGCCTTCTGTGTGGTTCAGTGGGGACATGTGACTGAGTTCTGGCCAATGAACTGAGGGTAGATATGATGGCTACCAACTACTCCTAAGCCTGATTGTACAACCCCCTCATTGACTCCCATCCTTTCTCTTTCTTCCCCTGCCAACCAGTCATAGAGGGAGGTTGCAAGGGTGGGCCCAGAACCCTGGGCAATGATAGAGCTTTGTAGAACAATACTGAGTCCTTAGATAACTACGAGGACCAGTGCCTCCCCAGCCAATGCTAATATGCTCTGACCTGTGACATGAGAGATAAGTCAGCATGTACTGTTTATCAAGCCACTGAGACATGAAGGCTGTTGGTTACTGACTGGTATGGATTAAATCAAGTTCCCTAAAACATGTGTATAAACCTAACCCATATACCTATCAATGCTGCCCTGTTTGGAAGCGGGGTTTTCTTTGTTATGTTCATCTGTACACACACACACACACACACACACAGAGCAGCTTCTAAATATAGCCACATCTGAGTTCTGAAAAGAACAGATTAGGCACAGAGGTCTGCATGAGCACATGTGAGGAAGAAAGATACATGTCTGGATCAACCACAAAGAAAAATGAGCCAAAACCAAAACTTCCTAACTGTGAGAAAACAGATTTCTCTTGCGGTCCCTACTGGTGTGATCTCTGGTACAGCAGCACGAGAAACCAAGATCCTGATTTGGGCTAATTGCCAAAACCAAACCAAACCCCACCCCACTCAACCCAACCCCAACACCACTCAACCCAACCTCAACCCCACTCAACCCAACCCAACCCCACTCAACCTAACCCCACTTAACCAAACCCAACCCCACTCAACCCAACCCAACCCCACTCAACCTAACCCCACTTCACCAAACCCAACCCCACTCAACCTAACCCCACTTAACCAAACCCAACCCCACTCAACCCAACCCCAACCCAACCCCACTAAACCCAACCCAACACCATTCAACCCAACCCCAACCCCACTCAACCCCACCCCACCCAACCCCACTCAACCTAACCCCACTTAACCAAACCCAACCCCACTAAACCCAACCCCACTAAACCCAACCCAACTCCATTCAACCCAAATCAAGTCAACCCCCTCTCAACCCAACCCCACCCAACCCAACCTCACTCAACCCAACCCCACTCAACCCAAGGCCATCAGGGTGACTCTGACTCATAGTAAGAACAGATCTGCCACCCCGGCTTCCCAAGGCTGTCATCTCTGTGACCACAATCCCTCAGGTCTCACAGAGACACAAAATGAAGGGAAAGGAGGCGTCTTTATTTGGTGAGCCAAGCAAAGGAGCACACCAGGACTCCGGTCACTAAGACGGCTCCCTGAGACCGGACCAGAGATCTTGGGCAGTAACTGGTTCTGAAAAATTGGTGTTTGTCACGTTGGTTCAGTTGAGTACAAGAGCTGGCTTCGTGTGCATCCTGAGTGGGGAAGGGTGGTCACAAAAATAGCACTTTGCCCACATCCAGGGCATCCAAGGAGGTATGTTTTCAGCCTCGTGATGTCAAAAGGTAAGGTTGAGGACCCAATGTATGACTAGTGGGACAGATCTAGTTGTAGCCTGGTCCCCAATACCCACCGCCCCCCTCCACCCCCCTCCACCCCTCTGCCCCTGCACCCCACAGATCTCAAAGATGATGGCTAGTCTGGGGGTTTCCATGTTACAGAAGCAGCATGCCACATCCTTCTCCCATAGGGAAGGAGGTGGATTTGAACTGCCAACCTGTTGGTTAGTAACAGAGCACTTTCACCAGTACACCACCAGGACTTCTCCCCCGAGTGTGGCCATTCACCACCCCCACCCTCCTGCCCAGTCGGTCCTAGTTGAATCCACATCAAATACACATTGGGTGACCAGTTTCCTTCCCACTTATACAGAGAGCACAGCACATTCCATTCCCATTGTCTTGAGAGGTCTGGAAGTCCTCGACGGACAGAAACTATAGGCATTCGTGGTGGTCCACTCCCACCAGGAACTGTGTTTGTCACACACAATGACTTGGGGGCTGATAGAAGGAACGCGCATCTCCGTGTGACCTTGAGCATGCGGCTAACCATCCTGTATTCGATGTTGTTATTGGGGGGAGAGTTCTTGGCCTACCCATCCCATGAGAAGTGGAGTATTTCCTGGATGGCAGGGGCTTGTGAGTATCCCCGAGAGCGGTCTTCCTCAGATACACAATGTCTGCCTGTGACGGGTTGGGCGCTAGGCTTGTTCTCAGGGTACCCTGCCTAGTGGGGCCTGGCCTGGGGCATGGTCAAAACTGCAGGAGGGCTGCTTCCTCCGGCCGGGGAAGCTGGTGGAGCCATCAGCTCTGCCCCAACCCTCACCCTCACCCACCGTTAAAAGAGGCAGGAGTCACGGCCTCTGGAGAGAACTATCCCAAAGCCGGGGCCACAGGTGTCTCTGCCCCACCGCCTGGTCTCAGACTCTTGGAGTACTTTGTTTTCTCTTTGTTTCTGCCCAATGGCTCTTCTGATTCGTGCTGACCAGGTGGGGGTGAGGACAGGGGAGAGGTAGGTGGCCTCGTGAGGGGCCTGGTTTTGACCTTCCGGTACTTTCCCTGCGTCAAGAGCCAAGTGGGAAACCCTTAAGAACATTGCTCAAGAGCAAAAGAAGTTCGGGAGTCCTGGTGCGAGGGAGGGGGAGGGGAGGGGAGCACTCTGGCTGCGCCCCTACTCCATCCCACCCCACCCTGCCCCAACGTCCCTCTCACACCCAGAGAGAGATGGGAACAGATACATTGGCTTGAAAACACTGGGACTGGAAGGGGCCAGGAGCCCGGGCCCATGGGGGATGAGGACAGGGTGGCAGCAGGGAGCAGGAGCCGGGTGGGCATAACTAGAGCATGAGGTGGGGAGAGCAGGAAGCGGTCACTGCCCAGCAGAAGTGGATCCAAGCCCCTGAGGGCTCTCCAGGGCAAAGACAAACACAGGAGTGGGGGGAGGAGATGGCAGCTGCTCCCACCAAGCCCGGCCCCCAGCCCCACCCCCAGCTATAAGGGCCCCTGCCCCAGGCAGGGCACAGGCTGTAGAGGCATCATGGGCAAATGCCACCTGCTCCTGTGGCTGCTGGTCCTGCCCACACTGTGTGGTCCAGGCAATGGTGAGTGTCCCCAGCACGTCCTCACCTCCCTTCCACGGGGGCAGGTGAGGAGAGGCACACCTTGGTCGTCACACCGTTGACAGGGCCAACCTGGCTCTGGGGCCAGGCCGCAGTTTATCCTCTGCTGAGATGAGGCAGCAGGAGGCTTGGGGGCTTGTGCAAGGTCACCCAGCTGGTGGGTCCTGGAGCAGGAGGGGCCAGAGTTCTATGACCCCAGAAGGTCTAACAGCCATGCAGGTAGGTTTGGGCGCCGGGGTGGTGGGAACTGAGAAGGCTGCCCTGGCCCCCAGCAGCAGCTGTGTCGCCCTCTTCATCCCTGGCCTGTTCCCGGGGCCCTGAGTTCTGGTGCCAGAGCCTAGAGCAGGCAGTGCAGTGTCGAGCCCTGGGACACTGCCTACAGGAAGTCTGGGGACACGCAGGAGCCGTGAGTACCGAGCAGGAGGCGGAGGGGCTGCAGGGAGGAGGGGGGCTGGGTGGGCTCTTGCCGAGTCTGAAGGGACAGGTGGAATGGGATTGGACAGCAAGGGCCTGGAAGTGCCCTTAAACCTCTGCTGGGAGAGGTTCACTCTCTTGGCTTGAATTGGTGTTGGGAGCCTGCACCCTTCCACTCATGTGCCCCACCTCCCAAGGATGACCTGTGCCAGGAGTGTGAAGACATCATCCGCATCCTCACCAAGATGACCAAAGAGGCCATCTTCCAGGTGAGGAGGCCCAGTCCTGAGGGAGGCTTGGGGATCTGGCTTAGCCCGCCAAGGGACCCCTTCCCGGCCTGGGGGAGGCCCATCTCACCTGGAACTCCAGGACTCTCCTGGCCAGGTGAGGGCCCTGGGTCGGGGAGCTGCCCGACAACTGGTGCCAAGTTCCTCTCTGAATTCCTGAGTCCTGGGGAAGGGGCGGCCAGTGTGCCTGGTGAGGGAGGGCCTGGCACCCAAGGGCTTAGGCAGGGGCTGATCTCAGAGGGGCAGCCTGACTGTGTCCTGCCCCGACCCCTGTCCCCAGGACTCGATGCGCAAGTTTCTGGAGCAGCAGTGTGCCATCCTCCCCCTGAAGCTGCTCGTGCCCCAGTGCCACCACGTGCTCGACGTCTACTACCCGCTGATCGTCGAGTACTTCCAGAGCCAGATTGTGAGGGGCCCAGGCCATCCACCCACCCCGCCCACTGACACACAGAAACCTCACCCACAGTGCGACCAGGAAACCACGCTCCCGGGCAGAGCCCCACCGCTCAGCAGTGCACACACACACAAACACACACGCACACACACACTAGTGCACACACAGGTCACACCCATCCAGTCCCACAGACATACACTCTCATTCCTTCATGTACTCCTGCCCCTCAATCCCCACACAGCCCTCTCTCTGCCTTTTGTCCACAGCTCCCACCCCACCACTTTCCCCCAGCCACCTCCCAATGCTTCCAAACCCAAAGATAGCGGCCCTAGTGTTTGGACCCTGGGGCCCTTTCTGAGCAGAAGTGGGGCTCCACCCCTTCTTTCTTTAGCTGTCCTGGTCCAAACCTCCGCATTTTACCCTAGAATCCCAAGGGCATCTGTGAGTACGTGGGCCTGTGCAAACTCAAGCAGCCTGAGCCAGGGCAGGAGCCCGAGCTGCCGGACCCTCTGCTGGGCAGTCTCGTCCTCTCAGTGATGCCTGAGGTGCTCCAGAGAGGAGCTGGGCCTCACACTCAGGTGAGGGGGCCTCGCAGCCAGCCTCTCATGCTGGACAGTAGGGACCCAGAGAACAAGGGCTGTAGGCAGGGCTCAGGAGCATGTGGGGGTCAGAGGCCTGGCTGGACACTGGAGTTTGAAGTAGAGACTGGGCATGAGGGAGGGGATGCTGGAGCCGCAGAGCAGGGGAGAAAAAGAGCTCTCCTGGAGCAGACCTGGAGCAGAGGGAGGGGGAGAGGGAGGCAGAGGGAGGCAGAGGGAAGCAGAGGAGGTCCACAGTGGAGGCCCAGAGCAGAGTGGAGGAGCTGAGGTAAAGGGAAGGAGGGGAGAAGGCCTTCAGGGGAGGAACAGGAGGAAGCAGAGGGGAGGAGGGAGAGGGAAAATAGGGAGGGAGGGAAAGGAGGAAGAGGGAGGGGGCAGAGGAGAGGAGGGAGGAGGAGGGGGAGAGGCAGAGGAAGCCCCCTCTCTAGACACCTTCTCCAGCTACACCCCCCCCACCCCGATCTCTTCCAGGACCTCTCAGGGCAGCAGTTCCCCATCCCCCTGCCCTTCTGCTGGCTCTGCAGGACCCTGCTCCAGCGGGTGCAGGCTATGATCCCCAAGGTGAGAGGTCCACGGCTGGCCCTCGGAGCTCAGCATGTCCCCCCCGCCACGCCCCAGCTGCCCAGCCGACTGGCAGCACTCGGAGGGGGCCACCCTCAACCCCAGGTCTCAGGCCTTGCTGAGCATACAATGGAGGTAGCCTGTCTCCTTGCTCGGAGTAGCCCATAGTGTGCCCAAGGCCACCCCTCTTCCCGTCATCCTCCTCACGGAGACCCTGTCCGTGGCTTTGATGCGCCAACCAAGCACTTTACCACGGTGCACCCTCAAAGCCCATGGGAGGGGTTGGAGCCCCCAGGGACACCATGTGAGGTGCGTGTGGGGGCAGGCCACCCTGAGCCAGGGGATCAAGAAGGGCAGTGGGCAGTGGTCGGGAGAAAACTTGGTGCCAGTGCGGGGGCGGGAGGGGGGGGTGGCTCTGGGAGCTCGGAGGTCGTTGGTGACCTTGATGAGGGCTGTTCACAGGGTCCGGTGCTCCTGGGGAGTGGGCTAAGGGAGCAGCAAGGAGGGACCGTCCTTCTAAGAGAAGTTTCTACCAGGGGCCGCCGAGGTGGGCAGGCAAGTCCATGACGGACATCTTTCAGCGTGTGGACAGACAGACAGGAAGGGGATGGAGGGAGACCCTACAAGGACCCTTCAATGAATCCTTGAAAGGAATCCTTTAATGAGCAAGGACTCTTCGCCCAGTGCAGCAGAGAAAGCGGGTTTGGGGGTGGAAGGTGTCAGACCCCACCCCACCACGCTGGGGGCAGCCCGGGCAGCAGGTGGGAGGTTGCTGGTCGATCGAGAATACACTTGGGAAGAAATGAGCCTGGGAGTGTTTGACCTGTCTTGCCCTTCAGCCTAGACACAGGTGTTTGGAATCAGGGTCCAGCAGAGAAACCCTTGGCTTCTAGGGGCTTCTGGGGATCAGGGACTTGCTGCCTCCAGAGCCATAAACTGGACCCCCTGTACTCCCATGCTCCCCTCCCCCCCACAACCCTGGCATCCACCAGTTGCTGTGGTGTCAATTCCAACTCACATGTGCCGAAGTAGAAGTGGCTCTGTAGGATTTCCCACGGCTAATTCTTAGGAACTAGGTGACCAGACTTTTCTTCCGATGCCTCTCTGGAGAGGCGCAAAACTCCAAGCTTCTCGTCAGAAGCCCGCAGGTTAGCGATTTACACCACCCAGGGACTCCGGAAACCAAACCAAACGCATGGCCACCAGTCAGTCCTACTGCACATCAGCCCCACAGGACAGGGGAGGGCTGCCCTTTGAACTCCGAGACCATAACCCCATCCTCTTCGGAGGAGCAGCCGGTGGTTTCCAACCAGGGCTCCTGGGGGAGTCCTCTGCCAGGGGCTAATGGGCCTGTGGCGTGGTGGGGCTCCCCAGTCCCGGCTTGGCTCCACCCAGGCCACTGTGTGTCCATCTGGGTGCAGTGTCAGGAGGCCAGGTGGCTCTTCTGTGCTTGCTCTGCTACACTGGCTGAGTCAGTCACCTGGGCTCTCTGGCTCTCGGGTCCTAGGTCTGTAAAATGGCATTCGTTCTTCCTGACAGCCAGAGGCTGGGGGGAGGCGATGCTTACAACAGGCCCAGGGCCTGGTCAAGGGAAGGTCCCACCGTGCCCTCTGTCTGCCCTTGCCCCAGGGTGCGCTGGCCGTGGCTGTGGGCCAGGTGTGCCACGTGGTGCCCCTGGTGGTGGGCGGCATCTGCCAGTGCCTTGCTGAGCGTTACACGGTCATCCTGCTCGATGCCCTGCTGGGCCGCGTGGTGCCCCAGGTGGTGTGCGGCCTTGTGCTCCGCTGCTCCAGCGCCGACAGCCTGGGCGAAGGTGAGCCCACTGCCCGCTCCCACGAGGTTCTCTCTTGCACTCGCACCACCCTCTCCCCCCCCCCGACCCCTCGTGACGCAGTGCCCTGACTGTTTTCTCTGTAGCCCTCGGTGCTCTTGAGCCCCCACCGGGAGAATGGCTGCCACAAGACCCAGAATGCCACCTCTGCGTGTCCCTGATGGCCCAGGCCGGGAACAGCACGCGGCAGGCCACACCGCAGGCCATGCTCCAGGCCTGCCAGAGCACCTGGTCCGACAGGCAGAAGGTACAGAGCAGGCGCCTGCGCCCTCGGATGGAGCGTGGAAGGAGAACCAGACTTCCCGGAGGGGACACACGGTGTGGGCTGGGTCTCTGCCCCACGTGGGCCAGACAGTGGGGAGACTGTCATTTAAGGGAAAACACAGGAAGAGTCAGGAGCCACCCCTAGATATAGGTCATGGAGCCAGCTCCATCTGCAAGGACACGGTTCTCAAGCAGATGAGTCATGTCGGGGCCCACGGGAGCCATGAGAGGGCCTGGTGCCTGTCGAGAGTCCTCGTGGTATGAGCCCGTGGGACACTCACTGCCAATGCCAACTCATAGTGACCCTCCAGGACAGGGGAGAGCTGCCCCTGTAGGTTCCCAAGACTGTAACTCATTACAGGGGTAGACAGCCTCGTCTTTCTCCTGCAAAGCGGCTAGTGGTTTCGAACTGATGACTTTGAGGTTAGCGGCTCACGACATCCCGAGTACACCACCAGGGCTCCTCACTTGGGACAAGAGACCTGCAAAAGGAAAGGACTGGGCTTGAGGTCCGAGGGTCCCTCCCAGTACACAGCTGGTGATAGAAATGCCTTACATCAAGGTCAGCCTAGAATTATTTTCTCCAAAAGCACCTGACTGCAGTGTCCTCCCCGGTGCCCATCACATTAGCTCTCAAACACCAGGGGACTTTGTGGTTCCTTCCAGCTCCAAAATTCCAGGGCAGAGAAGTGACTAAGGTTCTGCCTGGGCTTTAAGGTCCCCCGCCTGCAATGCCCCAGCTTTTCCGATAGAGACCCCCTGTGCCAGCCGCTCCAGCCCCTTCCCACCTCTGAGCAGCACTGCGCTTCTTTGTCGTGTGCAAATCCTGTTGTGCTTTCAGCCCAGTTCTGGGTCCTCCTCTGAAGCCCTTCCTGACTGCTCCAGTCCAGGCTCTCTTTCTGGACACAGGACTCCCCGCCCCCATCCACACAGCATCCCTACTCTCCCCTCAGCACCTGAACACTGCATGGTATTAATTGTGCCCTACTTGTTTTATAAAGTATTGTCCAGAGCACAGATGGCAAATATACTGATGGCTCAGATGGCATACAGACTGATAATTACACCTGGCATGTCTGTGACAGGCATCACTAATCGACCCCAGCACTCTATCACATTGTCCCAGAGTCCCTAACAGACCTTCCTGGGTGGGCAGTCCCTACCATGCTCTTCTGATGGCCCAGCTCAGCGTCTTACTTACAGGCAGGGCATGCCAGTGGGCTGAGGGTTGGGTCCTCCCAGGAGACCCTGGGTGATCCAGGTAAAGAGGGAGGTCAGAGCCACAAAGCAGAAGCGCCCTGGAAGGGACCTGAGTCCACCCAACATCTGTGTGTCTGTCTCCTTCCTCAGTGTGAACAATTTGTAAGGCGGCACACACTCCACTTGCTGACCCTGGTGTCCAGGGACTGGGATGCCCCCACCACCTGCCAGGTACACCCACCCTGCCTATCTGACCCTAGGACTTTCTCAGCTGCCCGCTCCCTCCTCCCCTGGGTTCAGAGCATCCCGGAAACCGAGAGGTGCTCCCTGCCCGTCTTAATAGAATGGGTCAAGAAAAAGTCTCCCATGAAGGGCAGCCTTTGGGAAGCCGGGAGGGGTGTGGTTGGGCAGATGCGCACTGTGGGACCAGGCTCTGTGCACTGACCAGCGTGTGCTGGGCAGGTGGGAGGGAGTGAAGTCGGGGTTCTAGGGTAAGAATTTCACCCTGTCAGGCTCCAAACCTACCAGGGCTGTGACTGCTTGGTCAGGTCACGGCAAGGGCGGCAGGCGGGCGGCAAGGGACCTAGAAGCTGCCTCAGAGCCTGCTGGGCGCTGGAGTGGGGCGGGACGGCTGAGGGTGCCACCTTTCTCTCTGACAGGCCCTGGGAGCATGTGCAAACCCGCTCAACCCTCTGCAGTGTGTCTGATGGGAATGCTGAGCCAGCCAGGCCAGGTGAGTGGGGAGGGGGGTGAACGGGGTGGGGGTGGGGGAGCCCAGCTCTAGTTCTCCCACTCTGCCCCGTGGTGACCCTATAGGACAGGGCAGAACTGCCCCTGGGGCTTCTGAGATTACATCGCTTCTCAGGAGTAGAAAGGCCTGACGTTCTCACTCAGAGTGGCTGATGGTTTCGAACTGATGACCTTGCCGTTAGCAGCCCAATGCATAACCACCACACCAGCAGAGCTCTTTATGGCAATATGGAATTCTTAAATTTCAGCAGGGCTGGCACTGCTCCTGTGGGATGGCAGGGGGCTGCTGGCCTGGGATCTTTAAAGTCCTATAAGGGCTCTTTACAGTGGGTTCTTTACAGACACTGGCTGCTCCCTCTCTCTGAAGGTGGACTGCTTTCTGTTTCTTGGTTGAACCTCCAGGTGATTTTACTTCCGCTGGGATTCATCAGCTCAAAGCTCAGTTGGGATCATACATTATGCGGATCAGTGCCTACGTAATGCCATGACTGTGTCGATGTGAATAAAATCCTATCTTCTCGTACTTAAAGGAAAAGATGCTGTCTTTAATGCCTTCAAGGTCCTGCAGAGCCAGAGCCTTGCCCCGAGGGAAGCTGGGGAGAGAGGCCCTGCACCGGTGCTCTCTGGATTTGACAGGGAAAGAGGTCTACATTCTTCTCTGTTTAACAGCTTGCTTCTTTCACCTCTGCCTGTGACCCTCCCCGTCCCAAAGCGACTGTCAGGCCAGAACAGTGACTGCTGGTTGATTCTGACTCATGGTGGCCCCAGGAGCATGGGTCACAGGAGAACTCTTCTCCCCGGGTTCACAGTGGCTGATCTTTCAGAAATAGCTCACCAGGCCTTTCTTACACCAGTCTTTGGGTTAGCAGCTGAGTGTCTTAACTGTTGGCACCACCCAAGGACCCTGTGAAGTTACTAAGGTACCAAAACTTAAAAATCAAAATCAATGAACAAGCAAATAAATAAATCTCTGGAGTTGAAGGTCTCAATGCCTGGAAGTCTCCCTTTATTGATAACATAACATTTGTCATCATATTTCTTATTGCAAAATACATGCATGCTTATTGTCAAGAAAGGAGATATAGAAAAATAACCTTTTAAGGAATGAAAAGAGCAAGTGAAACAAGCAGCCATCTGGCAGGGAAGCAAATAAGCCCACAAGGAAGAAGCACACCAGCCTGTGTGATCATCAGGTGTCAATGGGATCAGGTATCAAAAAATCTAAACCAAACAATTATATCGATGTGAATGAGGGGGGTTTGGAGTGGAGACCCAAAGCCCATCTGTAGACAATTGGACATCCCCACACAGAAGGGTTACAAGGAAGGAACGATTCAACCAGGGTGCAGTACAGCACTGACGAAACACCTACCATTCCTCTAGATCCTGAATGCTTCTCCCCATCACTGCCATGACCCAGTTCTACCTTATAAATCTGCTAGACCAGAGTACACACATTGGTACAGATAAGAGCTCTCAACACATGGAGTTCAGGACAGACAAGCCCCTCAGGAACAGTAGTGGGAGAAACAATATCCTGAGGGTAGGGAGATGGGGGGAGGAGAGAAAGGGGGAACCTATCAAAAGGTTGGATAATATATAGCCCATCCCCTAGGGGGCCAAATAACAGAAATGTGGGTGAAGGGAGACAACAGTGTAAGACATGAAACAACAATAATATATAATTGATCAAGGTTTCATGAGGGTGGGAGGATGGGGAAGGAGGGGGGAAAGAGGAGCTGATACCAAGGGCTCAAGTAGAAAGAAAATGTTTTAGAAATGTCAATGGCAACATATGTACAAGTTGGTTTAATAGAATTGAATGATAGATTGTCATAAGATTTTTAAGAGTCCATCAGTAAAATAAAAAATAATAAAAGAGAAGGATATAAACAAAAATAAATAAAATGGAAGGGGGGAAAATGAATGAAAATAGCTCAGAATCCTATCCCTCCAAGAAGACAGTCAGAAGGGAGTGTTCCCACAGGACAGGAAGAGCTGCCCCGCAGAGTGCCCAGGGCTGCAATCAGGCTGCCTCCTCTTCCTCCCACAGAGCAGCCGGTGGGCTTGAACATGCACTTTAACCACTGTGCCACCAGGACTCCTGGGGACAACTGCCATTGGCTGTATGTTTCAAAGAGATTCGAATCTTGGCCTTCTGAATTTAACTTTGAAGTAGACTTTTTATCAAGCTCTGCCAGACTTTTGTCTTGGAAACCATTGCTTCAATTATAAGACCCAGGTTTCTGAGAGAGATGTTTATATATCTATATGTATATATATCTAAATCTATATTATTTAAGAGTGTATTTGGAAAGATGGAGAAGCCCAGCCTGAGGGACAGAAGCATCCAGTAGTGTCTCCCAGAATTGTGGGTGGGCCTGAGTGCCTGGCCATGGAAGGCCAGCCCTTGCTCAGTAGGAGAGGGAGAGCTGCCCAGTGGGTGGGGGTGGAGCATGAAAGGAGGGTCCCTGAGGAGCACCAGCATCCTGCACCCCCAGAGGAGGGCAGGGGTGTCCCAAGAGCGGGGACTCCTGTTCACTTTCCGGCACTCACTGCCATCAAGTTGACTCCAGCTCACAGTGACCCAGCTGCACAGGGGCTTCCTGAGACTGTGCATCTCTCCTGGAGCAGGTCCCTCATCTTTCTCCCACGAGGGTTTGGGCCACTGGCCTGTGGTTCGCAGCACAGGGCATATCCCACTACACCACCAGAGCTCACTTCCAGAGAGAAGGCACATCCCTCCGAGAGGCCATGGCATTAGGATTGAAGAAACAGCCTCTGCAGGGGCCTGGGCAGCCAGGCCGAGGACTGTCTCACAGAAGCCCAGCCTCCACATGGTGGAACAGAACCACACCGCCCCCACCAGCAGGTCAGCAGTGGCTCTGAACAGCAAGCCCAGGGCTGGAGCCAGGAGGTGCCTGCGGTGCTGGATCCTGAGATGACAGAAAGCAGGCTTGAGTAGCCAGTGCTGGCTCAAGAAGGTGAAGGCAGGGGAAGGTGAGAGCTCCTGGCTCCCTGTCACCAGATGGTCACCGGACAGCTCCCCTACAAGGCAAAGTATAAACCATTCCCGGGGCAGAGGGACAGAGGACTTCGAGATTGGTCACCCAAGGTAGACTGAATGCTACAAACAAAGGGGCCGAGTCACCTCCAAAGGGGAAGATCGTGTTTGGAAGGCTCATGAGCCAAGACGAGTTCAATTATAGAGAAATAAAGATGATTGACATTTATGTCCACCAGCTGAATGACCGGATATCTAAGTCCAAGACAAATCGCTGTTAACATATTATTATACATCACCCCAGACCTTTCTGAGCACAGGTACAAAAATAAATTCAATTTGCACAATTGGAATGTGGTAGTTACATAATCTGTTGTCAATTTGAGAGGATTAAGAGTGAAGGGGTGGAATTTAGCCTGTCAGTCAGGTCTTAGCTTGATGACCACATTTGGAGGCATTAAGGAGATAAGTAGCTCGTTGGAGCCAGGACACAGGCTCACTCCCTGGAAGACAGTGCAGCTGACAAGACATATGGAGCTGCGCAGGTACCCTGAGCTAGAGGAGCCACATGGAGACCCCTGCCAGCACTGAGATGCTTACAACACTACTGGATCCACAAGACTTCCCACTCATTGTCCTGTGATCTTCCTGCATTCAGTGTCATTGCATGTGTTACCTGAGTCTGAAGAGGACTTTATAAACTGGTATGGAAGCTATGGGCTAATATCGGATTTATGGACTTGAACTGGACTCGACTGAGATGTTTTCTCAATATTCAACTCCTCTTGTTTATAAAGCTCTTTCTTTCTACATGAGTCTGCATAAATTTGTTTCTCTAGTCCACCCAGACTAACACAGGGAACATCTTGTACTTTGGAACTTTAATAGTCATTGAGCAATAACCTTCCCAGGTCAAAAAATATAGATACCTATCATCATTGCTAATCGCTATGTGATCTGATATTCCTAGTATGAACTCATTCCTTTAAAAATTATTAGTAACAGCGTCGTGAAGAACAGACACGCTGCATATGTATCTTTCATGACTTGTCTGATCATTTCCTTAAAATCCTTGCATGACAAAAAAATTTTTTGAGTCATTAACTATGGTGTGTATATGGTTACTTTCCTTACAGGTTGACGTGTCACCACGCTGGCCTCTGGAGCAGTAAGTTAGTACGATCGTAGCAGTACCTCGGCCCCACACCCGCCAACCCTGAGCCCTACAGTCCTCTTCTGTCTGCAAGCTGCGATATGAAGCGCGGCTTTTCATCATTACTCTACTTGACATTTCTGTGGTTGCTAAGGACACACCGCTTACTCTTTCTATAGGTCTATTCTCCATTTGCTTTTCGTTTATCTGCAATGCTTCTTGGGGCTCTTTTGCACAATGTTCCATGGCAGCGCTCTCCACCATTTTACATTAAGTAAGTAAGGTGTCGCCCTCAAGGGACCGACTGCTTCAGAACCAAACACTGCCCCGTCCCGAGCCCTCCTCTTAGCTGTTACATTCGAACCCATTGTTACAGCCACAGGGTTAGTCCATCTCGTCACTGATCTTCCTCTCGCTCGCTGCCCCTCCACTTTACCAAGCACGGTGCCCTTCTCCAGGGACTGGTCTCTCCTGATGACATGTTCAAAATACAGGAGACCAATGCTTGCCGTCCTCGTCTCTAATGCGTGCTCTGCCTGGATGCCTTCCAAGACAGATCTGCCCTCCTGGCAGCACGGGGACTTCCAATGGGAGTACCTTCCAGCTCTCAATCAAACGCATCAGGCCTTCTCAGTCCTCCTGATTCAATTCCAACCTTCGAATGAACGTGAGACAATTGAAAGTCTTCCAAGGTGCCTTTAGGTGTCAGGAGAAGCCCTGGTGGTGTGGTGGGTATGCGTTGGACTGCAATCCACAGGGTCGGCAGTTTGAAACCAGCAGCAACTCTGGGGCAAGACTGGATTCACGGCTCCCGTGAAGAGTTACAGCCTCTGAAACCCACAGGGTTTCAGCATTGACCCACGAGTCAGCATTGACTTCGTGACAGGGAGTTTGGTTTCAGATGCCAGAAGGAGCCTGATAGCATGGTGGTTACATGTTGGGATGCTAATTTTAAGGTTGGCAGTTCAAAACGATCAGCTGCTCCTTGGGAGAAAGCTGAGACTTTCTCCTCCTGTAAAGAGTTAGTCTTAGTAACCCACGGGGCAGTTCTACTCTGTGAGTTGGACTTGACTGGATGGCAGTGAGTTTTAGCTACCAGAAAATTCACGGAGTCTACATCAACAGTGAATGCCATGATAGACGTCTCCAGTTATTGTGGACTATTTGTTAGGCAGAAACAGCGTCTTGTGTGCAAGTTCAAAGGTGTGTGGATTGTGAGCCACGTCTTGAACAGCTCTGTGGCAGAGGACAACTGCCCCGTAGGTACTGTGCGCTGGCATCTTAACGGAACCAGCCTTCATCCACGTCTTTCCCCTCGAGCCACTCGGGCCGACATCGAGCCCTCAGCTAGCAAGCACTGTGCTCTCCCGGCTCCTTTGAATGGGTCTGCGCTCCTCTAGAGGCTGGGTTGCCAAAGGGGTGAAGTGGACCGGTAACCATGTATTTATTGTAATGTAGCTCCAAGGTGACTTTTCCTGCCTGCTGGGTGAAAATGGGTCTGGGCCCTTCGTGTTTTGCCTTCACAGCTGGCATGGAAGCTTTGTCAGTAGAAAAGGTGGTACTTCCTATTTCCAGTGGACTCTCTCAAGAGCCGCATGGCAGCTTTCTCCATCACCCTGCTCCTGCAGCTCTCTGGTTCTCCAGGGTCTGGCTCCCTGCAGCTTCACCCAGCATTACCGGCCCTGCCCCAGGAGTTCTGCAGCATCCCTGGCCGGAGACACTGCTCTCTGTCAACAGCTTTGCCCAACACACTACAGGGAAGACTCCAAGGGATAGCGGCTGCTCCTGACACCTGCTGGGCTTACATTTTTAAGAGTTCTCTTTGTTACTAAACAATCACTTGTTATTCCAACCCCATGACAGAGTGGTTATGATTGGGCTACTCACCTTCCCGGCAACTATTCCAAACCACCAGGCTTCCGAGGGACAAAGATGAGGCTCCCTCCTCTCATAAAGAGCTGCAATCTCGGGAATCCACAGTGGCAGGGCTAGCCTGCCCTGTAGGGTTGGCACGAATCAGAATTGACTCGGTGGCAGTGAGGGTTTTTGTTTTGTTTTGGGATTTAATACTTCTTGAAACTAAACTACCCCTGTTCAGATTATCCTACGGCTCCTCTCTGATTGGACCCAGGCTCACACCGACATTCTACAAACAGAAGCTGGCGATGGCTTAGACTAAACAATGGAGAGACTAAAAAGTAAAATGCCCACGAGGTGGCAGATCAGGGAAGTGAGGGGCAGTATAAAGCTCTCCAGCAAACGCAGCTCATGGTGAAGCCTTCCACCCAGACAGGAAACGCTGCAATGTGCTCAAGTCGAAGAGGGAAAACCAGTCAGTTTTGAATGTTGATTCTGAGTTGACTTTAAAGCACCTGGAATTCATCAAGGAGGAAACTGGCTATAAATTCAGTATCTTATAGCAGTCTGGGATTAAAGTTTACACCCCATCTCCCTGAAGCCATAGACATACGCATAACGGAACCAGCCCAGGAGCAAGGCACACCCCGAGGAGAGGACCTACCTCAGCTTTCCATCTCCCCTCACCCTCCAAGGCCCGGGAGTTTGACGTCCAGGTATTTCTCAACTCTCCCCACTTCTTGTTCCGTTAGTGTTTGGTCTCCTCTATTGTCAGCTTGTTTGCAATGTCAGGATGAGTCTGGGTCCAGCCCAAGTTCAAGTGCTAGATGGAGGAAGAAAGCCTACAGAGGAAATATTGGGTCCTCCCATGAAACTAAGGGAAGTGTTGTTCCAGCTGCGACACGGGGCAACCAGGTGGATGTCCTGCTCGGAACCAGGTCTGCACCTGGGCTAGGGAGGGAGCACAGCTCCTTCATTCCCACCTCCCACCGCTTCCAATTTGCTAACAGTGAGGCCATTGTTTTGCTCAAGGCTCATTAGCCGGGCTGACTCTCTGAACCGAGCCCAACTGCAGCAGAAGCTCCCTTCCTCCCCTTTGGTCACAGGGCAAACACGCATCCCAGTGGAAACCACCTACGCCCAGACTTCCTGCCAAGTGCAATGACAATCACTCCCAGATGTAGTCAGTTAGACGGCCTTCCCAGCCATAATGCCTTAGGGAGTGTATTATAAAGCCCGGCCTCAGTCATCCCATTTGGGAGGGACCCCTTTATGCTAGTGGACAGTGTGACGTTGGAATGAAGTCTCCACTCAGTAGCCAGCACAGAAACCCTGGGGGTGTAAGCGTGAGTGATGGGCTGGGCTGCTCACTGCAAGGCCAGCAGTTTGAAACCACCAGCTGCTGCACAAGAGGGAACAAGGCTCTCTCCTCCAGTGCAGTTCCTCTGGGAAACCCACGGGGACAGTTCTAGTCTGCCCCATAAGGCCACTAGAAGTTGGACTTCACTAGATGCCAAAGGTGTGCTTTGTTTCTGGAAGAATAGGGTGGGAACCAGTTAGTTCCCT
This sequence comes from Tenrec ecaudatus, assembly GCF_050624435.1. Taxonomy (NCBI): domain Eukaryota; kingdom Metazoa; phylum Chordata; class Mammalia; order Afrosoricida; family Tenrecidae; genus Tenrec; species Tenrec ecaudatus. The sequence continues at coordinate 63,920,643 of NC_134540.1, read as the reverse complement.
TTGTTTTCTTGAGGACGTGGTCTGCCAAACGGCCAAAGCCACCCTGTAAAATCCTGCTCTGTTGGAAAGCCATCTCTGAAACAGGGGAACCCCAGGACCATTAGGAAGAACCCCTAGTGGAGCACACTGGAGAATGAGCTGAAGAGCCAGAGACCCAGAGGCACCAGAGGTGATGACCCGGAGACAATGGGGCAAGGCAGCATATGCCAACACCAGAGATCAAGGCAGCGACTGCAGACAGAGCAGAGCAGCCGGCAACTGTGCAACTGTGCGGGCAGAATGTGCTGGGCCACACAGTTGCGAAGCGGAGGGCCAGAGCCTAGGCTGAGGAGAGGTGCTGCTGTGGCCCAGTGCCTGAATCCTGACTGTTACTGACCCGGACGTGTGGGAACCTACTGGATTCCCTAACGCAGGCCCCTACGCGTGGTTTCATGTGGCAGTCGCAATGAAGGCGAACCCAGCAGAGTAGAAGAGGGCTGTGGGCCGAACCGCGGGCGTGAGACTAGGTAAAGGTGAAGCGAGGGGTCTCTGGCCTTGGGCTGGTGTGAAGTTGGGTTTTCCTTCTCCTGGGGGGCCAGAGGTTAAACATGACCTTGGCACTGTTGTGTCAACCTGGTCGGTCCCGCTGTTGCTTGAGGGTAAGGCATCCTGACACACCACCCACAAGCTGAGACCAGCATCACGCCAACTGAGGACAGACAGACACCATTTGGGAGAGGGAAAAAACTTCCTATTAAACTACCGTATATACTTGTGTATAAGCCAAGTTTTTCAGCACAAAAAATGTGCTGAAAAACTGGGGTTCGGCTTATACACGGATCAATGGCACAAATGGATGTCATCCGATCAAGCCCAACTATCAAAAGGAGGAAATCTCATGAAGCCTGACACAGAGTTAATAGCAAAGTGGGTTCGAGATGCATGGGAAGACATTCCAGAAGACATGGTGCGACGTGCCTTCCAGAAATGTGGCCTTAGTAAAGCTATGGATGGCAGTGAAGACTGCGCTTTGTATGAAAATGACAGCAGTGATGGTGATGACGGCGATCTCAGTGAGGACAGTGTCTATGATGACCTCACACCAGCTGAAGCTCCGCATTGGGATACGGATGATGATGAGGAATCCAGTTTTGAAGGATTTTAGCTTGGTTGCTGATTGAGCTCAGGGAATAGTACTCTTAAGGTATCATTGTTACCTTATTGTTTCTGTTAAACCTATTTTCCACTTACTGTGCTGGTTTACTAATGTTAAATGACTTGTCCTTTTATTTGTTTTTTTTATTTAAAATAAATATTTAAATACATTACCTACTGATGTCTCAATTTTTAGTAATTTTATTTTCATTTGTTTTGATTATTGAAACTCACCAATAGCTTCTGCATTTCCCACCCTAGGTTTATACTCGAGTCAATCAGTTTTTCTGGTTTCCCAGGTAATAATTAGGTACCTCAGCTTATACTTGGGTTGGCTTATATTCGAGTATATACGGTACTTAAATCCAATTACTGGCTATCTGCGTTGAGCATGGTACACTAATAGGAAACTATCCGTGTAATTCTAATGTAGAAAGCCTACATGAGTGGTCATCAAAGCAGCATGAGTAGGTAGTGAAAACGGTGACACGATGAGATGAAGCCAGTGTTCTCTTGATGTACACACCGTGAATGTATACACTGTTAATGGATACACAATACTGCATATTGCTACCAAAAACTGGGGGGAATTTTTTTTTTAATCCTACACTTACGTTGCCTGAGGACAAAGAACAAAACAAGAGGCTAGTTTAAAAAGGAAAATATTTACTCCATTCCAAAAACACATTAAGAAACCAAGGGACCCACAGGCAATTCATATTCCGGTAACTGATGGAAAAAGATGTTACTGGCTTCGAGCTCTTCTCCCTAGAATCCTGAGGCTTGGAGGAAATTACCATGTCCTTCAGACACGCCCAGCGACTCAGAAACAAATTACCTACATTTGTAAGAGAGTGCTGGCCCGCGGCAGCTAGAAAGGAGCTACACAGAAGGGGCTGGAGGAGCAACCTAACTAAATTGTAGGTGACGGCACAAAGCCACCCGGGAGGGCGGCCCACTGATGCTCTGAGGTGAGTCAGGGCCCAGAGTGCCAGGCTGCCCAGAGAGCTGGCAAGCCCCGTACTCTGATGCACAGACTGCAGCTTGTGTGCCCTGGCCAAGGCTCACCCTTCAAGCCCCCTGCTGGTTGGTTTCATCATTATCTCGTCTCTTCCAAATCTGTAAGAAATACATACAGGAGGTGATAAGGAGCTGGTCTCAGAGACATTCAATCACAGAAGTCTATTATTCAATATCCTCGGTACCAGGTAATAGAAACTCTTCACACCCTTATATACACATTTCGTACCTACCAAGATTCCTGAAAGTGATGCCGAACCTTTCAGAAAATTATCTTTGTTCAACTTGTCCTTTCCACCTTTCTTCACTCTGAAGAAATCCCCTGTTCCTAACACCCTTTCTAGAAAGGGTCCCTGCCAAGCCCGAGCCGGACACCGAGAAGACAAAGCTGTCTCCCCATCTTCTTTCCCCAGAGTGTAGGGCTCACAGCAAGACAACGACAGCACTGTTCTCCACGGGCTCTCAATCCGGTGGAGAAGACAGCCAGCACGCCAAAGCAGGCTGCAGGAAGTGCCGTCGAGTCACCAAGAGAAGTGAGCTAACTTTGCCTGGGGAGCAGGGAAGACTTCAGAGACGGACGGCTCCAGGTGGCCTGGTCAACATATCCCTCTTTGCTCCTGCAAATCTCGCTGGCCCCCTGCTCTTCTCTTTCTGAAAATCTCTGCTAAACCCAAAGGCCACATAACCCGGTCCCCGCTCACCCTTCTAACTAGGGTACAGGACCTCACTTCCTCCTACCATTCCAGCCTGTCTGCTCCCACAGCACCCCTCTCACTGGCCCCAGGCACCACCCATGAAGGCCTATTCAGCGCTCACCCTTCCACTAAGTCTGTGCCCAGCTCACCTGGATGTACGCCTCAGACAGCGTGATCATCTGGGGAAGGATGTCTGTCACCTGGAGGTCTTGTAACTCGTACCATTTGCCTGTTCCCTGCAAAAAGAGTCGAGTGAGGGTCACTCTGTTTGCTAAAAGCAGGGGTGCAGGATAAAGGGGTCCCATCAGAAGCAGCAGCACTAGACCATGACTCTCCAGAGTCGTAAGTTAAGAGGTTTGTGACCTCTGCAGGTGTCGTTCCACTTAGCATTTCTGATGAGTTGATCTCAGTTCCTTGAAGCACGATGGAGTCTTGAGCACTTGTATGCCTTTTCAGGAGAATGTAAGAAGCCCTCTCGACTCCTCACCCAAGATGCCTCCCTTAGGAGAAGAGCCTACAATGGGCAACCCTAACCCCGCTCTGGAGAACAAAGGCAACGGTACACAAGAGAAAGGGTCCGTGGCAGACGTTTGCATCATCCCAGCCTCCGTCCTCTGCTCCACAAATTTAACACAAACGCTTCACATCATGCGCCACTCCCCACATTGTGGAGAAAGCAGCATCTACATGTGCCAGACGTACTTCTGGAAGCTCACCTACCTCACCCATCTGAACTTCTAAGACATAACCACAGATCTCCAGGTATTTCTAACATTTCTGAACATAGCTGTCATCAAGAAATCTCATAATCACGTAGTATGACTCAAGAACTGTTTCTGAGAATGGGCTCCACCTGGGTTCCAATCCCATCCCCACTGACTTCAGGTTAAGTGACTCCCGCTCTGGGCCCAGGTGTCCTCATCTCTAAGAAGATGGCGCGGACATCATCTGGAAAGTGGGTGTGGTTTTACTGCGAACTGGGGGAGACTTACGGATGATCAGTGTTCCGTTCCATAATCCACACACATTTTTGGGGGAAGTGGGACGCTAACAACAGTGAGTATGAAAAGGAAATGTTGTGAACTGATTCCGGTGATGACCACACCACTCTTTATAATATGACCCAATGATTAAACTGTACGCTACGTCGTAAACTATAGGCCAAAAAAACTATTTCAAAAAACCACACACATTTCATCTCCTAAAATTAGCCTCCTGTATCCCACTTCCGGCTTCCTGGCCCCCAGGCCCAGTGACTCGTTCTCAGAGGTGTGTTTCCAGGCCATAAACTCAGTAACAGGCTCTGAGCTGAAAGGGAGACGTTAGACCAGTGCTTCACAAACCTGATTTCAGACCTATCTAAGGATCTTCTTAAAACACAGACTCTTATTTACTAGGCGGGACCTGAAACCCGGCCCTTCTAACAAGAGACGCTCCTCAGCCGTGGCTGCACAGACCCGGCTCGGAGGGAGCTTTGAACCACCGCCATGCCCCGGCCCCCCCTCCGCTGCTCCCATGCAGGGTTGCTCACCTCGACACTGACAATAGAGGTTTCAGAGCAACTTCCCTGTGCAGTGTCAGGTGCTGAGCAGCACCCCGAACCTCTGCCCTGGTTCAAAACCTCAGTCTTAATGAAACTCCCCAAGAAAGGCCAATGTGCAGGTAACGCTAAACACCACTGTCTGACGATGCCGACCTCTGATTAGTTGCGGGGTCCAAGCCAGGGCAGGCTGAAGGAACTGCCCGCGGCCATGCTGAAGAAAGGGAATCTGCTCTTGCCCCCCCCCCCTCCGGGCCACTCACATGGTGGAGCACGTGGATCCGGTAGGAGCCCTCTGAGGGCTTGCCGTCATGCACGATGTTGGCAATGAGGTCATAGGTGGTGTTCTTGTGGACTGCCTGCACTTCTTCAGACAAGTATTCTCTCAGGTCCACGTTTCTAGTGGAGACAGAAACACAGCCAGGGCGTTAGACAGGCTGTGCGGTGAGGGACACTGGCCTACACACACTGCCATCACCTTGCAGTTAGCAGCCACACACCCAGCCCAGCGCCCCAGGGCTCCCTGGCTAGCCTGTCCCTCCACAGTTTCCTCGTTCTAGCTGGGGAAAGAGACCGGAAACCGACTCGGGAACCTAGAGTAGCTACAGCACGTGGGAAAAAGGATGACGTTTTGGAGAATTTGAAGAATTTCTCCAGTTGGGAAACAGACTGAGTCACATAAATATTAAGAGACTATGTTAACTATATAACTTTAGGAAAAACACAGCCTTTGGGCCGGTAAATAGTTGACCAGGTAAAAGAGAAGAACTATCGTATGAGGGGCTTTCAAGAAGCCTGCTCTACTCCTCCTTCATCAACTGTTCTTCCCTGCACTCCCAGCAAGCAACAGGACAAAGACGTGAAAGGGAGATTGCTTCCAGAGGTAAACATCTATCTTGTAATCCTTTCCATTTAAAACCCTGTAACAGTGTAGTACAGGTAGATTTGTTCCCTCTCATCTGTAATGGAGAGAGCCCAATACAAAAATACTCAAAGAGATCCAGTCTTAATCCCCGTAAGAGAAAAAGAAAACCTGGGTATCACTCACGTAATAGGGAAATTGACAATGGTTGGATTCTTCTCCACAAAGAAGTTGTTCTTGGTGAATCTCTTAATGCAAAAGATGAGGTATGGAGGCAGCTTGGTGAGCTGGAAACGCTTCAGAAAGTTCTCCTTGTAAGTCTTATATTCCTAAAGAGAAAAGAAAGTAACGGATTAGCGCTGGAACTGGAGCAGGGACACTGCTGGGGCTTTTTTGTTTTTTGGGGTTTTTTGCTTCGTCTTGGTTTAGTCTTTTTAACTGTCATTTTACTTTGCACTTATAATTCAGAAGTCACCTGATCCCAGACACGAAGTCAGTCACTGGTTTAAAATGAGCCACCTGACTAAGGCCGATGGTGCTCCCTCTCCGGCACATGATGACATAGTTGGACGATAACCAGACTAACATGGAGACCCTCCTCGACAGGGGAGCACCGTGTCCAACGAAAAAAGGATTTTCCACAACTGTGGGACTAAAACCACAGTGATCAAAGCCCACTGCCGTCACACCGAATCTAATGCGTAGTGACCCTACAAGGCCGGGAACTGCCCACAGGGTTCCACAGGTGTGATCTTTCACAGCAGCAAACTGCCACTCTGCAGGACAGCGGGTGGGTCTGGACTTTGGAGACACTCAGCCACTGCACCGCCAGGGACCCTTGGGAAACCATGATAAACCCAAAACCAAGTCCACTGCCACCCAAGTCAACTGACTCATACTGGCCCTATATAGGGTTTCTGAGACTAAATCTTTACAGGAAGAGACAGCCTCATCTGTGTTCTGAGGAGCAGCTGGTGGGTTTGAACCACCAACCTTTCAATTACGAGTTCAATGCCTAACCCACAGCTCTACCAGAGCTCCTTAAGAACCATGATTGCCCCACGAGCACACTGAGGATCTGATACTGCTGAAGCTGGGAGGAGTCCCTTACATTGAGGGGATCTGAGGAGAGCTGGTGACCGACCTCCCACCCTCTTTCCCACTCCACGATTCCAGGACTCTTGGTCAATGGCAACATTCCCCAACGGCCACTGAGTGCATGAAGGACAGTGGTGAGAACCCAGGACATGCCCTGGGGCTCAGAAGACCATGAGCAGAGGTCTGTTTGTCCTGGACACAAGTGCAATTTGTAAAGGGTGACCCGCAGAAACAGAGAGGCAGGAGTGAGAGACCAACCATCCCGAGCGCGAGAAGGGCGGTGCCGTCGCCCGCCCTCTACAGGCCGAGTTCTGGAGCTGACAGTGTACTTCAGTTCCCCCAGGACACTGTGAGCCAGGACACACACACTTTAAAACATCCTTGACAATGACTATATGCATTAGCAAGCAAGCACAATTAACTCCACCTCGGGCTTGACTGAGTGAGCACCATGAACCTGCCTCCAGGGACTGGGAGAAAAAAATTTTTTTAATTGTATAAGCCCCCCATAAAATAATTTTTTTAAGTGGGAATCTGTGGTATTTGAACTAAGACTGTATTACACCCTGTTCCACAAATTAAGACACTGGGCTCCAGACAAGTGCAGCCAAGACCACAGGGTGCCTCACTCCCCAGCCCCTGCAGAGGACTGTCTCTGTGAGCACTTCCCATCTCTGAGTTACCTACTGCTGAGGCTAAACCCTGCGCAAGTGGGAATGAGACGCAGGGCTCCCTTTTTGATTCAAATCCTGACTCGGGACTGAAATTCCACTGAGGGCAAGACACTGCCGAGACTACCAAGACCCCAACCATCTTGGCTCTAGCTCACAGGACCGAGGTTCCACATCAACTGAGATGGAGACGGGGACTGCTGCCTCCATTCACCAAGCACCGGCTCCTAAAGTGGACCATTACTTAGGGAAGAAGTGAGTCACTGTCCCTGTCCCCCGCACCCTAATATACCAACTGGTGAATAGGTGAATAAAAGACGACATAGCCATCTCAGCCAAAACAAAACCAACTGCCACAGCCAGGTGATTCCAATGCATAGCAACCCTGCAAGACGGAGAGCTGGCCAGTAGCATTCCCAAAGCTGGGCATTTCCAAGGCAGCAGACTGCCCCATCTTCCCCTCAGAGCAGCTAGTGGGTTCAAACCACTGACCCTTTTGGTTAGCAGTCAAGCACTTTAGCCAATGTACCACTAGGACACTCTTCCTATCCATAAAATGGAATTTTAATCAGTCACAAAAAAAATGACGTATTAATGAATGTTCTAAATGTGGGTTATCTTTGAAGACATGTTAAGCAAAGGAGCCAGTTTGCAAATGACTCCATTGATATAAAAATGTTCAGACCAGACAAATCTAGAGATGGAAAAGAGACTGTTTCGGGGTGGAGGGTGCGGCTGAGTAGGGCGGCGGTGGGCTTCTTTTATGTTCTAAAATTGAGTGTGATGAAAATGTTCTAAAATTGAGTGTGACGATGGCTATACATCAATATCACTGATATGGTACACTTTAACAGGTGAACCGTATGACATGAATGATATTTCAGAAAGCTGTAACTTTTAAGTATCAAGTAAATACCAAGAGATTTCGCTTCATTTGTATCTAAGAACAGGCTGGTTTCAAGAAGCACTATTCTAATTATCTCAGACCACTGAAAAATGGGATAGAAACAGATTCTTATCTCAATGTGGGCAGAACCTAACTTATAAAGCCTTCCCAAGAAATCAACAGACTCAGTGGTGGGGAAATCTGAGCTTGGCTCCAGGGCGACCAGCACCACATTCGGAGAGGAAGGAGCGCAGCGGGTGGGGGGGGGGGGTGGTGACAGCAGCACTGCTAGTGGCGGTCACTGGTGTCCAAGGCGCACTTGTTTGCAGTGTGTAATTTGTTACAGCTGCAAACTTGCTGAAGAACGATAATTCCAAGGAGCATATACCAACATTTATGCTTATACTAACTGGAGAAACACTAAGTCAAAATAAATGTAAAGCAACATTGAAGGACCAGGAAATTATTATTATTTGAAGAAACAAGTGACAGCAGGCAAGGGATGCCCACAGACCACATGTGTGCGAGCCCAGTCCTCTAGCTTGTGTCCTCCCCAAGGCCAGGAAGAGTCCGTTCTTTTTTCCTTCCAATAACATGCCTCTACTTGAGCTAGGTCTTTACTGGAATTTGGCATTTGAAAGCAAAAGAACCTTGATGAGCACAGAAGGAATAGACAAAGTTTCAAATACAGGTTTCAAATAAAATAAAACACTCTTCAAAAAAATTACAAGTCTATAAACATAAAAGAGGGAATTAAACTAAGAAAATAGTTTTAAAAGTCTGTTTTAACTTGATAAGGGGTAATATTGTGGGGAAACCTATTTTATTAACTGAAAGTGTTTCCTGTCGTCCTTACTGATCTAGCTCCACATAACTCAGTCATCTGTGTCACAACCAAGAGGGCAGACCTGTCCCTGCGGGTGTCTGAGCCTGTCACTCTTCACGGTTGGAGCAGCAGGTTCCCAGCTGCCGACCTGTGGCAACAGCCCAACGCATACCCACTCTAGGCCGATGCCCATTCTTAAAGATGGAAGCTTTTCTACTTTTTTGCATTTGTACTGTCCTATATTCGCCCCTCCTTTCTCGACAGAGAAAGCGTAACCGGGATGGCCGAGAATGACAGGGAGGGAGCAACCATCTGGAAATACCCAGGGGTCTAGGCAGCCCACAGCGACTGTGCACTTATAGTAAACGTACTGCACGCATGTGTGGGTCTCAAGGCTACAAAGAAAAGCAGAGGCAAATGAGCTACCTTCTCAGTGATGCCATTGAACTTGGCCAGGATGTTGAAGAGCGGCACCTGCGGGATGATGAGCTGCTCCTTCTCATCCTTGTAGAGCGGGGCGGTGGGCAGGTCCAGCGTCAGGTACATGAAGGTGGACTCCACCATCGTCTCCTGGTACTCATCGTTGTGGAGCAGCTGCTCCTTCTCCTCCGCGGGCTAGAGAGTCGGCGACGGACAAGGAGGCTGAGGGTGAGGTGAGCAGCAGGGAGCCAACACAGCCGCAAAGAAACCCTGGCTGAAGGCATTCACAGTCGCGTCATTTTCCCAAGTGACTGAGGAGAACAGCCCCAGAGCCCGGGGCTGGGCACTTTCAGTTCAACACAGGGGCAGTGCCTTGCATCTTCAGAGGTCTGACTGGCACAGGCACACCTTCTAGAAAGTGTTACCTGAGCCTTCTGAAAACACACCAGCACCCCCCAGTGGCCAACTCCAACCAGCCTCCAAATTTCTCCAGAACACAAGCAGTGGGAGCCCCAGGGGCCTGCTCCTTGGCAGAGGTCTTGTAGAACCTCTTCACTTGGCAAGGGATCGCTTATCTCCCCTAAATGCCTCCGGCAGAACTAAGCAATCCCAGAGCAAGGCCCGGCCCACTCACCAGATCAGGGTGGGGGAGCTTTTTGGTGAAGATCCTCATGGACCCCTGGAAAACGTCGGTCACGATCGCTGCACAAACAGAAATCAGACTCGGTAAGGGTGAAGACCTTTTCCAAACACATGCACAACTTCTAAGTCTTGGAAGTCAGTCATCACCTTCCAGCACAAGAACCAAAGAGCTCATAAACGCACCTGTTCCCCTGCGGAACATGTATGCCACCTCCTGATCATTGTACTTGTGTAAATCACAACGCTACATCTACCCCGTCCCCTCCCTTAAGCCCGCAGCTCTGAATGGATGAGTGGCTTACAGCGCCTGGGGAAACACGAGAACAGGTCTCAGAAGCACATGCTGCCTGGGGACGAAGACAATGCCCAGGCGGCAATGGACGCAGAAGGAAACGACGGACAGGGAGACAGATCAGACCCAAAGCAATGAGACAGAGAGCACAGCAGGACACGGCACAGGATTGAGGGCAAGCACAGGTTGAAGACACTGGGCAGGGGTGGAAGGAACACACCGGAGAAGGACACAGCAAGATACAGCCACCAGTGCCGTCACACTGAGGGCAACAGTCACTAATCAGGGCCCCAGAGGATCCCCTTCGCTCTGCAGTTACTAGCTAGTAGTGCAAAGTGGCACTCAAGGAAAACATCTCACTACCTCACCTCAACAAGACGGCTGAGGGGTTGAGAGGCTCTGGGCACCTGCCATAGAGGCCGGCAGCACTGCCCCCAGTCTAGGTTCAGGGTGAGGAACCAAGTTTTCACCAGGTTTGGCCTTCAAGTTAAAGACCAGGCAAACCTCCTCACACAAATTATCACGAGGACAGGAGGCTGGGAGTCTAGAACATGCTGTTCAGTCCCCCTGCCTAAAACCGGCTCAGGATATCCAGGGCATAGGGGTGTCCCTTTCCACTTAGTGCAAACCATGGCCACATTCTAACAAAACTGGAGAGAGTGGCCAATCCAGGAGCAACGTTTGGGGCATGTGCGTAAGAGCTCGGACTGCGCTTCACCCCCTCCACAGCCCACCAGGACACACAGGCAGACCCAGAGAATGGTGAGTGCGAAAGGACGGGAGCCACAGGGCTGTTTAAAGGAAGCAAACCAAAGGTGGTTTCTCTTCCCAGCAACAGAACTTACTCTTCTTCTTCTTCTTTGTGCCCCCCAGGGCTGAGTGCAGGGCATTCAGGAACCAGGACAGAAAGTCGACACCATCCCCTGGGGGAAAAGGGAGGGGTGAGACAAGTCAGAGCGGGGCGGCAGGACCTAGCCAAACCTTGCCCCAGTTGTCCTCCTTCCTTTCTGGCCACACCACTCTGCCCCTGGGCCAGTCACCTCCATCCGGCTTGGGCCTTCCACTCCTTGCTCATCGGGGCTTGCGGATCCTTGGGTTGTCGTGAGGTGCCCTCATGTCGGTGCTGACTCAAAAACCACCCACATACAATAAATACACTGCCTGCTCCGTCCCATCCTCAGGCTGCCAGGGTTGAGTCCATTTGCAGCCAGAGCCAGCCCATCTTTCCGAGGACTTTCCATGACCTCTCCTTTACCAAGCGTGATGTCCTTCCCAGAGAGACCTCTCCCCATGCATGAGACGCACTCTCACCAGCCTCACTTCTGGATGCATTTCTTCCCAGACAGATTTGTCCATTCCCCCCGGCAGTGTGCGGGGCTTTCGACAGACTCTGCCGACACCACAGTTCAAAGGCCTCATCAGTTTGATGTCAGTGCTCCTTATTCCCTGTCCGCTCTCACATGCACATGGACAAGGACAGTAACCCTGGCTTGGGTCAGGTACGCCTTTGTCCGCAACCTGGTCCCTTTGCCTTGAATCTTTGAAACAGGACTTGTGCAACAGCTCTGCCCAAGGTAACTCGTCATTTGACCTGGCTGCTCCTTCCATGGGCATGGACTGACACTCTGCTAGGTAGCCAGAATAGGGACAGAGAGGGGGGAGGGGGTTGTCTCCCCAAATGCCTGCCAAGGGCCACAATACAGGGGACCAGGGAAATCAGGCACCCATTAGACACCTACGGAAGAATCCAAACTGAGCATGCGCAGACTAGGGCCACATAGGTGCAGGTGAAGCTAAACCTGGCCACAATCTAGGCACATGACATCACACAAGTGTGTTAAAACTCAGCCAATACCCTGAGCTATGCCTCCCTAACCAGTGGATATAAAAGCCAGCCACAGGCAGGTCAAGGTTCCCCCCACTGTTTTTCACTCTTCTCAAGTTCAGGTGTGTGCTGCAAGGGGAGGGTGAGCCTCCTCCCTCGCACGTGCGCCTGCACACCTCTGTATGCCCACTCGCGGCCCGCTCACTCTTGGGTTTTCCTGCTCTTGGCTCCACACGGTATCTCTGACCCCCGTTTTGCATTCCTTCCATGTGTTTTCCCACGCTCCCTGAAATGGTCATTTTCAGTCTTGAACTTTCCCACAGCCCCTGCATGCTTGCCCAGAAATAGTGTGTACTTTTGGAGGCTATAGACCCCAAAACCTCCCTTTCCCTCATAAAAGTCACTTGGGTTTACAAAAGTGCTTCTGCCATGTCAACTCCTTCAGCGCTGCGAAGCAAGAGCTGACGTAAACTATCCCGCAAACCTAACCTAGTTGAGAATAAAGCAATCCGTGACGGCCGTCAGTGTTTCTCCACTCAGGACAGTTCTTACAGCGATGTGGACTTGAGTCTTCTTCATGGTGAGGTGGAATCTATACTGAAGGTGGTTGTCTTTGACCTTCATCGGCAAGTGCTTCAAGCCCTCTTCACTCTCCACAAGCAAGGTTAAGTCATGTGCACACTGCATGTCAACGAGGCTTCCTCCCATCCCGAGGGAGAATGTTCTGCATGGAGCCCAGCGCTGATCCACAGGAGAACCTAAAGCCATCAACTCGGCCCCAGACCTGTGCCTCAGACCCAGAGGCGACCGACCATGAAGGAGAACGACCGCTTTGTCGAGACGGCTCCAGCTACCTGCCTGCCCCGGCTCACAGGATTCTCCGGGACGGGCAGGAAGGAGCTGTTACCCAGCACCAAGACCGAAAAGGCAACTAATGCCAACACCAGGCTCACTGGGAAGCAGCGTGTGTGTGACACCCGATCCGTGGAGGGTGTGTGCCTAGAAGCCCAGGGCCCAGATAGCACTTCCTCACTCACTAATACCCGCCTCAATGCGACTTCCTCTTTGCCCACTCAGTTAAGATCGCGTCGACTGTGGGATGTTAATTTCATTTCCCTAAGTCCAACGTGTGGGAAACGAGGGACCCAGACCAAAGTGTCCGTGGTCTTCTCCCCTTGTGACACAGGGCATGGCTGCCAGCTCTCATAAGAGGCATGTCTCCACGGCCCCAGTGCACACCGTCCAGGCTCAACAGCCCCTCTGCCCCCACAAAGGCTAATGTACAATTGTCTCCTGCAGATGCCTATCTCTAAGAATATCCGCTTCCTTTGTTCCTTAAGCTGAAGGAGCGATTAGCACCTTTTGTCTCTTGTATGCCTGTTATTTCCTTTGAGATATTTCCCTGGAGGACTTGGGATATTCAAGATAACACACTGCCCACGTTGTGTGCTTGTATTAACAGGAGGCTTGCAGGCATCACTGCCATAAACCGACTGGTGAGTAAATGCTACTCTTCTCCCTCGTCCCCAGAGGCTGGAGTCCCGTGCCTGTGCACTTCCCCCCGCAAGACCCTGTCCGACACCAAAGGCCTCCTAACTCCACAAGGACTCTCTTCTAATCCCCTCACATACAACGCCTTATCCAACCACAGCAAGACGGAGCACTAGGTAAAGAATGCCCCACTAGGTCTCAGAGATGTGGGGGAAACTACGCTGTGACAAAGTAACTGCTGGGGACGTCATTGTGATCAGAGAAACTAGGTAGGTTTATTGGGAGTGTGTGTGTGTGTGTGTGTGTGTGTGGGGTGACCCTGATTTTTCTGCAATTCTACCAGCAGTTATGCTCTCAAAGAAGCTACAGTCCCAACGTCCACCTCAAGTCCAAGATCGTCGGTGGAGCTCTGCAAATGTTAACACTGACCAGTCCACTCCTAAAATCACTCATTCTCAAACAAACCTTCACACCTGATGCAGCACAGCTTGGTACAAAAATCTGTGTCTAGGTGAGAGGTGATAAAGCAGCAAATATTTCTAAAAACAGGAGATACTCTAGCCAAGCTAACAGATGGGAATTAGGCAGTTCTATAAAGAAAAATTTGCCAAATTATCAAGGATGTCACTGACTTGGCAAATGGGCAGATCTGCTGTAAAGCAATTTTAAGGTGCTCAAAGGCAAAGATGTCACTTTGAAGACTACGGTGCAGCTGACCCAAGCCATTGTGTGAAAGCCAGGCCATGAAGGGGGAGGCATGGAACACGGATGCCTTTGAACAGTGGGGCTGCCAGGAAAAAGGAGCAGACCGTCTCAGACGATGCCCAGCCAGAAGGCCTCTTAGAAGTGAGGATGGTCAAGCTGCAGCTCACGCCTCTTGGGCATGGTATCGGGAGGGACCAGTTCCTGGAGAAGAACTTCACGTTTGGTGAAGCAGAGAGTCGCAGAAAAAGAGGAAGAGCCTCCACCAGCAGGACGGAGGCAGTGGCTGCAAGCATTGTTAACGGCTGAGAGACAGGATCTCCACTCTGCTGTTGGGCATTCGAACCGTCTCCAGGGCCCTGACAACAGTACAGCACACACGCGAGGGAGGGGCTCAGGTTAGGGTCGTACTGGTCACCTTGGAAACTGCCAAGCACCATCAGTAGTGTTCAAGTAATCTAATAGCTTCTGTTCTTTTGGGAATAAATGGGAGTTATGGAGGAAAAAAAACACCTGACCTAGAATACATAATCTTGACCTTATCCATCCCAAAGTGTCTCCTATTATCTACTACCTTACCTACTTGGATTCCTACCTATTCTTCCTTTAAGTAGCTGAAGGAGCCCTGGTGGCACAAGGTTGGTGGTTCAAACCTAGGTGTTCTGCTAGACGAAGAAGACAGCCTGCTTCCATAAAATATTCACAGCCTCAGCAGCTGCGATGGAACTGTGTTACTACTGTGTCCACTAGGGTCACACCTCAAGGGCCTGAGTTAGATACCAGAGAGTCTTAAAAGCCGAGGAGTCCTTCTTGCACATGCCCTCTAACTAACCCCTCAGGTGGGGTAATGCTATGAAAACAGAACCTGCCCTCACTTGCCCTGCTCCAGACTCACCCTCAGGAAGCGCTCACGGGGGACTTGGTGCTACAGCACTTACTGTGTAGTGAAGAGATCACACGGTGCCCAGCGATCAGAAATAATGGCTCCTGCGTAGCACCCATGAAGAATACAGCTTTCCTCCAGTTCCTAAGTGCTTCCTTCCCCCCAACTACCATGATCCGAATTCTACCTTGCAAGCCTGGATAGAGCAGAGGATGTACACTGGCGCAGATAGGAGCTGGAGGCACAGGGAATCCAGGGTGGATGATACCTTCAGAACCAGGGGTGTGAGGGGTGATACTGGGAGGGTGGAAGGAGAGTGGGTTGGAAAGGGGGAACCGATTACAAGGATCTACATGTGACCTCCTCCCTGGGGGACGGACAACAGAAAAGGGGGTGAAGGGAGACGCCGAATAGGGCAAGATATGACAAAATAATAATTTATCAATTATCAAGGGCTCATGAGAGAGTGGGGAGCGAGGAGGGAGGGGAAGAAGAGGACTCTATGCAAAGGGCTTAAGTGGAGAGCAAATGCTTTCAAAATGATTAGGGCAAAGAATGCACAGATGTGCTTTATACAATTGATGTGTGTATATGTATGGATTGTGATAAGAGTTGTATGAGCCCCTAATAAAATGTTTAAAAAAAAATTTTAAATGGCTCCTTGGTTCAAAAGCTGATTTTAAAACAAACAGCCATCTAAGTGAGGTATCAGCTAAGTCCACACAGCAGCAAGAGACCAGCTGCTGTGACGCAAAGATTGTACATGACAATACCCAAATCTGGAGGAAAGAGCGGTCTTACACTTCACACTCCAAACAGCCAGTTTGCAGCAGACGACGGGTGACAGTGAAGCCCCGACGCCCAGAGACCATTACATCCCCATAGATCAGGGCTAGGAAAGACCTGCCATGAGACAGGGTCACTGCAGATGGTGGACAGCGGGTATGAGTCAGGCTGCTCCAGCTGTAAACACGGTCACAGAACGGACGAGGCAGTCAGGGCGCAGGACAGCACTGACAAAACACACAACTTCCTCTGGGTCTTCTTTTTATTTATTCTTATTTTAATAAATCATCTTATTGGAGGCTCTGACAGCTCTCCTAAACAATCCACACATCAATTTTATCGAGCACATTTGTACATATGTTGCCATCATCATTTCCAGTAACATTTTCTTTCTACTTGAGTGCTTGGTATCAGCTCCTCTTCTCCCCGCTCCCTCCCACCCTAGTGAACAGTGGATAATTTATCAATTATTTTTATTTTCATACTTTACAACATCCTCTCTGTCTCCCTTCACCCACGTTTCTGTTGTTTGTCACCCTGGGGTGGGGGATTGTATGTCAATCATGGTTCAACTTATCTCACTCACTTCCCTCTACCCTACTGTCGTTGTTCCTGAAGAGTCCATCTGTCCTGGCTACTTTGTGTAGAGAGCTCTTATCTGTACCAGTGTACATGCTCTGGTATAGCCAAATTTGTAAGATAAAACTGGGGTCATGACAGTGGGGAGAAGGAAACATTAAAGACCTAGAACAGCTGCTCTCAACCTGTGGGCTGTAACCCTTTCACAGGGCTGCCCAATTCCTAACAGGAGCAAAGTTACAGTGATGAAGCAGCAACAAAAATAATGTTCTGGTTGGGGACCTGTAACCTGAGGACCTGTATGAAAGGGTCTTGGCATTGGGAAGCTTGAGAACCACTGGCCTAGAGGAATGTGGTGCTACACTGCATCAGGACTGGCTCATACCTTGCTTGTGACCCTTCTGTGAGGGGATGTCCAACTGTATACAGATGGGCTTTGGGTCTCCATTCCAACCCCACTGGTTCGCATCAAAATGGTTGCTTGTCCTCTAGTTCTTTAATGTTTCCCCCCACCCCCCACTATCATGAGCCCAGTTCTACTTTCCAAATCCTGCTAGACCGGAGTATGTACACTGATACAGACAAGAGATCTCGACACAGAATCCAGGACAGATAAACCCCTCAGGAACAGTAATGGGAGTACAGGGTAGAAGGGTGAGCAAGGGGGAACCAATTGCAATGATCGATGTATAAGCTGCCCCCCCACCCCCCAACCCAGGGACAAATAACAGAAACATGGGTGAAAGGAGACAGCGGAAGATATAAGACATGAAAATAATAATAATCATAATAATATATAATTTATCAAGGATTCACGAGGGTGGGAGAGGGAGGGTAAAAAGAGGAGCTAATATCAAGGGCTCAAGTAGAGAGAAAATGTTTAGAAAATGATGGTGGCAACATATGTACAAGTGTGCTCGATACAATTGATGTGTGGATTGTTACGAGAGGTGTAAGATGGGGGAGGGGGAACAGGAAGGTAGTTGGGCTGCTAACTGAAAGGTCAGCAGTTTGAAAACCAGCCACTCCATGGGAGAAAAACAGGGCTTTCTACTCCCGTAGAGTTACAGGCTCAGAAACCCACAGGGGAGGTTCTACCTTGTCCTACTGAGTAGCTTCTACTCAATGGCAGTGAGTTTGGGTTTTTGTTTTTAAGTGAGGTTAAAATGTAGCACCTTATCATCTGATCTCCCTTTTATTATCTGCTTTCCTTTGACTGAGGCTTTTTGTTATTTTGTCATTGCACATTTTGGTTGGCAAAGGAAGTGGAGAGAAATGGCGAGCTAATAATGAGGACAAAAAAGAAAATGTTCTAAAATTGACTGTGGTGATGACTGCACAACTGAAATGTATGATATGTGAATTTTATATCAATGAAATTAATTTTTAAAAAGATGCCATGATGCCACATCTTCACTTACCAGTCTGCACTGCCGCACTACTGCTGTCAAGCTGTGACCCACACTCCCGACAGAAGCCTCCCTCCTCCCCACATTCCAGGCCAGCCCTTCACAGCACCCCAGAATCCAGGGGTCCTGCTGTTTGCAGCACTTCCTGTCGGAGTCAGCGCTCCTGCACCCCCATGCTTCTGCCCAGCGTCCTCCTTATCTTGAATGGCCCTCTTCTCCACCAACCTACCTCTGCCTCTACTGAAAACTCAGGGGTCTCTTCCCGCCCCTCTGACCCCCGACCCATGTCCACATGTTGGACTGGACGTCCTGGCCTCATGGCCCCCCAGTGTAGCCTGCTTCCTTTACCAGCACTGAACACGCTGTAGCCCCCCCTTTCTACACAACCATCTTCCCACTAGACAGGGAGCTCTTTTGAAAGGGAAAAGTAAGTTTGTTCATCCAACCAGTCTTGTTCACCTAACATCAGAGAACATGAGTAACTTATTCCTCACCTTGCTTGGTGATCTGAAAAGTCTTCTTACTGCAAAGGACAACAGCCTGAAGCATTTCATGGGGAGAGACATGTGCCTTGAAATTTCGAGGGTTCCAGAGCTTTCTCATCAGCTCTCCAAAACGCTGTACCAGCAAGAACATGATATCCCCAGGAGGCCGCCTGATGTTCTTATAATTGTCTTCTTCCAGGAAGTAGTTCCGGAGAGGAGGGACATTAGACAGAGCCTAAAAGTCAAACACTCACCATGAGCCCACCGCTTCTTTGGAGGAGCCCCTTGGAGCCCAGGCTCCTCCCACCCAGGTTACTTTAATAGACCCTAGTGGTGTGCCTGCACGGCCTTCGCTCAAGAGAACTGTCAGTCAGCACTGTGCCACCAAAGGTCCCACTCGTGTCCGACTTCATAAACGTTACAACAACACGTAGCTGTGGGCATTTGCAAAGGCAGACTGTAACAGGGCCACAGAGAGTATCAGACTGTAGGCCAGGAGGTAGGGAAATAAGGCCACGGCAAGTTCAATTTTGTCTACCAATCTGGGGACCAGCCGCTAAATCATGATCTTGCCCTTTGACAGAACGTTCTGAATGTGTGAGTCTGGTTTTAAAGATGGCTGGGAATCTGGACACTGTGAGCCATCCGGAGACGGTGCAACAGGGAAGGCAAAAGACACCGCTTTCACTTTCCACATGCTTCCCCGGGAAACCTTGGCTGTGTTTACAACTTTTAAAAATCAATTAATTTTGTCCAAAGCCTGGGACTGCTGTCAATTTTCTTTTTTAAAAAATCATCATCTTGTTGGAAGCTCTCACAGCTACGTTAACACGCCGACTCCTCTTAGAGCCAGTGTCCTGGCACAGGCTGCCCGGTCAACTTCCTCGCTTATGCCTATGCTTACCAACATTTTCTAGTTTTCTACTACACGCATATATGGTTTATATGATTTTTTAAAACCTCATACTTTCCATTCACCGAAAGACAACTCTGGTTTTCTGCATTTTCCATTTGGAGCCGTGAGCAGCGGCAAGAAGGAGCCATCTGAGGTCAAGACAGTGAGCCTCGGCCCTTTTAAGACAGCACGTTATCGAATATACCCAGTTCTCACTTGGGTTAGGCAGACAGTGTAAGAGACTCACCGTTTCTACCCTCTGGCCCTAAGAAGCCGCAAGGCACGAACCCTGCTGCAACCTAGAGCAGCTAGAGGACAGGCAGCTTGCGGCAGAACAGACTCAAGCACAGTTCTCAGCAGACTCAATGCCTGGGGATCACTCCACGGCTCTCGGCAAGGCTACAGCGGTTTCCTGGTCGCCCCACTGCCCACGGGCCACCCTCTCTTCTTCAACATCCCCTTGGACTCCTACCTGCAGGACAGCATTGGCATAGTCGTTGGCCTTGATGTTATTCAGCCCCACGATGCCTGGCAGGTAAGTGGTGCCATCATACGCCCGGGACAATTTGGCCTGCTTGTCCAAGTTTGCAATCTGCTGCTTTGTGAAAGTGGGCTTCAAGACATACTGCAGGCACAAGGAAATTGTTGTTAAAGGACTAGGAACACAGTTCATTCAATAGACTAGGTTCAGCTGGAACAGCTACTTCTGCGAGAGACAAAACACAAATAGATCACGAACTTCTGACCACCCCTCCAAACGGCCCCACCACTCAGTGTCGACAGAGGTCATGTGGGGCATGTCTTCCCCACACTGCTAAGCTAAGAAGGGGATTTCTGTGTTTAACCAAATCACTGAATCCCAATCTTCCCTCAGAGCTAAACTCCCTGACCAAGAGATGACTGCCAGGAACTGCAGGGCCACCCTGGGGTGTGCTGACAGCCAGCCAACTCACCTACCCACTAAGGCACGGACCTGCCTCCTTCCCTAGAGCAGGACTCTTGGGGACATCCTGTGACTGGAGACCAGAGTCCTCCCAGCTAGAGAGCTATGTGGGTCATCCAAAAGGGTTATGGACTGGGCAGAGTTCACCAGTGGTTTGCTTTAAAAATCTTTCTTTCAATCCTCCTGTAAATACAGTTCCTCACTAGTTAACATCAATTATTAACAACCCGGTAAACGTTCCACAGCATAAACTGTATTTCAAAAACCCTGAATACCTTCCTTTAAAAGAAATAAATATGGACTCACTCACTGAAAAAGGAAATATAATGATTAACAACCTCAACATTAACCAAAACCCAAGAGGACTTCACATGGTCTCCACTGTGAAGAGCAACAAACTCTTGGTTCAGGTCACACAGCAGAGCCACCACCACAAGGCTGGGCTCGCAGACCTGCTAACCGCTGCCCTACCCCAGGTTCGGAGAACAGGCCCACTCCAAACCCGGGGCAGGATATGGGATACCGCAGATGCTTCAACCCCATCTACGAGGGACTCTACGGAGCCCTGGGCGAGGAGCAGTTATGTGCCGGGCTGAGATCCACAAGGTCAGCAGTTTGAAACCAACAGCTGTTCAGAGGCGAAAGACGGGGCTTTCTGCTTCCATAAAGAAACCCCCAGGGGCTATAAGACAGCTAAGAGACACGTACTTTAATCACTGGCAAGAACTCTTCCAAATCTAAATTAATAAACTACCATTTTGGTGTGTGTTTGTTTTTAAAGATTTAAGTCCACCATGTGGAGAGCAGCCCTATTTCTGCAAGGTGGTCGCAAACTACAGGCCTTTACTTGGTTTCCCTAGTTCTACCCACACAAAAGGAAGCCTTCCCTGGGGAGGTCCCAGAGAAGCCCGGCCCTAACCCGGCCCTCGCGCACACCGACCGTGATGTCCTCCAGGGAAGAATCGATGATCTCATAGTTGTCGGGGAGGCAGTAAAACTTGAGGGTGTGGAGGTTGAGGAAGACATGGTGGCTGAACTGGACACTATGAATATAGGCGTGTGACTTCAAGCCCCGGCCTGTAAAGGAGGGGGAGCGACTATAAAAGCAGGCAGAGCCCAGAGAGGCACAGGCCATGCCTGACTTACCTCTGTTTGTAACACTACAACACACTAACAGCAGCAAAAGTAAAGGCCTACACCATCCATGAAATAAAGCTCCCACCTGAACATCTCATCACCACCTTCCGTGAAAAACATGAGCATACCAGGTACTTTGTGCCCCAGAGGGCATAAGCCATTAGCCGGGAAAACCAATTCCACAGGCAGTGGCGCTTCCAAAGGCTAGTGGACAACCTGGTTAAAAGATAATGGAACTTTTCCAGGAACTTTTTTAGGTCCCACCAGCACATATAGATGAACACACCTTTATCCCAGGACAGTCCATCATCCCTGGTTCTCAATTTCCAATTGTCCAAAATTTGGATAATCCTGCACCCAAGTACCTTTGTTCATGATGCCATTCTTTCTAGCTCCCCCTTTGTCACTCACACCCTGTATGCCCTGCAAGTTCAAGTCCCACCTCCACCTCCTCCATGGACTTGACACTTCTAACACTGAGCTTGCCTTCTTTCTTTCCACCGCTTACTGTCTCAGAGTCCGCGGTGCCACGCAGTGCGCGCTGCACTTAAGGTCTCTCACGGCTGACAAACTGCTGTGGGTGTTCACCTGGACTTCTTACAAGAGTGAGCAAGTAGTTACTATTTCTTTCACATCCTCCACTCTACTACATGTGTACAGCTTGCTTGGTTGGTCTCAATGAAATGAAACAAATTTTAAAAAGTCCTTTGAGCGAAGATTTTCAGAAAAAGACACAAACATAGGAGGCAGGGTCAGAAACACAGAATCTATGGGCTCCCTGACACCACCTGTCACAGGATCCAGTTTTTTTGTTTTTGTTTGTTTTTCAAGGGAAAGTTCTAACATCTTTTAATTTCATTAAAAAAATCTTTTTATTGGGGGCTCATACAACTCTCATCACAATCCATACATAGTCATTGTGTCAAGCACAGTTGTGCATATGTTGCCATCATCATTCTCAAAACATTTTCTTTCTACTTCAGCCCTTCATATCAGCTCCTCATTTTCCCCCTCCCTCACGAACCCTTGATAATTTATCAATTAGTATTTTTTCATGTCTTAAACTGACCGATGTCTCCCTTCACCCACTTTCCTGTTGTCCCTCCTCTGGGAGGGGGTTCTATGTAGATCCTTGTGATCAGTTCCCCCTCTCCCGCAGGATTCAGTGTTCTCCCATTCAGATCGATGCAGGTTCTGCCCACAGAGCCGTCTTCTGGTTTCTAACAGTCACTGGGGACTAAGATCAGGATTACTGATCATGACTCCTGAAAATAGCTTCCTGTCTTTAAAATTTAAACTAGAGAAAAAGAGGACTCTCAGAAAACCTGGGCCTAGTGCAGAATGCTTAGCAAGTGGACAATATGTAGTGTCACTTACCTTGAAAGTATTTGCCGCACACCAAGCAGGCATATGCGTTAATATGGGAGAGGGAGATAGAACACAGTTTCTCAAAGTCGAAGTCCAGCACACTCCTAAAGAACCAATGGAAAAGACAATGAAGAGGAGTGGATGTCCAAGTGGATAACTAAGTAGTACTAACATTATGTCCACAATTTCAATAGCATTCTTCAAAGAAGGTTCAACACCTGCATAGACTGTGGGAGCAGAAACTCCTCCTCACCCCCCACAGTCCACAGCAGGGTCAAGATGTCCGCCCGACACACACAGTCAGTGACCTGCTTTCACGAATATTCATGAGCCTTCCTTCACAGTCACTCTCTGAAGGGAGAGCTAAAGGGACTGGGCCCCAATAGCATTCCAAATGAAAACACTGGGAGGGGGGCATACAGAGTGAATACACCCTTGTATCAAAATTACTTTTAGTAAAATTCATAGTTACTCTTCAAAAAAAAAGTATGTTTAGAAAAATGGAAAATGTTGTCCACAGAGTAAAAGGAAAGCCTGGGGAAGTTCAGGCGAACACCCACAAACAGGTCTACTGCTCTAAGGTCACATTAACAGTATGAGCGTGGCAGGTGAGCGACAAAGACCATTACCGCCACTGAGTCCACAGTGGCAAGAGGATTTCTTCTCACTAACTCTCGCTAGCTAGTAACGGTCCCTTCCCGCTTCCCTAGCCAATCAAGGGGCACTACCCACACAAAAAGGAGGCCTTGGTGGCAGAGTGGTGACGAGCTGGGCTGCTAACCACAGAGTCAGACATGCAAAATCACCACCTGCAATTTGGGAGAGAGATGGGCTTGCTATTCCCATAAAGAGAACGACAGTCTCAGAACCTCAGAGGCACTTCTGGCCTGTCCTAGAGGACTGCTATGAGCCAGCATCAACTCCATGGTGGTGTGTGGAGTTTGAACCACACGTGGTTACTGACGCGGTGAAATGTCAAATCCAGGACCTTAATCACACAAGCCATCTTCCAGATGCTCCATGTCTAGCTACATGAGCAGCCTTACCTAGAACCATGTGTCTTTGTGGAACGTTCTATTAGGTAGACTGAAAAGCATTCTAAGTTGTCTGTGTCAGGAAAAAAAGAGGACCAAGAAAAGAGGTAAATACTTGTGCTTTAGGACCAACGTTTATCTCTGTGGGGTCTCCGTCTGTTGAATCCCAAGCAGGTAGAACAGCACCTGGCATATCTGGGCACGTAACACATGTTTCATTTTGCTATCACCATTTCTAGGGACGCATTGGTCTATTATCCCAAGCATTCAAGATGAACCAAAAGCTCTTCACACATGGGCTCACCCTGAAACCACAGCTCTGTTCTACAACATCCACGCGGCCTCCCCAAATAAAGGAAGCCCTACTGCTCACTTACCATCTCATTACCCGACACTTCATATTTGCCATAGTGAAAGTCTCGACTATCGTGTGCATGACTGACACACATCGGCAGGAATAAGGCCGGGGTGCAAGGCAAGAGTAACACTGCTCATGCTGAAGGGAGCAACGTTGCTCATGGTTAGTTCAGAAACACTGCTATGGTGAAGGTTACCTGTCAACTTATTCAGACCTTGGTTCTCAGGGGTCTGTCATTTGGCAGTCATGTCAATGATGTGCTCATCTTCCATTTTGTTATTGGGGGTGGTCGCCTTACCTAACGCTGATTTCACAGTGACCTGGTCTGTGGAACCTGATCACGTCAATGACAAGTGAGTATAATAGAAAGCAGCACAATTTTCTAGGCAGGCAGCTTTAGAAGGGATTTAAAAAAAAACTTGTGCCATGTACCTTCTACGTAGATGGTTGTTCTTTTTGGTGCCCTCATCACTCGCCCTACTGACCTGTTAATGGTATCCAGGTATGGGCAGTGGCGGCTCCTTCGGTCCTCTGAATCCACTCGGCCATTCTTGGCTGAAAGGAAAAGTACCACAGCCTTTGATAAAGGGAACCCAGTACTCAGGGTCAAGTACTAATAGCAGGGAAAACACAGAAATGGGAGGCACTAAACAAGATGAGCTCCTATGCCGGCAGCCTTGTAACACTAGTGGAAAAGCCACACATGGCACAAGACACAAACTAGGAGACTAGAGTTGGACCAAAGGTAACGGGCCAAGGAATGGTTCACAGATTACACACAGATGCTGGGAATCACTAAGAAATCCAAACAACTCAAGAGGAAAAGGGGCCAAAGTTGTGAAAAGGGATTCTTCAATGAAGAAGACGGCTTACACAGACAAAAAGATGTTCAACCTCAACCGCTTCCTACCTGCCATAGCAGACAAATCCAAGGGTTGGCGAATACGTAGACCCCTGGGAGTACTCTAGACCTGCTGGTGGTGGTACACACCGGGACAGCCTTGTGGGAAATAGCGTGCAGGATCGAAGCTACAAATATGCAGGTCCTTTTACCCAGCAATTTCTACACCACAGAGAAACTTCTGCATGCATGTATCATGAGACAGTATTTTAAAGCATCTGTAGCAGCAATGTAGGAAAAAGCCCAAACTGGAAACCATCCAAATGTCTGTCACAGAGAACCCAGTTTGCATCTATCACCAGCAGTGAGCTATTAGATAGCCATAATGTTCATGTGGATGAAGCCTAAGTATATGATGGGCAAAAGGGAAAGGCCTGTGGACACACTGCATCTGCAGGATTCCATTGATAGCACGAACAAAACAAAACACTGGACAACAAGCACACATACATGACACAAAAGGGAAGTAGTAAATAATTACAAGACCCCGTGCATGAAACAAAAACATACAGAACTCTTAGCAAGAAATTTGAGTGCTAAATATTAAGAGTATGACCCGTACAAGGTAGAATTAAGAAGTCTTGAAGAGCTAGAGACTCCCCTCCCCTAGAATTGAGCCTACATGACAGGCAACTGCTACTTCATACAAGAACGTAGCACACAGCAGTATGAGGGGGCTTCACTTGTTCATGGAAAAATGTAATGAAAAGATAATGACATTTTCCACAAGCATTCTGAAGCCCTTTTGGATATGAAAGCCAGGAGCACAATGTTGGGGGGGGGGGGGGAGGAAGGCTGTGAGAGGTCAGCAAGTGATAACCAGGGGCTGCCACACTGCCACCAACTCCTGGTGACCCCACATGTGTCTGAGTAGCACCCGAGTCCACTCCACTGCCTTCTCAGAAGCAGGTCTGCTGAGGCACCGCTGGACAAACTTGAATGACCAAGCTTTCAGTGAAAAGTCAGTACTGGCCATGTTCACTGACCAGGGGCTGTGCCCAGGTGGCAGGCACCTACTTAATGAGCGGTGAACATTCAACAGGATTCCCAGGTTGGGCTGGGCACTCAGCTACTAGGTAGAAAGTAGCCTAGTGGTTTGAACTCACCCAATGGTGTCTCAGGATGCATGCCTAGTGATCAGCTGCAGTACACTCCAATGGAGCTATACTCTTCTGCACACACGGGGTCCCTAGGAGCTGTACTGGACTCCACAGAAACAACAGACTTCCGACAAGTAGGAAGAGAGCATGTTCTTGTAGTTAGATGCCAGTGACTTGGTTCCGACTCATGGCGACCTCTTGCACAGCAGAATGAAATGTTGCCTGGCCCTACACTATCCTAACAATTGTTCTGTTTGAGCCCATTGTTGCATTCACTGTGTCACTGCATCTCCTTGAGGGTCTTCCTCTTTTCCAATAACCCTCTACTCTTCCCAAGCAGGATGCCCTTTTCCAGAGAGCATCAACTCAACAGCTCAATTCACTGCCATCGAATGGATTCCGACTCACAGTGACCTTATGGGACAGGGTGAAGCTGTCTTTGTGTTTCTGAGACTATAACTCTTAACAAGAGCAGAAAGCCTCATCTTTCTCCCACAGAGCAGCTTGCAATTAGCAGCCCAATGAGTAACCACTATGTCACCAGGGCTCCTTTTCGGAGAGCGTATCAGTTAGGAAACAATATCAGTTAGGAAACAAGTCAGTTAGGAAACAAGGCTAGGTAATGTGTCAAAATCTCATCCTCTCACAGAGTGCTAGGCGTCAGAGCCCACAAACGGAGGCAAAGAGGGAATTCAACTACTTCCACTACTTTACAGGCAAAAATGTGAAACCCACCTGCCCAAAACTCAGTTACTCAGTCTCAGATGTAGGGCATGAACCCCCCTCTCCTGAAAGTTACAGCCTAAGGATGCAGATGCCCACCCAGGCTCTCACCTCTGAAGGGGTTGATGCAAGGTAATAAAGGAAAACCAGCATTTTAACTAGTTCATTTCCACCCGAGATACACTAAATCATAATCTGCATGCTAATCAGATCTTATATGTGCATATAAGAAACATCTGGGATTCACTTTGACGAGTCTCTTAGTATACCTGGGGATAATGATGGAAATTCTCAGCAAGACAAAACCCTAAACTCAGTGCCATTGAGTCATAGTGACCCCATAGGACAGGGTACAACCGCCCCCAGTGGGTTTCCAAGACTAACTCATCTTTCTCTCAGAGCGGCTGGCGGTCTCCAAGGCCTAGCCTGTTAGCAGCCCAACGCGTGGCCTAAGGCAAACGTACATTTCCGAGCTACTGTAACACCTGAAGGAGGCAACCCCTGTAATCACCCGAGTGCAGCACGGTGCCTGCCCGCCTTAAACCAATTAGACAAGGAGGCTGTTATTCATGGTAAAATATTAGCAGTCAACAATAAAGGAAATATTCCGCCTTAAAAAAAAAGTCCATTACAACTGCGGTTACTGAGACCAGCGGTTCCTGAATGGAACCGTTAAGAGCGCCGCGACTCCCGTGAACGTTGGCCGCTAGAACCCACGCAGAGGTGACTCAAAAGAAAAACCTGGCAACCTGCTTGCCAAAGAAAACCCCGCGGAAGGCAGCTCTGCTCCGCTGTGAGGCCCCATCAGCGCCGGGACAACTGGCTTGGCCCGGAATTGTTGCGACCAACGCCAGGAGCATCCTCCTAAGACAGGGCCCCTCCTCCCCGACTCCCACCCCCCGCCCAGCTCAGCCCAGCCCGGCCTCGCGCACCTCGCACCTCCCGCTCGGGCTCAGAGTCCTCATCGGCCTCGCGTTCCCGCTTCACGCGCACCGCCGAGGAGGCGGGCGCCGGGACCTCGCGAGCGGGCAGCGGCTCCGCCTCCCGCTTCACGCGCACCGGGCTGCCCCGGAAACTCGCCGCCTCCGGCTCCCGCTCCCGCTTCACGCGGCTCGAGCTGCCCCGCGACTCGGACTCGCGTTTCCCGCGGGCGGAACCTCGGGACTCCCGCTTGGATCGGCTAGACATCTCCACTACCGGGCAGCCGTCCCGCGCACGCAGGGAGCACGCAAGAGCGTGGCGCACGCAGCCAATCAGGAGCAGAGCCGCGACCAGGCCCAAGGAGCGCTACGGGTCGCTCGGAGGGTCAAGCCGCGCGGCGGGACGGGTGGGAGGTGCTGCGCGCCGAGCAGATGGGCTTTCAATTGCGAGCGCCCTGGAGAGAGTTCAAAGAGGCAGGAACCTCTTATGAGCTGCAGCGTTTCTGAATCAAAGGAGCTGTCATACGGGTGCAGATTTCTTCAAGACACTTTGTGCCCCCAAACCAAAACCAAGAGGCTGGTTCCCACGCACCGAGAGACCGAGGACCCAGCACAAAACTAGGTGACATCACCTTCACGCGGCAGCCTGGAGGTCCTCATCCCGGTTGCTTATACCACAAGGAATGAGTAATCTAGACGGATTTATCAAGAAGCGGATAAAACTCGAGCTGAAGGGTCTGTGACTTCCACACCTCCTTCCCACTCCTGTACTAGTTTGTTCCTTAATTTTAAACCGCTCTACTGAGGTATAAGGAGCCCTGGAGGTTAGTTGGATTCCCACTGGTCTGCAGTTCCAGACCACCAGCCCCACTCTGGGAGGAAGATGGTGTTTTTGAATCTCATAAAGAGTTCCAATCTCAGAAACGCACTGGGGCAGTTCAACACTGCCCTTAGAGGGTCACTAAGAGTCAGCACCGGCTCTGTGGCAGTGAATTTGATTTTTGTTTTCTTTTGTTTTACTGAGGCCTAACAGAGCTCTGGTGGCGCTGTTGGGGGGTGAGATGGGGCTGCTCACTTTAAGATTTACAACCTTGGACCTCTCGGGATTGCTGAGCGTCAGAATCAACGTTCCATGGTAATATGTTTGGTTTCTTGAGATGCAGTTGACACATAAGAAAGTGCACATGTAGAAACAAAGTGTTTTGAGGATGATGGCACCAAATGTACTTGACTCCATGGATGGATGTATGGATTGTGATGAGTTGTACGAGCCCCTAATAAAATGATTAAATTTAAAAACGAAAAGAAACTGCACATATTAGTGTAGGCTTAATGTTACATTTTGACAAATATATACAGTTGGAGCAATGGCCACAATTAACATAATGAATGTAAAAGTGTATCCCGTACCCCCACCCACCTGCTGTCACTATGGGAGGATTTGCAGGAGTCCTGGTAGTGTAGTGGGTTACTCATTAGGCTGCTGGCCATAAGGTCAACAGTTCCAAACCACCAGTAGCTCCTGGGGAGAAGGGTGAGGCTTTATGCTCATAGGCTTCCTCTGACTCGGAATCGACTGGAGAGAGTTTGAAATAAATGGACTCCTACAGTGTGTATACTCTTGGGTTTTTGCTTTTGTTTTGTCCCGGTTTCTTTTATTCAGCATGATTGTTTTGGAATTCATCCATGTTGTTAGTATATCAATAGTTCATCCCTCTTGCTCAGTAGTATTCCATTGTGTGGATGTAACTCAGTTGGTCCCTTGTTCTAATCAGGAGTTCCTAATTTTTTTTTTTTAAGAGCTTAACAATCACACAGGAGCTCTAATGGCATAGTGGTTAAGCATGGGGCTGCTAACTGCAAGTTCTGAAGTTTGAAACCACTAGCCCAGGGGGGCTCACACTTTTTCAGCATGCGAGCTACTTATAATCAAGTCAAAATGATCTACCAACTACAAAACATATATTTATTTTATTTATTACATTTATTCATAAATGCATTGAGAATTCTTTATATGTACAAAGTATATTCATGTACTTTGCATAACTGCTTGAGTTCATATTGCAGAACACAACACAATAAACTATGTACATTTTTTTGTCCTGACCTGAGTTTACTCTGATGACTTGCACTGAATGGAATGAGTCAAGGATGCATAGTCCGGACAGTGCTGCTGACAGCCGGCCTCGAGCGCACTTCCAAATGATCATCAGTCATGGTGGAACGGTACTTGGACTTAATGATCTTTATGTGGGAAAAGGCTGACTCATAAATAAGTACAGCCGAATAATGCAGACAAGGAGGTAGCACATTTTCTCATGTTTGGATACTTGAGTAAGTATCTGCGAGTAAGTTCCAGAACTGTTCATGTGCGCTGGACTTCAGTTGAATGTCGGCTTGTAGTGTCAAAATCTCCCATTCCGTATGAAAGTCTTCTTACGTGGTCCAGCACCCCCACTCATTTTAATACCCTTTCTTACGTTTAAGAGAGGAAAAAAAAAACAAGGTCTACAAATTGGCGCTAACTTAGCTTGTCATTTTTGCTGCACTTCGCACAGTTGTTTGCGCATGCGTCTGACGCCTAAGATTTCATCTGATTGGTTGTGCTGTTTATCAATGAAGGGATGGGATTGATGATAGGTTCACGTCTGTTTTTTTCAGTGCCATGCAATCTACCCACACTACATTTGCGATCGACAAGTAGATCGCGATCAATGTATTGAGCACCCCTGCACTAGCCGCTCTATGAGAGAAAGTCTGGGCTTTCTAGGCCAGTCTTGGAAACTCACAAGGCAGTTCTACCCTGTCCTATATGGTAGATGTGAGTCAGCATCGACTCGATGGTAGTAAGTTTGGGGTCGCTTTTGGTAATAATAATAATAATAATACAGGTCTGGCAGGCAGAACATCTTAGTCCTAGCCTCCCAGCGGGTTGCCTCCTCCCAACCTAGACAGTCCCCGTCCTACCGTGTCCCTATTTACAAGTGCAGAAACCGTCGCTCATTGGAACCAAAGAGTGAGCTAAGGTCACGCCGCTGTGATGGAGGTCCACACTATCACCATTAAAAGCGTCGGAAAGGCTCCACACCAAACCCTGAGGGATGTGATGGGTAATGTGTATTTTCTGATGTATTTTGGTCTACCAGATGTAAGCGGAAGTTGGGTTGAATGGATGTTATGAAGAAAGCAACAGGCGGGTCCGAGTGGTAGAAATCCGTCCCTCTGGACATCCCCTTACAGAACGGTATGGGGGAGGAGATGAGCCAGTGCGATAGTGTAGCAACGATGACATATACAACTTTCCTCTAGTTCCTAAATGCTTCCTCCTCCACTCCCCACTATCATGATCCCAATTCTATCTTGCAAGTTTGGTACAGATAGGAACTGGAAACACAGGAAATCCTGGTCAAATGACCCCTTCAGGGCCAGCGGTGTGAGTGGCCATACTGGGAGGGTAGCGGGAGGGTGGGCTGGAAAGGGGGAACGGATTACAAGGATCTACATGTGACCTCCTCCCTAGGTGACAGACAACAGAAAAGGGGGTGAAGGGAGACGTCAGACAGGGCAAGATAGGACAAAATAATAATTTATAAATTATCAAGGGATCATGAGGGAGTGGGGAGCAGGGAGGGAGGGGGAAAATGAGGAGCTGGTACCAGTGGCTTAGGTGGAGAGAAAATATTTTGAGAATGATGAGGGCAATGAATGTACAAATGCGCTTCACACATTAATTATATGAATTGTGATAAGTTGTATAAGCCCCTAATAAAACGGTTAAAAAAATTTTTTTTAAAGAAAGAAATCCGTCCCTCGCCTCTCACCGCGCCGTATCTCACCTCCACCCTGCTCAGCATCCACGCAGCGCGCAGCCACGCTCGGCCCCGCTGGGCCTCCCGAGACCGGAAGTCACGACGCGGTGCCGGAAGCGGGGCCCCGGGAACCGGAAGCGGGCCTCGGGGAAAGATGGGCCTCCTCCGATTGGAGCGCGGCCGTTGGGCCTGTTGAGACCGCGGCCGCGGCCGCTCTGCGAGCAGGGGTCCAGATGGAGGCGGCGCCGGACCCCGGGCAGGGGCTTTGCTGCAAGCCTGGTGGGCGGCTGGACATGAGCCACGGCTTCGTGCACCACATCCGACAGAACCAGCTCGCTCGGTACCGCCCCGCCCCGCGCCGCCGCCGCCCCCAGCCGGGCCCGGCCTGGCTCTCCTGACTCCCGCCCGGCTCCCCGCAGGGACGACTACGACAAGAAGGTGAAGCAGGCGGCCAAGGAGAAGGTACGGAGGCGGCACACGCCCGCGCCGACGCGGCCCCGCAAGCCCGATCTGCAGGTCTACCTGCCGCGACGCCGAGGTGAGGCCGCCCGCCGCCATCAGCGGTCCCCGCGGGCGCCGGGCCCTGGGCTGCGACGCTCGCCCTACTTACCTGGAAAAACCACTCCGCGTCCCCGCGCAGAGCTCCCACCGCGGCGGCCCCCTTCCTTTTAATTACTTCTTGCCCCCCGGGGAACAGGGAGGGCTTGTAGTCCCCGGTTAAGAGTCAACCTGACCATCACAGGGGGTCCCTGGGAAATGCCCTAGCCGGCCGGAAGGTGTGTGTAAGTTGGCCCTCGCGGCCCGCTATCTGTCTCCCCGGGCTTTAGCAGCGAGAAAGCCTGGCCAAGCTATCAGGGACCAGGGTACCATTGTGAAGGAAAAGTGCAAACCCAGGAAAAGAATCCCCCATCCCCTGTGATCTAGGGGTCCCAGTAGCGAACAACGTGAGGGGTCGCCAAGCCTAAACGGAAGGGCTTTTCCTTTTTGAACACACTGTCTCATTGAGTCTTTACTCCCCAGAAGATGCACCAGATTGCTACACCTGTGTCCCGGGTTAGGACACTGAGGCATAGGGAGTAACTTGGCTCAGAGCTGCTACATGGCAGAACCTGGATTTGATCCCATGAGGGGCTCCAGAGACTGTTCACACCACTCCTCAGTTACCTTCCAATTCTCGGCCTTTTGGCCAAGATCAAGTGTAGTACCTTCCAATTCTGTTCACTAGGTAAAAAGACATTGTAATCACCTTTTTTAAAAATTAATAAATCTTTTTATTGGGCTCATACAACTCTTATCACAATACATACATACATCAGTTGAGCAAAGCACCCTTATACATTCGTTGCCCTCGTCATTCTCAAAATTCGCCTTCCACCTGGGTTCCTGGAATCAGCTTGGTTTTGTAATCACCTTCTGTAAGACAGGATGGTGCTGGGCCCCAGCAAGGATATAAAACTGGCAACACATCTCCCACGCACATTCTCTCTCTCTCTCTTTCTCTCTCTTTCTCTCTCTCTCTGTCTCTCTCTCTCTCTCTCACACACACACACACACACACGTCTGGTCCCATAAGATTAGGACTTTGTTTGCAGGATGTCTTCCTGCGTCATATCTTTGGGCAAGGGCATCACCTGCCTCCCCCTCTTCCCTCTCACTGTGGTTCATCCCTCCAGATGGTTCTACTCACCCAAGCAACCCTGACTATGAGGAGTCCGGTGAAAGCAGCAGTAGTGGTGGCTCTGAGCTGGAGCCTTCTGGCCATCAGCTCTTCTGCTTAGAGTATGAGGCGGACAGCGGAGAGGTCACATCAGTGATTGTGTATCAGGTACGCCGCAGGTGGAAACCGCTGCAGCCTGGAGGGCCTGGGCCACGGCAGGCCTTATTGCCAGGTCTTGAACCACTGCTTTCCCGGGGCCAGTGGGCAGTGTGTGCTCCACACAGGAGCACAGGACTGCCGGGTGATGCTTTCCAAGCACGGCCCGCTCCCAGGACACAGTGATTCTCAGAGGGGAAGCAGGGAAGGCCCGTGGCCCCCAGTGAGAATCACTCTGATGAGAAAACCTGGGCAGTGACAGCAGTCGGCAAGACATCATGTGCCACATGGCCTTCTGTGAGTGTGTCTAGTACAGGGCAGGCTG